>NC_048237.1:993613-1179931 GCF_002007445.2 Ailuropoda melanoleuca
AAAGAAAGAAAGAAAGAAAGAAAGAAAAAATAATAGGACTAGGAGTTGGGAAATTGGGATTCCAGTATTGTGTGTAGGTTTGGGCAAGTCAACCTCTATGAAGTACATTTTGCTTACATGGAGATTATAATCATAGTATTTATCTTCTCTACCTTACTGAAGTACTAAGGCTAACATAAAATCACACATGGGAAAATACTTTGAAACTATAAGGCACTTCAGCGGTTGAAAATAAATTCCCTACAGAGATGAGGAGTAGTGTAAATGAGTGAAACAGATTGGGTATGATGTAAGAGGGCTTGGTGGGAACTGTGGGAAACTAGAGCACACACATCCTACTTCAAGACTTTACCCCCACTCAACTCCATCCAATTATTGTCATGTGGGACTGTGGTCCTGGTATTGGCATAGTTCCAATTTTCCTAGACAAGTCAGAAATTCTGACTTTTTAAAATTTAATTAATTAATTAATTTTTAAAAGATTTATTCATTTGAAAGAGAGCACGAGCTGGTGGGGGGCGGGGGAGAGGGGCAGAGAGAGGGAGAAGAGAACTCCCCTCCCGTCAGGGAGTCCCACATGGCTCAGTCCCAGGGCCCTGAGACCATGATCTGAGCTGAAGGCAGACACCTAATGGACTGAGCTACCCAGGGACCTCAGAAATTCTGACTTTTTAAATGCGAGCCCTTCTGATCTTAAAATGTTGAGAACAAATTTTTCTTAAACTGCAGACTAGATTCAGCCTGTCGTCCTTCAATTATTCAAACATATGATAGGAATTCAGGTTTTGGGTGTGCAATACTTCTTGCAGGCCTTTGAGGACTCTCTTGAAATTCAAGATGTTTAACATTACGTTCTTAACCTTTTTTTTTTTTTTATCAATCTCCCTCTACGGCATTGATTCTCAGGGAGAGGGCATTTTGCCCACTAGGGGTTATTTGGCAATTATCTAGAGATATTTTTGGTTGGAACAACTGGGCGTTGGGGGTGGGGGTGGGGTGTATAATGGAAGGAGTGTTAGATGATTAGACGACAAGTCAGAAGATCAGAGATTAAGTCCCAGCGCTACCAACGCCCGTTCCCTCTGCATTATGCTCTCGCAGCGGCCGAGTGAAGGTTGTGTGAGCCGTCCTGTGATCTTCGTTATCTGCCCCCATCCCTGCCTATTGTCAGAGTCCCGGCTGCCTTCAGCTCTGCCGCCAGGCTTCCCGGCAACCACCCTTATCTGCCCCTTCATCAGTTTGGCAGCCTCTCTGGAAGTCACTCATATTTTACTTGAATTATGGCCTATTGGAACTTCACAGAAAGAAGTGACTGTGACAAGGTTCCTGCTGACGTCAGTTTTTCAAGGCCTTGGCCCCTATCCCTTGCTTTAAGCACTGGAGAGATATCCCATTCCGATGTGGCTTCCTGCGCAGCCGAATTCCGTGGTGCTTGGGAAATTCTCCATGTTGATGAATTCTGCCCTCATTTCTTTTGAAATTCAGTCACGTATTCTGGCCTTGAATACAAGATTATAGGCCAACTGACCCTATCTCGCTAATGAAAGATCGGCCTTTGCAAATGGCTCGCGGTTTCTGTCCTGGGCTGTGTCCTCTGCTGCCATCTCGTGGCCTCCTGGCTGCCCGGGTCGAGGTCTCACAAAGAGCCTTCCCGCCAGGTAATGGCGTGCGGCGGAGGCTCGGTTGGAGAAGCTCCGCACGCGGCGGGACGCTCCCCGAGGGCCGCCCCGGCTGGGGGTCCGCCAGGGCCGAGGCACACGCGGCCTGGCGCCGAGCCTGGACGCCGCGGGCGTTGCAGGGCCCCTCCGCGTCCCCCTGGTGGGCCCCTGTGTCTGTCGTGCAGGCCCGGACTTGAGCCTCTGACGTCAGTAAACCCAACGACCCCGAGTCATCGGAGCCGCTCGGCCGGCGAGCGCTCTGCAGCCTCTTGCCGGTGCCACCCAGGCCCGGGATGTTCTTAATCTCCGCGAGAAGAGACTACCGTGTTGGACTTCTGGACTTCTCTTTCTGGTGTGGGCCCGTTTTGTGTTGCTTTGTGCCCACCGCCTTCGTCTTGGGCCCCCCCCCCCAGCCCAGGCTTCCTCAAGTTCGATATTTGGTTTTCGTTTTTGTTTTTTTAAGATTTTATTCATTTATTTGAGAGACGGAGAGACAGAGCACGAATGGGGGAGGGGGCACAGAGGGAGAAGCCGGCTCCCCGCTGAGCGGGAAGCCCCATCCGGGCCTGGATCCCAGGACCCAGAGATCACGACCTGAGCCTGGGCCCAAGTCAGATGCTTAACTGACTGACCGCGCAGGCGCCCTCAAGTTCAATATCGGATTGATGGGCTGAGGACAGCGGCAGTGTGCTTCCAGGGAGGCAGTGTTTCCTATAAATATGACAGAATCCGTGCACTCATCAGAGGTCCCTCTCCAGGGTACAGGGGATCTGGGCTGCTGGCGACTGAGCAGTGACTCTGCAAGAGGGGGAAGGCACAAAACATTTTTAGTTGGTGCTAATTTTTTTTTTCATTATAATACTGTGTTAAAAGCCTGATTGCCAAAGCAGATTTGTAGAACCGTCCCGCGGTTGTCAGCCCCTCCCAGAGACGGTCCACATGTTCACCGTTTTGTGGAGAACGCTGCCTGTACCACAACACCTAACCCCAGAAGAGGAGGAGGAGAAGGGTCAAGGAGGAGGAGAAACCGCCGCCCTTGATGTTTATTTTAACCAGCTTTTCCCGGCATAAAAATTCTGGGGGGCGGGGGGCGCCGGAGTGTTTCAGTCGGTTACACATCAGACTTCAGCTTGGGTCATGATCTCAGGGTCCCGGGATTGAACCCCACCTAGGGCTCCCTGCTCGGTGAGGGGTCCACTTCTCCCTCCCTCCCCCCACCCCAGGTGCATGTATTCTCTCTCTCTCTCTCTCTCAAATAAATAAATAAATAAAATATTTTTTAAAAATTAAAGGGGAAGGGCCTCCTTGTATAATTTCCTCGCGCCTCAGGCTGGGGAGAGCTTGCTTGCAGCCTGTGTGTACTGCTTTTCTTTAAAATTCAGATGCTGTTTACTTAATGCGAGTTGTCTTCTGTTTCTTCTGTTTTTCCTTCTTTGTATATATTTTTCTGCCTTATTTCATTTATATATATGTATATTTTAAGATTTTAGTTATTAATGTGACAGAGAGAGCACAAACAGAGGGAGCAGCAGGCAGAGGGAGAGGGAGAAGCAGGCACCCGCTGAGCAGGGAGCCAGATGTGGGCTCCATCCCAGGACCCTGTGATCATGACCTGAGCCCAAAGCAGACGCTTAACCGTCTGAGCCACCCAGGTGCCCCTCATTTATATTTTATATTGCATGTTATTCTTGATTCTACTTATCATCTGAATCTTTGGTTTATTTTTTTCAGAAATTTGTCCTGTGTTCTGCCCAAAGTTAATGAGTTGTCTTTGTGGATTCTTGGCTGTTTTTCCTTGCCTTTATAAAGTTTTCTTGTTTGAAATGTTTTTCCCCAAGCCCAAGTCTCCAAGATATAATTTAATTTGTTTTGCTTCTTTGTAATTATTTGTTCTCTTTATGTATAAAGAAAATGCTATACACCCACACTTATGCTTTAGATAAAGCTAGAGGACTTAAAGTCATGGCCTAGGAGAAACAGGACTGATGTCTTTATAAATTTCAAAGATAATTATGATGAAGAGAAACTGTTCTTTGTGAACCTAAGAAGCAAAGCTGGGTCCAATGGTTACTTGTTACAGAGAGGCCAATTTTAGATCAAAAAAGAGAAAAAAAAACTGAACACTTTTCAAAAAACTAGCTGCTTTTGGGTGGCTCAGTGAATTGGGCATCTGCCTTAGTCTCAGGTCATGATCCCAGTGTCCTAGGATCAAGTCCTGCGTTGGGCTCCTTGCTCAGCAGGGAGCCTGCTTCTCCCTCCCCCTGCTCATGCTCTCTCTCCCTCGCTCTAACAAATAAATAAATAAAAATCTTTTTTTAAAAAATTAGCTGCTTTGAACTTGGCTCTCAAACTCTGGATATGTTAGAGGTGTTCTGTGCTATGTATTTCTGCACTGATGGATTGTTGAAGCAAGTATTCAAATATCAGCAGAATGATCGTAATAGAGGACGTTTAATTTCTTTTCCAACAGTAGGATTTGAATTTTCAGCAGGGATGATGTTTTTAATTGACCCATCCATACCCTCTCATCAGAATAACTGGCCCTGGGCACAATTGTAAAGTAAGGTGTCAAGTATTCCTCTAGTCCCTAGGACAGAGTTTATCAATCATGGCACTACTGACTTTTGGCCAGATAACTCTTTGTTGTGAAAGACTGTCCTGGGAAATGTAGAATGCTTCCAGCCGCCCTGACCTCTCACTACTAGATACCAATAGCGCCCCTCCCCCCAGTCGTGACAATCAAAAATGTTTCAGACATTGCCAAATGTCCCCTGGGGAGCAAAATAGCCTCCTCCTTGAAAACCAATCCCTCAGAGAGCTATAATAAGAAGGATTTCAAGAACTTAATGTCTAACTTCTCCAAGATTCTTATATTGAAGGAGACCTAGACCTACAGGGACCATATCGCTCATCCCAAGCCTGAAAACCTACCCCCTGCCTGTTCTGATTTTTATTTCCCTTCTGATTTTTCTTTTTTGGTTTTTTCCCTGAATTTTCTTTATTTTTTTTAAAAGATTTTATTTATTTATTTGACAGAGAGAGAGGCAGCCAGCGAGAGAGGGAACACAAGCAGGGGGAGTGGGAGAGGGAGAAGCAGGCTCCCAGCGGAGGAGCCTAATGTGGGGCTCGATCCCAGGACTCCGGGATCACGCCCTGAGCCTAAGGCAGACGCTTAACCGCTGTGCCACCCAGGCGCCCCTGAGTTTTCTTTCTTAACTGGTATTTCTACTTGGTCACACAGGCTGAATAAGCTCTTCTTCCTCACTTCCTGCACCCAAATGCTCACCACGTTCTATAAATTCTCACCACGTTCTATAAATTCTCTTCCCGCTTGAATCAATCTTCTCCACCACCGCTGCCCCAAGTCAGGCCCTCACTGTCCTTCACCTAGACCACGGGAAAAGCTTCCGAAAGAGTTTCTATGCCTCCTGACTTGTCCTTCTGAGATACGTCTTGCATGTAGCCATGAAAATGTGACCACACGGCCTCCCTGCTTAAAAACCCTTCAGTGGGGGTGCCTGGGTGGCACAGCGGTTAAGCGTCTGCCTTCGGCTCAGGGTGTGATCCCGGCATTCTGGGATTGAGCCCCACATCAAGCTACTCTGCTATGAGCCTGCTTCTTCCTCTCCCACTCCCCCTGCTTGTGTTCCCTCTCTCACTGGCTGTCTCTATCTCTGTCGAATTAAAAAAAAAAAAATCTTAAAAAAAAAAAAACCCATCAGTGGCTCCCATCACCCATAAGATCAGGTCCAAGTTTTTAATTTTTTATTGTATTTTTTTAAAGATTTTATTTATTTTTTTTAATTTAGGACTTTATTTGATAGAGAGAGCACAAGCAGGGGGAGACGCAGGCAGAGGGAGAGAGAGAAGCAGGCTCCCCACCAAGCAGGGAGCCCAATGCCGGGCTCCATCCCAGGACCCTGAGATCATGCCCGGAGCAGAAGGCAGACACTTAACCTACTGAGCCACCCAGGCGCCCCTTATCCTGTTAATCTGACTCTTGTCAATTTAATTTGCAAGCTCCAGCTACTAAACCTAAGAGGATAGAGAAAAGTTTTTTTCTTCCCCTACAATTAAAATTATCATTTATGTGTCCAACTTTGAAGCAAGAGCTATGTTTTATTCATCTTTACAGCCCCAGAATTTAGCCAAGTGAACGACATATAGGAGACGTTTGATATTTACTGAATAAATGAATAAATAGACTAAGTCAGAAGGAACCTTATTTTTTTTTAAGATTTTATTTATTTATTTATTTGAGAGAGACAGAGCATGAGCAGGGGGAGTGGTAGGCAGAGGGAGAGGGAGAACCAGACTCCCCAGTGAGCAGGGAGCCCAACCTGGAGTGCATCTCAGGACCCTGGGATCATGACCCGAGCCGAAAGCAGACGCTCCACCCACTGAGCCCCCCAGGCGCCCCAGAAGGAACCTTAAAAGGCATTCTCCTCCACATACAAAGTCCTGTGCAGTATTCTGCCTTATCCAGTCTGCTAAAACATTAACAATAATGGTGCCACTGGTGAAAATCATTCAAATGTGGCAGCTGCTGCCACAACGAATTCATGGTCGCAACCTGCAAGGGGATCTTGAAGTCTACACCATAATGTTGCTCTCAGTTTCCACAGCTGTTACTTCAAGTTTTCCACCTCGTTCTCAATAGTTACTGTGAAGTGCATCTGGAAGAATAAACAAATGATAAGGAAAGAAAGGAAGGAAGGAAAAGAGGGAGGGAGAGGAAGAGGGAAGGAAGGGAGAAAAAGAAAGAGAAGAGCCTCCAACAAGAGTAATAAGGTGAGACTTAGTCTATCAGCTATTAATGTATATTATCAAGATCCAAAGTTAAAACAGTGTGGAACTGGCACCAGAATAGACAGAGAGATGAATGGAAGAGAGCAGAGTCAAGACTAGAGCCCGAGCAGGCGCCTGGCTGCCTTAGTTGGTGGGGCATGAGACTCTTGATCTTGGAGTCTTGAGTTCGAGCCCCATGTTGGGTGTAGAACTTACTTTTTAAAAAGAGGGAGCACCTGGGTGGCTCAGTCGGTTAAGCGTCTGCCTTGGGCTCAGGTCATGATGTCAGGGTCCTGGGATCGAGCCCCGCATTGGGCTCCCTGCTCAGCGGGGAGTCTGCTTCTCCCTCTGCCTCTCCCCCTGCTCCTGCTCATGCGCGTTCTCTCTCTCTCAAATAAACAAATAAATAAAATCTTTTAAAAAGAAATAAAGGGGTGCCTGGGTGGCACAGCGGTTAAACGTCTGCCTTTGGCTCAGGGCGTGATCCCAGAGTTATGGGANTGCGCGTTCTCTCTCTCTCAAATAAACAAATAAATAAAATCTTTTAAAAAGAAAAAAAAGGGGTGCCTGGGTGGCACAGCGGTTAAACGTCTGCCTTTGGCTCAGGGCGTGATCCCAGAGTTATGGGATCGAGCCCCACATCAGGCTCCTCTGCTATGAGCCTGCTTCTTCCTCTCCCACTCCCCCTGCTTGTGTTCCCTCTCTCGCTGGCTGTCTCTATCTCTGTCGAATAAATAAATAAAATCTTTAAAAAAAATAAAAAGAAAAAAAAACAAGTGACAAGGGAGGATGACAGAAACTGACATATAGCTCAAAGATTGATAGTATTAATACTGAAAAGAATGAAAAAATTGATAGACAAAACAGCCAATTTACCAAAAAAAAAATAAAGAAACTGAAATGGCCAATAAATCTATGAAAGATGGTTTATATTTACAGTAGTTAAATCAATGAGATTTAAAATGATAAGATGTCATTTTGCGCCAATCACATTATTGATATTGTTAAATATATAGAACCCATTGTTGATGAATATGCAAGGAAATAGACACCTTCTAATAACTCTGGTAGGGCTGTAGATTGGTACAACCAGAATGGAAAGCAAGTTAACATGTTTTATCTACAGATTAAGAATTGCCTACCCTTGGTTGAGCAATTCTGCTTCAAGGAGTTTTTCTCGGGAATACTCTTGGACATGTGTAAGGAGTTCACTACGGCATTAATTAAAAAGTTTCAAAGTGCAAACAGTTTAAATATCTAACGGTAAGCTAATTGATTTCTAAAGTGTAATAAACCTAGAGAATGAAATATACTACATGACACTGGCACAAAAATGATAAAGAGTAAAAGATGCCCCTGGTAGATTTCTAACTAAAAAAAGCACATTGCATCCAATTAAAAGATACGTAAAAGACTTGGATAGACATTTCTCCAAAGAGGATTTACAAGTGGCCAGTCAGTACATGAAAATGATGTTGAGCGTTACTAGTCATTAGGGAAATGCAATTCAAAACCACAGTAGGATGCCGCCTCACCACTTCCCACCGACTAGGAGAGCTGTAGAACGGCAATCAAGGAAAGCGGCAAGTGTTGGCAAGGATGTGGAGACATTGGAACTCTTATGTCCTGCCGGTGCGAATGGAAAATGCCACTGTGGAAAATCGCTTGGTGGTTTCTCAATACGTTAAACATATAAAATACCATATGATTCAGCAATTCCACTCATAGGTATACAGAAAACAGGTGTGCAAACAAAAAATTGCACATGAAAGTTCTCAGCAGTACTGTTTACCGTAGCCAAAAGGCGGAAACAACTCAAATGTCCATCAACTGATAAATGCATGAACAAAATGTGGTTTATATCTCTACAACGGAATATTTCTTATTCCACTAGGCTATAACATGGATAAACCCAGAAAATTTTATGCTAAGTGAAAGAAGCCAACACAAAAGGCCATGTATTGTATGATTCCATTTATTTGAAGTAGGCAAATCCATAGAAACACTAAACAAATTAATGGTTGCCAGGAGCTGGGGGAAGGAAAGAATGGGAGTGACTGCTTAATGGCTATGGGGTTTCCTTTCGTAATGGTGAAAATGATCAGGAACTAGGTAGTGGGGATGGTTGCACAACATTGTAAAAGTACTAAACGCCACTGAATTGAACACTTTAAAATAGTTAATGTGGTAAATTGTATCTTATGTGAATTTTACCACAATAAAAATAAGTACATTACAAAATAGAAGGTATAGTTGGTTTTGTTTTTCTAGAAGTACATGCATAGAAAAAAAGTGTAGAAGGATGAATATCAAATTACTCTGGTTGTCCATTGATGGTCATTTAGAACTAATATTCTAATTTTTCTACAGTAATCCTGGATTACTTGAGTCCTTTTCAAAACATACTGTAGGGGTCACCTGGGTGGCTCAGTCTGTTAAGCATTGCTTTTCGCTCTGGTCATGATCCCAGGGTCCTGGGATCAAGTTCTGCGTCAGGCTCCCTGCTCATCGGGGCGCCTGCTTCTCCTTCTGCCTGCCTGGCTCCCCCTGCTTGTACTCTCTCTCTCTCTGACAAATAAATGAATAAATAAAACTCTTTTTAAAAATACTGTAGAATAATATATAATGAAATAGAGAGGTGTTCATCATATATTTATAAGCTATCAAACCAAACTAGTATATTTGAATGGTCCCAATTATTGTAAAAATACACCTGTTGCAAAAAAAACCACAAAACCTATTGGAAGTTCATATATCAACACATTAATGGTTACATTTCAGTGGAATGATTATAGATGAATTTTATTTACTTTTTTAGAAATACATTTTCAGCACTGGGCGTTATACGCAACTAATGAATCATTGAACACTACATCAGAAACCAGTGCTGTACTATGTGGTGGCTAATTGAACATAATATAAATTAATTAATTAATTAATTTTGAGAATTCCTCAGTGAATATATATGTATTCATAATCTGGGTTTTAAATGCATTTTTCAAAGTTTTCCTTATATTGAGCTGAAAGCTTTCCTTCCTTGTTAAATGAAACCTTTAGCTGGGGAAAAATTGAAAGATAAAATTTTAAAAGGAAATAACACCAAAGAATCTGGAAACCATTAAAATGAAAAAGGAAGAGAATATTAAAAGACGTGCATTGTGCTTAGAAAGAAAAAAAAAGCCCTCTCGTAGAGCTAACAGACTCAAAAATGCTATTATTGTAAGGGAGAAGTATCTTTTTCTAAAAGGGAAAGGCAAGCAAAGAAAATGAGGATGCCAGGAAATCATACTAAGCCGTGCAGACTAGAAATCGCTTCTGCAACAGTAGGCGACAAACAGCGCCCTGGGATTTAAAAAGAAGTCAGAGAAGGAGTTAGAAAACTGTAGTCCAAACCCGTGACCTCTGACTACAGCTGGTCACTGGGTTGCAGGACAGATGGGCTGCAAATGTAGTTTGTGTCCGTGAGAAAGTGTTCGGAAGGGGCCTGAGAACAGAGCAGTTATAAGCAATCGTGTAGCATTTATGCTAGGATGACTCCTACTGCTAACAATATCTTCGTTTCTAATAATAGTATTTACATGTACCTTTGTCCCACTTACTGTGTGCTTAAGGCTGTCCGAAGCACTTAACGGTGNGATTTTATTTATTTATTCGACAGAGATAGAGACAGCCAGCGAGAGAGGGTACACAAGCAGGGGGAGTGGGAGAGGAAGAAGCAGGCTCATAGCGGAGGAGCCTGATGTGGGGCTCGATCCCATAACGCCGGGATCACGCCCTGAGCCGAAGGCAGATGCTTAACCGCTGTGCCACCCAGGCGCCCCAGAACCCAGCACTGTTATCCCTGTTTTACAGAGAAGGAGAAGGAAGCGCAGGAAGGTCACGTGGTGTCACACAGGAACATCACGCAGCTAGGAAGTGAAAGTCATCCTTACTCTAGAGTTCACGCTCTTCACCGGGACATTTCACCAGCTCCATGGCCAAAACACCCCTTCCAGAGGTGGTTCACGAAGGATGGTCCTTTCAGGAAGTCCCTGAGGTCAAAACTATTTCTATAATAATGCTAAAGAAATTATTTCTCACTCTCTTAAGAGTTTTCCAGGGGCTATAGAAAGTGTGATGACGTCAACTTCATTTTATTTTTTGTAAAGGTTTTGTTTCTGGGGTGCCTGGGTGGCTCAGTCGTCAAGCGTCTGCCTTTGGCTCAGGGCGTGATCCTGGCGTTGTGCGATCGAGCCCCGCATCGGGCTTCTCTGCTGGGAGCCTGCTTCTTCCTCTCCCACTCCCCCTGCTTGTGTTACCTCTTTTGCTGGCTGTCTCTCTCTCTGTCAGGTAAATAAATAAAATCTTTAAAATAAATAAATAAATAAATAAATAAATAAATAAAGGTTTTATTTCTTTATTTAAGAGAAAGAAACTGAGAGCAGAGCTGGGGACGTGTGGGGGGGAAAAGCAGAGGCAGAAGGAGCAGACTCCTCACTGAGCAGGGAGCCCAATGTGGGACTCGATCCCAAGACCCTGAGATGGTGAACTGAACTGGGGTAAATGCTTAACCAACTGATCCACCCACGTGCCCTGATGATGTCAACTTTAATGGCTAATATAAAATGTGTTTGTACAGTCTTGTATTTTCTAGGATTTTCTAAGGCAAGCTCTTTGGGATCCTGAAATCAAGATGTTTGAGAACCATCGCCTGACCTAAGGTAAAGGGTACATGGTTTCTGAAGGAATAATCAAGGCTGCTTGCCATAATTCATTTGTTCGTTCGTTCATTCATTCAATCATTGTTGAGCACTGCATTGCAGGTATTGTGCCAGCAGTGAACAAGAGTAGCATAGTCCCTTGACTCATGGAGTTTAGTGCAATGGTCCTAAATCATGAAGATGCATGGGCATCCTTCGATAAATTCATTAAAAGTGCAAATTCTGGGGCTTTACCCCAAGAGCTACTGATTCAGTTTTTAGACAATAGGACTCAGGAATTTTTTTTTTAAGATTTTATTTGTTCATTTGAGAGAGACAGAAAGAGCACACAAGCAGGGGGAGAGGGAGAAGCAGACTCCCCGCTGAGCCAGCCAGGAGCCCGATGTGGGGCTCAATCCCAGGACCCGGAGAGCACGACCTCAGCTGAAGGCAGACACCTAACCATCTGAGCCACCCAGTCACCCCGTTTTTTTTTTTTCAAGCTGAAAAGTTGATTCTGAAGCAAACGACCCACTAACCACACATTGAGAAACACTGATTTGCGGGGTGCCTGGGTGGCTCAGCTGGTTGGGCATCTGCCTTCGGCATGGGTCATGATCCCAGGGTCCTGGGATCAAGCCCCATGATGGGCTCCCTGCTCAACAGGGAGTCTGTTTCTCCCTCTGACCCTCCCCTCTCTCGTGCTCTCTCTCTCTCTCAAATAAATAAATAAATAATCTTTTAAAAATTAAAAAAAGAAAGAAAGAAAAAGGAACTGGTTTAGTGGTTGTTTCGCCTGAAAAGAAAATTTGCAGAAATGAAAGTGATCACCATATATAAAGACCTGTGTGACTCCAGAAAATATGAAAGATACTAGTAGGTCAAAGCTAACCCAGAGGCAGGTTTCCATCTAATATTAGGTAGGAACAGTCAATCGAGTGAGGCAGAATTCCCAGTCAACTGCAAGTTTGAGTTGTCTAGAGTGCCATGCTACTGACATTATCATAAGGATTCTCACACTCGGCATGACTTTTTTTTTTTAAGAGAGAGAGAAAGAGAGCATGTGCGAGGTGGGGAAGGAAGGGCAGAAGGAGAGGAATCCCAAGAGGAGAATCCCAAGCAGACTCCCCACTGAGCATGGAGCCCAACACAGGGTTCAATCCCACGACCCAGAGATCATGAGCTGAGCTGAAATCAAGAGTTGGCCCCGTAACTGACTGAGCCACCCAGGCGCCCCTGGTATATTTTTCTATATGACCTCCAAGCATGAGAGGATTGTACAAGAACCAAAAGGGAGGGTTGATAAAAGGCATAACTGATTTAGGGCACTATTTTAGTCACTTATTTTCTCCAACAAACTACGTCAACTCAGATGATAATACAAATTCCAAAGTGACCACTTAGGCTAGGACAGACTACAAGGGTTGGCCAAAGTTCAAGGACTTGGAGGATGAGAGAATGAGGACTTTGAGAATGAGGACAAAGTTGAAGCAGCTTCCCAGCCCTTCCCTTGTTTCTCATGGGGCTGCACCCAAAGTTCAGTGACCTCAGCCGTAAGGGCCAAGAACAGCAGACCTTTCTTCTATCCTGAAACTTGGGAGAGAATGTCCATTACCCCAACTAACACCTGAGTTCTGGGTTCATGTATTCATCCTGTGCCCTAAAAATATAACCCAGTCATGAAATCCACAGGCAGCGTTCCATATAATTGGCTACTTGCAAGTGTCATTTCTTGCTGCACAATGAGGTCTCCGAGAGATTTCAGTACAGCCAACCTAGCCACGGCCTATATACCGCATGTGATCTACACACATGCAAACTAACCCTTGGAAGCAACACTCTGATAATCCCCATCTTACAGATAGACTTAATTCATGTCATGACTCGCGTCGTATTGCATCGAGAAAATCGAAAACTCTAGCTGAGAACTGCTTCCTCCACCAAGCTACCTGCCCGTCTGCTTTCTCTCCTTGTGATGGATGAAGTGTTCTCCGAACCACGGAAAGCCAATCCCCTCATCTGTGTATCAGCCTCCAATCTCGTTTCCTCCCTCACATGCTTTGCTCCTCTTATACTGTCTGTCTTCTGCGTCATCAATTTCTTCCTCTATATAATTATTCCCACCAGCCTACAGATATGTTATGATCTCTCCCATCTTAAACACACACACACACAACGTTTGTTTTGTTTCTGTCAGCACACTGCCTCTTTTCTTTGCTCTCCTATGTCAGTGTGAATTAGTTTTAGTCACACATAACAGGAAACTCAAATTAGGGGCGCCTGGGGGGCTCAGTCGGTGAAGCATTTGCCTTCAGCTCAGGTCACGATCCTGGGTCCTGGGATTGAGCCCTGCATCGGGCTCCCTGCTCAGCAGGAGGCCTGCTTCTCCCTCTGCCCTTCCCCCTGCTCATGCTCCCTCTCCCTTTCTCTCTCAAATAAATAAAATCTTAAGAAAAAAAAAAAGAAATAGAAAACCCAAATTAGAGTCATTCATACAACATAGAGTTTGTTTTCTTTTATGTGAAGGAAGCTCAGAGGTAGATATGACGGTTCCATGTTGTCACTGGGGACCCAGACGCCCTTTGGCTTCCCGCTCTGCCAACTTTAGCACAAAGCTTCCATTCTCAAGTTCACCTCATGTCCCAGTACGGCGACGATAGCTTCAGCCATTTTATCTAGTTTCCAGGCAAGAAGAAAGAGAACGTTGGAGGGAGGGGAAAAAAAAGCAAAGCCCAGGTTTTTCTTCACACTGCTGTATTAAATCCTTTTGCCAAGTACACCGATTACTTCTATCAGTCCATATCGCACCATGAATTTGCTCTTCTCAGCTTACTGAACTCTCTGCCACATGTTGACATGCAAATCCCTCCCTCCTTTTGGAACAGAGCTTTCATCTGGCGTCGAGACTCCCCATTCTCCTGGTTTCTTTGTATTTCATTGGCTGTTTCTTTCTCATTTCCTTTGCTGGATCCGCCTTCTCTTCCCAATATCTAAATATCAGTTGCCTCAGGCTTCATTTCATGGCCATCATATATATATATATACACACACGCACACGCACACACAATTTTCCTAATGGTCTCATCCAGTCCTACAAGTTTTATTTTTATTTTATTTTATTTTTTTATTTTTTTTGGAGAGAGAGAGAGAGCATGAGTGGGGGGAGGAGCAGAGGGAGAAAGAATCTCAAGCAGACTCCCGGCTGAGTGCGGAGCCCCACACACGGCTCAGTTCCACAACCCTGAGATCATGCCCTGAGCTGAAACCAAGAATCAGACGCCTAACTGACGGAGCCACCCAGGCGCCCCAGTCCTGTGATGTTAATTATTCTCTCCGCTTGCTGCTGATGCTGTACGTTTGTAGTTCCAGACGTGACTCTGTGTGGAAGCCCAAACTCCTATATCATCGCCACTTGGATGTCTAACGGGAATCTGGAGTGGAGCATGACCAAAGCAGAACTTCAAATTCCACCCTTAAAAAGAAACCTTCTCCCTCAGTCTTTCCCGTTTCAATTAATGGCACTACCTGTCACACAGTTGCACTGGCCAAAAACCTGGGAGCCATCCTTGACTGCTTTATTTTCTTCTCCTTCCTTATCCAATCCTTGAGAAGTTTCTGTCTCCTTTATGCCCAAAACATATCCGCAACCCACTAACCCCTTATTCTTCCAACATTCTTGCCCATATCTGCATCACCTCTCATCGGGTTTATTATAATAGCCTCCTGACCCTTTCCTTTCTTCCAGGCTTGTTTCCACTAATGGTCAAGGTTAATAGTTACAAACAGCAGAAACTAACTGGCTGATTTAAGCAGAAAAAGAGGGGCTCCTGGGTGACTGTGTCGGTTCAGCATCCAACTCCATCTCAGCTCAGGTCTTGATCTCAGGGTCATGAATTCAAGCCCCATGTTGGGCTCCACATTAAGTGTGGAGCCTAGTTTAAACATAAATAAATAAATAAATAGAAAGAAACAGAAAAAGAAACAATTTGAGGGACTAGAATTGTGGCAGGGAATTTGGAGGCAAACTGGTGTGCAGCTCTGGTAGAGTGGATTCCAGAATAACCAACAAAATCACGGAGTATTGTACAGTTGTCACACCCCCACGGATACCATCCCCAAAGGTCTAGGAGGCTGCCACCTGTTGTACGGTGAAGGGACAGTAATGACTCTCTGTGACTTGTTTAATTTTGTAACTGGAAGTTTGTACCAGAGAGCAGAACTTGAGGAAGCTTTTCCCCACCTACTCTCTCACTGCTACCCCCTTCCCAGAGCATAGCCTGCTGACTCTAGTACTTTCCACCCCCAACCCCCATCTTCTCCCATCTCTTCCCACACATTCCAGTTCAAGACAGACTCTGGTTTCCCCAGGAGTTTCTCACAGAGGCAGTGGTTATGGTGGTTCATTTCTGGATTCTCTGCTTTCCTCTTACTTTACATTTTCCCCAGGATTGATTTTCGAGGAAAGAGCCAACAACCTGGGCTACTTTGCCATCTGAATGATTTCTGTTGTGTTCTGGTTCTTCACAATTTCCTGCAGTTACTGGAGGAGGTTACTGCATCGTTATTGAGAGGAGGGGTTGTCCTGGAGATATTTTTAACCCCCAAATTGCACAACTTACACAAGGCTGATTTACTGTCATCAATGCAATAATTAGCACGTCGGGAAGGGATCTGGAATACGTTGTTGATTAAGATTCATCTTAATTAACTCAACAAATACTATCATAGTTATAAGCCAAGCATGGTATTATGCACTGGAAATAAAAATGGAAAGAAATCGTTCCTACCTTCTAGTGGAGGAGAGAAATTATTCTATTATAATTATAATACTGTAAATCAAAATAATCACATCCCTTAACAAAGATACACACAAGGTTATTGGGAACATTGGATCCTCAGCAAAAGGAGGCTTCACAGAAAGGTGACATTTGAGCAGAGAACTTGAAGCATGTGTAGGATTTTTCCAAGAAAGCAAATGGAAGGAAAATGTTACAGGCAGCGTACAAGTATGAGCCCAAGAGAAAAAGCTTAAGGAAGCGTGGTATACTCTGGGATATACAAATAGGTCAGTATTTCTAGAGCATAACCGTGAACAGAAACAGGAACTCTGATTCAGGGCTGATCCATGCCTAAACTGGTTCTTCAGCTTGTCGGGAAGGCCATTTGGCAGTGACTATCAAAACTTAAAATGTATATACGTTTTGGTCAGGAAGTGCAGCATACCTTCCAGCATTGTTTGTAATAGTTAAAGATTTGCAACCACCTAAATATCCATGAAAGAGGGAGCTGGTAATATAAATGACAGGGTAGCCAAGCAATGCAAGAGTACACGATCATAAAAAAGAACATGAGATCTATAACCACTCACATGGATGAGTTTTTAAAACATACATATTGTTACATGAAAAAAATCTGGGTGCTGAGCACTGCGTATATAATATTACCATTTCTGAGTGTGTGTTGGGGGTGTGATTTCCCATAGAAGCATAGAATATTTCTAGATGCATTTGCAAGGAACAGGTAAGAGGAGCTGCCCCCCTGAAAATAGGAGCTGTAGGTGTGGAGGAGGAGGCAGTGATAGACAGATTCTAAGTGCTTTCCAGTCATCCCTGCTTCCTAGATATTCACACCCATATGGAGTCCATTGCCCTCGGAGTATGAACGGAGCCTGAGACCTGTTTTTAGAAAATAGAATACAACAGGCGCGCCTGGGTGACTCAGTCAGTTAAGCATCTGCCTTCAGCTCAGGTCATGATCCCAGGGTTCTGGGATTGAGCCCCATATCAGGGGCTCCCTGCTCAGAGGGGAGTCCGCTTCTCCCTCTGCCTGCCACTCTCCCTGCTTGCGCTCTCTCTCTCTGTCAAATAAATAAAATCTTAAAAAAAATAGACTACAAAAGTGATGGATATCATTTCTGTGATTATGTTAAACAGAATTGTAACTTCCGTCTTGCTACAGACCCCGCTGACCCTCACTCTTGTTGGATTTCACGAAGCAAACTGCCCTACAGAGAGGCCCGCGTGCCAAGGAACTGAGCATGGCCTCTGGCTGGCAGCCCACGAGCACAAGGAACTGACTCCCAACAACAAGGATGTTAGCTTGGAAGTGTATCCTTCCCCAGCTGAGCCTCAGATGAGACCCAGTCCTGGCTGACGCCTGGACCTCGGCCCCCATGAAATCCTGAAGCCAAGGACCAGACGAGCCACGCCCAGATTCCTGACACACACACAAGTCTTTCTCTACTATTTCTATTCAGTATTAGGCTGAAGTTCCAATCAGTGCAATCAAGCAAGAAAAAATTATTTTAAGTATAAGGATTGGAAAGGAAGAAGATAATATTCCGTACATGAAAATCTCTCCCAGTCTGCAGATAAAATTTGGCATTGATAGAGAAAGTGTAGCAGTGTGTCTGGACAAAAAAGTAGATCTATAAAAGGCAATTTTACTTCTGTACACAAGCAACAAACATCCAGATAATGTTATTTTTTAAAATACTATATATATAAGTTACATAGATATACAAAAGTACAAGGTCTCTAGATATGCAGAAATTATGAACAAAGTCATAAAGTCTTAATAAAAGACACTAAAGAAAACCTAATAAATACAAGGGTAGCACATGTTCATAGACAGAAAGTTTCAATATCCGAAAGATGTGAATTCTCCCAAACAGTTCTACACATTTAAAGATTTTTTTTATTTTTATTTATTCGACAGAGATAGAGACAGCCAGTGAGAGAGGGAACACAAGCAGGGGGAGTGGGAGAGGAAGAAGCAGGCTCATAGCAGAGGAGCCTGATGTGGGGCTCGATCCCATAACGCCGGGATCACGCCCTGAGCCGAAGGCAGACGCTTAACCACTGTGCCACCCAGGCGCCCCTACACATTTAGAACAATTCCAATCAAAATTCCAACAAAATTTTTCATAGAACTTAACAGGCTAACACATTTTTTTTTTTAAAAGCAAGGGGCGCCTGGGTGGCTCAGTGGGTTAACGGTCTGACTCTTGGTTTGGCTTAGGTCATGATCTCAGAGTCCTGAGAACGAGCCCCCAACTGACTTCTGGCTCAGCTCGGAGTCTGCTTGTCCCTCTCCCTCTGCTGCCCCCAACACTTGCACTCTCTCTCTCTGGAATAAATAAATAAGATCTTTAAAATATATATATTCTTTTTTTTTTTTTAAGATTTTATTTATTTATGCGACAGAGATAGAGACAGCCAGCGAGAGAAGGAACACAAGCAGGGGGAGTGGGNCTCTCCCTCTGCTGCCCCCAACACTTGCACTCTCTCTCTCTCTGGAATAAATAAATAAGATCTTTAAAATATATATATTCTTTTTTTTTTTAAGATTTTATTTATTTATGCGACAGAGATAGAGACAGCCAGCAAGAGAAGGAACACAAGCAGGGGGAGTGGGAGAGGGAGAAGCAGGCTCATAGCAGAGGAGCCTGATGTGGGGCTCGATCCCAGAACGCCGGGATCACGCCCTGAGCCGAAGGCAGACGCTTAACCACTGTGCCACCCAGGCACCCCTACACATTTAGAACAATTCCAATCAAAATTCCAACAAAATTTTTCATAGAACTTAACAGGCTAACACATTTTTTTTTTAAAAGCAAGGGGCGCCTGGGTGGCTCAGTGGGTTAACGGTCTGACTCTTGGTTTGGCTTAGGTCATGATCTCAGAGTCCTGAGAACGAGCCCCCAACTGACTTCTGGCTCAGCTCGGAGTCTGCTTGTCCTTCTCCCTCTGCTGCCCCCAACACTTGCACTCTCTCTCTCTGGAATAAATAAATAAGATCTTTAAAATATATATATTCTTTTTTTTTTTTTAAGATTTTATTTATTTATGCGACAGAGATAGAGACAGCCAGCGAGAGAAGGAACACAAGCAGGGGGAGTGGGAGAGGGAGAAGCAGGCTCATAGCGGAGGAGCCTGATATGGGGCTCGATCCCATAACGCCCGGGATCACGCCCTGAGCCGAAGGCAGACGCCTAACCGCCATGCCACCCAGGCGCCCCTAAAATATATATATTCTTTTGTAATGTTCAGTATTTAATAAGAACTTGACAAAAAAAACAGAATAAATAAAAAGAAAGCAAAAAGAAGGAATTATTAAAGAAAATCCTGAAACCAATAAAATGCGAAACTGATAACGCTCTAGAAATGAGAAGAAAAGCCACAAAACAGGGGTGCCTGGGTGGCTCAGTCCGTTGAGCAGCTGCCTTCAGCTCAGGTCATGATCTCAGCGTCCTGCGATCGAGCCCCACATCGGGCTTCCTGCTCAGCAGGGAGCCTGTTCTCTCTCTCCCTCTGCCTGCTGCTCTGCCTACTTGTGTTCTCTCTCTGTCAAATAAATAAATAAAATCTTAAAAAAAAAGAAAAAGAAAAGCCACAAAACAGAATGTTTTGAAAGGCTGATAAAATCTTCTGTTAAGCATTACTAAGGAAAAGAAAAGAAAACAACAAAAATATCAAGAATGAGAAAGGCAATATAACCACAGATACAAACAAAAGGAATAAAAGTAGCCAGTACTTATGAGTTACTATGTGACAGGCACGGTTTTAGATATTATGTCGTTTACTTTGCAAAAACAGTTCCATACCAGCGATAGGTTTCATTGCTATCTCTGTTTCTCAGATGGAAGAAACGTAGCACAGAGAGTTAACAGAACCTCCCTGAGGTTACATGACTAGTGAGGAACAGAGCTGGGCCTGGAGTCTGGGCAGCCTGGCACTCCAGCCTATGCGCTCAGTCACTCCTCAACACTGCCGTTCTTCAAACGTTCATCTCGTTGAATGTTAGAATCCAGAAGACCCTTCCAGACCACTTACCCCATTTCTCTCATTTTATGGAAGAGGATTCCTTTTCTACATTGTCCTAAATATGAAAAAAAACTATCTGGAGAGACCTAGAGGAGTCAATGTCGATGGTGCTGACCTAGAGAACGAGTACAAAAATTATAAGAGAATATTACGTGCAACTCATGGCAATAACCTTGAAAAACTAGAGGAAGGAAATAATTTTTGAACAAAATACAAATGATGAAGTTGACTTAATAAGCAGGGGGAAAACTAAAATGAAACCAATAATCATGTAAGAAATAAGAAAGCTAATTAATGATCTACCTTTTAAGAACGCATCGGTCTCCAATGGTTTTATAGCTAAGCATACAGAATTTTTATTTATTTTATTTTTTTAAAGATTTTATTTACTTATTCATTCAACAGAGATAGAGACAGCCAGAGAGAGAGGGAACACAAGCAGGGGGAGTGGGAGAGGAAGAAGCAGGCTCATAGTGGAAGAGCCTGATGTGGGGCTCGATCCCATAACGCCGGGATCACGCCCTGAGCCGAACGCTTAAGCCAGACGCTTAACTGCTGTGCCACCCAGGCGCCCCTATTTTATTTTTTTTTAAAGTAGGCTCCATGCCCAACGTGAAGCCCAGTGTGGGGCTTGAACTCACGACCCTGAGACAGAGACCTGAGCTAAAACCAAGAGTCAGACACTTAAATGAGTCACTCAGGCATCACAAAGTATACAGCATTTTTAAAGAACAGATATTCCTATCTTAATTTAATTTTTCCACAACTACAGGCAAAGAAGAACTTTATTACATTTTACAAGCCTAGTTTACTCTTAATACTAAAAACATAATAAAGATAATACAAAAAGGCAAGAGACTTTATTTTTGACTATAGATGCCAAGAGTCTAAATAAAATCTTTGCAAATCAAATCCAACCATCTATTAGGAGAAAATCATTTCACGACCAGGTAGAATTCCAGGAAACAAAAATGGTTTAACGTTAGGGAATATGTGTCTCCAATTCAGCACAGGATCAGAATAAAGGAGGAAGATCACATGATTCTATCAAGAGCTACCGAAAGGCATTTGCTACGAGTCAGCAGACATTTCCCACAACAGGAGTTTATTTCGTGCTTGCTCTGGGCCAGGCACCGTCCTGAGTGCTTTGCTTGCGTTAACTCACGTGATTGTCCTAGCGACAACTGTATTGCCACGATGATTAGTTTTCCTATTTTACAAAAGAGAAAACTGAAACTCAGAGAGGCGAGATGATGTCAGGCGTACTGGAAGTGTCGAAGCTGGGATGCGAGCCAGGGCAGGGGGGCTCCGGGGCCCCGGCCTTAGCAGCCTTACTGCACCGCTTCTCACGACATCTCTGGTTAGCGCTATAAAAATCGCTACACTTAAACATGATCAACATTATTTATTATGAAAGACGAACAGTACACTTGACAAATAAAAGGCCAAATTTCCACTAAAAGTCAGGAACAAGTTCAGCGTCCGGATCTCTGTGAGGACGTGTCCGTGTACAGGACCGTCTTCCCTCCTAATTCCGAACAGTTGAGAGAAGGGATAAAATGTAATACGATGGGAAACTATTAAAGGCTGGATCAGAGTCCGTGGGCTGCATCTGTGGGGAAAACGGTCTTTATGAAGCTAAATGGAAGAGTTAGGGAGACTTCGCTGACCCAGGCAGCACCAGATGGATGCACTGGGCCGAGGCAGATCTCCCAGCCAAGCACACCGGGTTTATTTTCCTCCCATTTATCAGTGGGTACAGAGATCCCAGGAACATCATGTTGGATTGCGCTCCCTCTCAGTGATTCCTCTTATTTAAAAAAGTTTCATTTAGGGGCACATGGGTGACTCAGTCAGTTAAGCGTCCAACTCACGGTTTTGGCTCGGGTCATGATCTCAGGCTCATGAGATCGGGCTCCAGTCAGGCTCTGTGCTCAGCACGGAGTCTGCTTGTCCCTCTCCCTCTGCTTCTCCACCGCCCCCACCCAGTAAATAAATAAATAAATAAATAAGTTTAATTTAATTCAATCACGACTTACAAGTTATCAAGAATAGAATGAGAGCAGAGAGAACCAGCCTTTGAGAAAGGCAAACATGTCCTCTGTCTCACTTTGTGAGAGCTTAGCGTCTGCTATAAGGGACAAAGTGGGGAAGCATATAGCATGTACTGAACGATTTATCTGCAGTATTTAATTGAACACTTAATTTAAAACTCACCCCAGTTAAAAGGGGAAAGGTCTATGACTCGGAAAAGTGAAGTAAGTTGCCCAAGTTTATCCAATTTGAAAGGGACCAAGTGGCTATTTGGCCTGGGGGCGGGGAGAGGGGACTTCAACAAAGACAATAAAACATCACGTGAACATTTGAAGTTAACAGTATCATTCAAATAACCAGACAATCAGGAGTCAGTTTTTACAAAGAGGAGACTGTACAGAAAGGGGGAATTTCCCCAAGCAGTCAAAGTCTTCAACTTAGTCAAGGAGAGACTTTCTTATGAAGAACAGAAACGTCAGTTTCTAAAATAAAGTATTCACAAACGTGGAAATATGAGTCAAGCTTCCGAACAGGGGCATAGCTAAATCTTGCCAACAGGTCAAATTCTGCAACAAGCAGACACTGCCTTCTCAATTCTGGTTATTCTCTATGATATCACCAACTCTTTCTGCGGCCCGGGGCGGGGGGTGCCGAAGCCCCAGAGACCGGAGTGCTTGCCGGTTATTCACAGGGAGGAGCGTGGACATGTTCTGGGGTTGGCACCGCGTAAGGTAAAGTTTCCTTGGCTGGCTGTCTTTTCTTTCTTTCTTTCTGTCTTTCCATCTTTCTTTTAAGATGTTATTTATTTATTTGAGAGAGAGAGATGGCACAAGCGGGAGGGGGGAAGGGAGGGGCCAAGGCAGAGGGAGAAGCAGGCTCCCCACTGAACAGGGAGCCCGACGCGGGGCTCGATCCCAGCCAGAGCTAAAGGCAGCCGCTTAACTGACTGAGCCACCCAGGCGCCCCTCCTTTGGCTTTCTAAAGATACGTGGTAACGGGTTGAGAAGATTATTCCATCGTTTTCCTGCCCCAAACCTTTCTTAAAGCTTCCTTCACATCCTTGTTTCTCAAGGAGTAAATAAGGGGGTTCAGCATCGGGATTACCACTGTGTAGATGACAGCAACTATGCGGTCTTGGGTCAACGAATAGCTGGACCTGGGGCGCAGGTACATAAAAAGCGTTGTGCCATAGAAGAGGCACACGGCAGTGAGGTGGGAAGCACAGGTGGAAAAGGCCTTGAACCTGCCCTGGGCTGAGTTCACTGTCAGGATGGAGATGAGGATGAAAAGGTAGGAGACCAAGATGGCGAGGGTGCAGCTTAAAAGGTTGAAACCAGCAAAAATGAAAAGCAGGATCTCACACAGCGAGGTGTCCGCACAAGACAGAGACAAGATAGGCGGTCCGTCACAGAAGAAGTGAGCGACCACATGGGCACCACAGAATTTCAGACTAAAGATACAGCTTGTGTGGATAAGAGAATTGAGAAATCCTGCACCATAGGAGCCCACGATCAAAGAGATACAGATCTCACGAGACATGGTGAGTGGGTAGAGCAGGGGGTTACAAATGGCGGCATAGCGGTCATAGGCCGTGGCGGCAACAAGATAGCACTCACTGGTGGCGAAACCCACATAGAAGAACATCTGGGCCATGCAGCCAAAATGGGAGAGCACCTTCCTCTTGGCCAAGAAGCTCACCAGGGTCTGTGGGACAACTGTGGAGGAGCAGCAGAAGTCCAAGAAGGACAGTTTCTTTAGGAGGGAGTGCATGCGTGTGTGCAGAGCGGCACTCACGTGCATCAGAAGGAACACGACCAGGTTCCCCAGCACAGTGATGGTGTACACGCCCAGGAACACGGTGAAGAGCAGCTTCTGGAGCTGGGGGTCACTAGTGAGGCCCACGAGCTCGAACTCAATCTCTCGGCTCAGGTTTGCCCCTTCCATATTTCTCCAGTGCCCTGGCGTGCGGAAAGAGGGGACCACCTGAAATGAGGGGCAACCCCCAGGGGCTCTCAGCTGGATTTGGTTCTGCTTCAGCCGAGGGCAGCTGTCTGAAGGCTGCCCTCACTGTGGAAGTCCTTTGTACATAGAACTCTGTCATAGAGAAGGCCTTCTCTTCTCGGTTGTTTGGTTAGTTCGTAAGCATTCCTAGAGCAGGAGTGAAGAATAGAAAAGAAATATATCCGATTTGGTCTCTCTGCAATCTTAAGAAGTTCTAAATACTGACACAGTTACTTAGGAAATATGTGTTGATGGCTGAGCTCTGTGTTCTTCCTGCCAGAAATTCAGAAGTGTCTTATATTCTGGAGGTAATATATATATATTTTTTTAAAGATTTTATTTATTTATTCGACAGAGATAGAGACAGCCAGCGAGAGAGGGAACACAAGCAGGGGGAGTGGGAGAGGAAGAAGCAGGCTCATAGCGGAGGAGCCTGATGTGGGGCTCGATCCCATAATGCCAGGATCATGCCCTGAGCTGAAGGCAGACGCTTAACCGCTGTGCCACCCAGGCGCCCCTGGAGATAATATATTTTGTGTTAAAACACACAGGCTCTGGCATCAGACTGTCAAGTTTCCAAGCCGGGACCTCACCACTCACTAGCTGTGTAACCTTGGGAATGTTACTTAACCTCTCTGAGTTTCAGTTTTCTCACCTGTAAAATAGGGATAATAAGCACCAATCTCGAAAGACTGTTGTAAGAATTCAATGAGTTAATCCACGTAAAGCACTTGAACAAAGTCTGGCATGTTAAGAAAGTTCAAAGAATGTTAGCTTTGATTATTCTCATTGGAGAGACAGACCTAGCACATAACTAAATATGGTCAATAAAATGAAACAATGACAAAATTTGGCAAGCAACCCACCACCAAACAGCACAGAGACATGTGCGCTGAGCAAGAGTGACTGAAAGGGCCGTCAGAGGACCCTCAATGTTCTAGAGGAGTTGAAGGCGGTTTATTGGCTCAGCTCTACAATGGCCTCCGAACTTGGCACAAGTAAAGCACTACCGTGAGTTCTAACAGTGATGAGGGTTGGGGATGCGGAGAGATGGGGATGGGATAGGGCCATGAAGAGCAAACCCAGACCTTGCCCTTGGAAGCATCCTTTGCAGAGTCTCAAGTCATTTCCAAGGAAAAGGTTCACCCTGGACTCGAAGGTCCTTGGGGCCAGAGGGGAAGGAACAGCTCCTCCCCGGGACGGAGGCTTTGTAAATGTTTTTCCCGTTCGGAGAATGAACAAGGCTGTGCTTGTACCACCTAAACACCGTACTCTTTTCCGCTCCATTGGCTGCTCTGCTGCCCGCGTTCCTGAATTACCTCTGGCTTCTAGAGTCCGTTAAGCACTCCATGCTCTTTGATGAGGACCCACAGCTGCGAAGACTTTGAAGCCAGCAGATGTGCCCGGGTACGATGGAAGAGTGCAGAAGTGAGCCCCCTCCTCCTACCCTGAGGAGTGTGAGTGATAATGTGGATGATGTTGGGAGGATTTGGGAGAGGAGAGCTAGCTTGAGAAAAGCTTCTAATTTATCCCACTGGTAGAGTTTCCAGAATCATCTAACTACCAGGGCAGGAGAAGACTCGAAACATATGGATAACTAAACCTGACCGTCAAGTAGATAACAAAGGCACGATGGCTACTGGGAGAGCACTGAGAATGGTGACAAGAAGAAAGCACTGTAATGCCCGAAGAGGTCACATGCCCCACCGAAGTTGAGACGCTCAAAATATAAGAGGGCAAATTTGAATACAGAGCCTTGGTAACTTCTTTTAAAGCACGCGGAGCATAACTCTGTGATTTATTTGATGTCACTGAGATGTAACACTCAGTCATTCTTTTATTTATTTATTTATTTATTTATTTATTTATTTGAGGGAGGGAGGGAGAGAGTGAGAGCGAGAGCGAGAGAGAGAGAGAGAGAGAGAGAGAGAGAGAGAGGAGAGCATGTGTGAGTGCAGTGGGAGGGACAGAGGGAGCCAGAGACAATCCCAGGCAGACACCTCGCTGAGCACTGAGTGCAGAGCCCAATGTGGGGCTCGATCTCACAATCCTGAGATCACGACCTGAGCCAGAACTCAAGAGTCGGATGATTAACCAACTGAGCCACCCAGGCGCCCCCATTCAGCCATTCTTAAACTAATAGCTGCTAGTTTATAATAAACCCCATTATTGTAGGGGTGTGGGCAGCCCTAGTTTGGGTTGCAAATGTCACTGGCTCCATTGGTTTCAAAAGCCAACCCAACTTCTAATCAAATTACAAGGCCTTCAGAGAAATGACTGTAAAAATCCCAGAATGGAATAACTTACAGGAACTTCAAGGAAGCTGAGAAATGGTTGTTAGGAGTGGAGAAGGACTTTTTTTTTTTTTTTTAAGATTTTATTTATTTATTTGATTGAGAGCACAAGCAGGGGGGAATTGCAGGCAGGGGAGAAGCAGACTCCCCACTGAGCAGGGAGCCCAACTCGGGGCTCAATCCCAGGACCCCAGGATCACGACCTGAGCTGAAGGCAGTTGCTTAACTGACTGAGCCACCCAGGTGTCCCTGGAGTAAGACTTCTTGAGATCCAGCTTCACATCTTCCCTCAATAGACTGTTCAGTGTGGGTAACTGGCCTCAAGTATCTCTTTCACGAAAAGAATGGACAACAGCTGAAGAAAGTGGGAATGTGGTCAATGGTCAGGATAGCAGAGATGAGGTGGGGAGGGGCGATGGGACGGGATAGGGTGGTGGGGAATACAGTGGGTAGCTGATCAGAGGCTCCAGGTTCATTAATTGCTTTAAATCCACTCTCTCTCTTTCCCTCCACTTTCCCCTCTCATCTCTCTTCTCCAATCTGCACTAAATTCAGAATTATACAGAATATAAAGAGTAAGCCAAGCAAGGGATGGTGAAGAAATTGACATCTCTGTCAGTTTTTCAAAGGACGCTGGAATAACCACTATTTCTGTTGGCTACAGTTTGTACCTGTGAATGAAAACTAAGAAGAAAACTTAAGGGTGGTCTTTTCACATGGAAATGGATTGGGGAGGAGAGTGTCTAGGAGTGAGAACCGATGCCTG
Organism: Ailuropoda melanoleuca; assembly: GCF_002007445.2. Classification (NCBI taxonomy): domain Eukaryota; kingdom Metazoa; phylum Chordata; class Mammalia; order Carnivora; family Ursidae; genus Ailuropoda; species Ailuropoda melanoleuca. The sequence continues at coordinate 1,020,659 of NC_048237.1, forward strand.
GGGCCTATAGGTGAGGGAGGAGTGGGCAAGGGGTTTTATTTACAGCTGCCTCCTCATCCTCCTCCCTGGGATTGCAGAGTGGGAGCACAGATCGAGAGAAGGCAGCCAAAGGAAGCAGCTAGTGTGTCTCTTTGAGCAACAGTGACCCCAAACAATGGCTTTTAAGCATTAAGGTGCCCTACCCAAGGTTCACTGGAGAAGCTTGTTTTATATGCAGATTCCAGGTCCCAACCTCAGAAAATTTGATCCAGTAGGTCTATAGCTGGGCCCCCAAATCTGGTGATTCTGAAACAGGGGATCTCTGAACCACACCTTGAGAAACACTAAGCCATGGGGTACCTGCAGGAGCAGATAGATCTCCTTCCTGAGCCACATAGAAATATACTTTTCTAACCGCCGGAATTCTCCGTGTCCTGGGAAATCAGCCCAAGGGTAGGATGGTTGTCCTGGCCATTCTCTTCCTTCCCGAACGTGTATCAATAGTTAAGAATTTCCAGAAATCTGAATATTACCTCATGATAATCAAACTTCCTCCTTCAAAGTTGCTTGACATGTTCTTAAGCAAATCATTTATTTCTAGTAAAGCATATGAGTGGATGGTGAAGCTCTTACTCTGGGAATCAGAACACAAGTCTTCAGTAGAAAAACAATAAAGACAAAAACAGACTCTTCGGGTCCATAGACTGAATGTGGAGATCAGAGACTGCTACTGCCTTTAACTTCCCACGTGATAATGGGAGGAAAGTAGTCCCCAATCCCCAAGACGTCCTCTCAACTGATCCTCAGGGGCGGGGAGAGACATCCCTTCCCCTGGGCAGCCCAGCAGCTCACAGTGGGGGAGGATGATGTGTTCACTGATGAGAGTTCAGGAGGCAGCTGAGGAAGTGAGAATAATTGGCCCCAGGTAGACCCATTAATGTGTTTGCGAAGTTAGTAGCATCTCCAAGAACCTCTATCCCAAGGAATAATAAGGTGACTGGGAATCTGGGAATGGAGAGAATGGATCCACACAATATGCTCATCATGGGCCCCAAAGGGCAACTCTCCCTTCACCCTAAACTTAACTCTTACATAATTATTATTTGTATTTCTGCTCCACTGGAAGACTTTGTTTTTGTAGCTTTTCTTTCTTGTATGCCAGTTAGCCAATGTACACCTAGGACCTCCCTGCCCGATCTTAGTAAAATTAAAGCTATGTACTTAGTTTCCAAACATTTGGGGATTTCCTAGGGATCTTTCTGTTCTTGATTTCTAATTTAATAATAGCATGTGGTCAAAGATCATACTTCGTATGATTGAATTATTGTGCATTCATTGAGACTTGACTTATGGCCCAGAATATGTTCCATTTTGGCGAATGCTCTATGTTCACTTAAAAAGAATGTATATTCTGCTGTCCTTGGGTAGAGTGTTCCATAATCACCAATTAGGTCAAGTTGCTTGATAGTGTTGTTCAAGTCTATCATATCCTTTCTGAATTTCTGCCTGCTTGGTCCATAAAGTATTGAAGGGGGAGTATAATGATTCTCTAATTGTAATTGTGAGTTTATTTCTCCCTACAGTTCTTCACTTTTTGCTTCAGGTATTTTGAAGTTCCTTTATTAGGCAAATAAACATGTAAAGATTGTTATGTCCTCTTGAAAAATTTACCCACTTACCATTATGAATTTACTTTCTTTATGCCTGCTGATACTTTTTCCTCTGAAATATACTTTTTCTGATAGCAATACTGTCACCACAGTTTTCTTGACAGGTCTTTTCCCATCCCTTTATTCTTAACCTTTTATTTTGAACTTTTCTGTGCCATTATGTTTGCAGAATTTCCCCCAAGCAGACCTGAAATCTGGGTCTTTCTAGGATGATGATATTGCCCAAAAAACTGATTTCAGATGTATGTTGTCACACAACATTCACGAATACTTTGAATCTTTATTAGAAAAACTGCTATGGACTAGGCAAAAATCAAACACACACTGTGAAAGGCAACTTCGTGAAGAATGGGACAAGATCCTCACCCCATCAGATGCTATCCTAGGCAGCTGGATAACTTAGTGGAGACCTGAAAGCCAGGGGTAATTGTCCTATTGCTAGAGTGCTGCTGTGTCTTCTCTATGGAGGTATTGTTACTCAGCCTCTCATTCACTTTATTGATGGTAAAGGAACTTGCATCCTTTATTTGTGTCTGTTAGCTTGCTACTTATTAAAATCATTTTGAGAACCAACACTCCAAGTTTTAGGTCTGGCTTTTGTAAACATCATGTATCTCAATTTCCTCTTTTAGCCAATCAGAGTGTCTCTGTTTTTTATGTTGGTGAGATTTGGGGGTTTTGGTTTTGATTTTTGGCTTTTTTTTTTTATAATTTGAGGGACTTTTTGATATATATTGAATTTATTTTTATATCTCACTTTGATTTTTCCATTTCTCATACTTTTTCCAATTGGCTTCCCTCTCCTACTCTCTGACCTTATTTTTATTTCCTTTTGGATTAAATTTTCTTTGTTTTTCAATGTGCTTTTTCCCCTTCTGCTGTTTCTTCTATTTCTATTAGTAGCTATCACTAAATATTTAACAATGATATTTAAGTCTATCAAATATGCTTAAACCCATGAGTTCATAATGATATATTTTTAAAAATATTGATTGATTGGGGCGCCTGGGTGGCTCAGCCATTAAGCGTCTGCCTTCGGCTCAGGGCGTGATCCCGGCGTTATGGGATCGAGCCCCACATTAGGCTCCTCCGCTGGGAGCCTGCTTCTTCCTCTCCCACTCCCCCTGCTTGTGTTCCCTCTTTCGCTCGCTGTCTCTATCTCTGTCAAATAAATAAATAAAATCTTTTAAAAAAAAGATTGATTGCAGAGAGAGAGAGATCATGAGGAGGAGAGGCAGAGGGAGAGAGAATCTCAAGCAGACTCCACGCTCAACTTGGAATCTAACACGGGGCTTGATCTCATGACCCTGAGACAATGACCTGAGTGGAAACCGAGAGTCAGACATTTAACCGACTGAGCCACCCAGGGGCCCTGAGCTCATAATGACATTTCAGTAAATTAATTGGTCACAGGATTAGTTCTCTATTGAATGCTCCCATAATTTAGTAGTATAAATCAATACATTTATTATTTTATCCTCCTTAGAAGTGACATGCTGTAATTTCCACAGTATCCTATTGGCTACACAGGTCAGTCCTATTCACTGTGGGAGTGGACTACACAAGGGTATCAGTACTGGGAGGTGAAAATCTTGGGGGCCATCTTGAGACTGGCTATCACAGTCTGCCCTCTGGCCCTCAGTGATTCATGTCCACCTTATATGCAAAATACTTCCTCCAAGGCCACAGTCACACCGTACTACGGTGTCAGCTCAAGTCCACGATCACATCATCTAAATGAGGTATAGGTATGGATGAAACTCATCAGGTAGAGTTACACAGCATTTCTCCAGTACAATTCCTCTCGGTCATAACACTGACGAGCTGAACGCACAAGTTACATCTGGCTTCTATACTCACAAAATATAATGACAGGACAGGTATGGGATAACCACTATAGAATAAAAAGGGGAAATGGGGAAGGTAGGCACACAAATGTCACTGAGTCATAGAAATTCTGAAATCCAGTAGGGCACTTGTTGGCAATTCCTTGATTAGGATTCAAGTCCTGGGAATAATTCTCCATGGCTCTTGGCTCCACCTCTGAAATCTTGGTTCTGCCCACCGAACTCTTCTTTATTTTATATGAAAGCTAAGTTATGTTTGTAGCTGAGTAGTTCTCCCGGTCTGCTTCCTGTCTAAAGAAGTTTGGGGACTGAAACTCTTCCTTTTATTTTCTACTGTCTTACAGTTCAAGCTGGTAGTGACTCTGCCACTATGATTCTCTCAGAAACTTGAGGGTCTTCTCTGAAACTTACTAGGATTTGTCTGCTAGACAAAAATCACATTAATATAGGTCTTTGAGATATATTAATCTGCTGGAACTGCTGAGGGACAACATCTTTAAGCTTTCAAGAAGCCCTATTGTTTGACTGAACTACTCTCTGAGGTAGCACTTTGGATCTTTCTAAAGTCTTTTTTTTCTTTTTTTAAAGATTTTAGACAGCCAGCGAGAGAGGGAACACAAGCAGGGGGAGAGGGAGAGGAAGGAGCAGGCTCATAGCGGAGGAGCCTGATGTGGGGCTCGATCCCATAACACCGGGATCACGCCCTGAGCCGAAGGCAGACGCTTAACTGCTGTGCAACCCAGGCGCCCCCGGATCTTTCTAAAGTCTTAACAAAATTTACTGTCATCCTCAACTTCATCTCGAGGCAATGTTTTCCTGAAAATGTCTTAAATTTTATTTTTCCCACTTGCCATTTGTTAGTGTTAGGTTTAAGTCCTAAATATGTATGGACCAAACAACAGAGGTTCAAATGCATAAACCAAAAACTGATAGAACTGAAAGAAGATTCCAACAATCATAGTTGGCAACTTCAATATCCCTCTGTAAACAATGTATATAATCACTAGGTATAAACAAAGATGTGGAAGGGCAACTGGCTGGCTCAGCTGGTAGAGCATGTGACTCTTGATCTTGGGGTCATGAGTTTGAGCCCCACATTGGGCCTGGAGCCTACTTAAAAAACAAAGATGTGGAAAATCTGGACAACATCATCAACCAACGGGATCTTATTGAAATATATACATCACCCCACTAAACAACAGAACAGAATACAGATACTTTTTAAGTATGCATGGAACATCCACCAAGATGGACCATATCCTGGGTCATAAAACAAACTTCAGCAACTTTAAAATAATTGAGGGGCACCTGGGTGGCTCAGCCAGTTAAGTGGCTGCCTTCGGCTCAGATCATGATCTCAGGGTCCTGGGATCGAGCCCCAGTCAGGCTCCCAGCTCAGCGGGGAGTCTATGTCTCCCTCTGCCCTTCCCCCTTGCTCGTGCTCTCTCTCTCTCTCACAAATAAATAAACTCTTTAAAAAATAATCAAAATAATACAGAATATGTCCTCTGATCATAACGGCAACAAACTAGAAATGAGTAACAGAATAGGAAATAGGAAAATATGCAAACACTTGAATGTTAAACAACACAAATCTAAACTTATGGGTGAGAAAAGAAGTTTCAAGGGGAATCAAAATTACATTGAAATGAATAAAAATTAAATTACAATATGTCAAAATTTGTGGGACACAGCTAAAGCAGAGCAGGAAAATAAATTTATAGCAGTAAATACTTCTACCTTACGAAACTACAAAAAAAGCAAAACAAACCCAAAGCAAGCAGAAAAAGGGGAATAATAAAGATAAAAGCAGAAAAAATGAAATTGAGAATAGAAAAATAGAAAAAAACTGAACAAAATGTGGCTCTTTGAATGGCTCAACAATCTTGACAAACCTCCAGCAAGACTGACAAAGAAAAAGAAAAGAAGACACAAGTTATTAATACAAAGAATGAAACACTAGATATCACTACAGAGCCCATAGACATTAAAAGAATAAGAGCATAGGTGAAACAACTCTCCCCACAGAAATTCAACAACTTTGGTAAGATGGATCAATTCCTAAAAAATACAAAACTACCAAAATCACTCAATACAAAATAGATAATAAGGAACGGAGTTACCTATTTTAAAAATCCTTAAAAATAAATCTCTAGGTCTAGATGGTTTCAGTGGATAGTTCCACCAAATATTTAAAAAAGAATTACACCAAATCTACATCATCTCTTCAAGAAAATAGAAGGAAACCTTTCCAAACCATGATACCAAATCAAACCAAACCAAAAACCAGAACAAGACCACACTTTAAAAAAAGTCTCATGAATATAGCCATGAAAGTCTGTAAAAAAATATTAGCATATGGAATCTCACCATGCATATAGAAAGAATTATGTACCATGACTAAGTGGGGTTGATTCTGGGTTGCAAGATTTCGTCAACATTTGGAAAGCAGTCAATAGAATCTACCATATTAACAGGCTAAAGAAGAAAGTCACACAATAACGTCAACTGATGCACAAAAAACACTTGACAAAATTCAACACTCAGTTATGGGGAAAAAGAAACAAACCTCTCAGCAAGTTAGAAGTAGAAGAAAATGGAAAAATACCCTAACCTGAGAAAACCTGCAGCTAACATCATACTTATGTTAAAAGACAGCATACTTTTCCCTTTAAAAATGGGAACAAAGCAAGGATATCTGTTCTTACCACCCTTATATATCATTGTACTGGAAATCCTAGCCAGGGCAAGAATGCAAGAAAAGGAAACAAAAGTCATACATATTGGAAAGGAAAAAAATAGAACCATCCCTTTTTGCAGTTGCCATGACTATCTAGGCAGATGAGTCTTCAAAACTCTCAATGAATTGAGAAAATTCCTTTCTCAGTGAAGCTACCAACCAAGCAATCAACAAAACTCTATAAGAGAATGCAGTGAGGTTGCAAGATACAAGAGCAAGATATATAAATAAAAGAATAAAGTAGAAAGATCATTCTACCCAATTTTAAGACTATACTGCTACAGTTAACAAAAATATGGTGTGGACATGTGGATAAATACATTGATCAATGGAACAAAATAGAGAACCTGGAAATAGAACTCACATAAGTATGCCCAACTGACTTTTGACAAAGCTGCAAAAGCAATTCACTGGTAGAAGGATAGTCTTTTCAACAAATGCGGCTGGAGGAACTGAACAGCCGTAGGTAAAAACAAATTTTAAAAAACCCTTCAATCTAAACCCTACATCTTACACCAAATAATAATAATAATAAAAATAATAATTTAAAATGGATCATAGATTTAAATGTAAAAGATAAAACTATAAAACTTATTAGAAGAGAACCCAGAATGAACCCTCAACTCTATGGTCAACTAATCTTCAACAAGGCAGGAAAGACTATCCAATGGAAAAAACAGTCTCTTCAACAAATGGTATTGGAAAACTGGAGAGCCACGTGGAGAAGAATGAACCTTTGGACCATTCTCTTACACCATACACACAGATGAACGAAAAACGGATGAAAACCTCAATGTGAGACAGGAATCCATCAAAATCCTAGAGTAGAACACAGGCAGCAACCTCTTTGACCTCAGCAGCAGCAACTTCTTGCTAGACACATCTCCAAAGGCAAGGAAACAAAAGGAAAAATGAACTATTGGGACTTCATCAATATAGAAAGCTTTTGCATAGCAAAGAAAACAACCAACAAAACTAAAAGGCAACCTATGGAATGGGAGAAGATATTTGCAAATGACATATCAGATAAAGGGCTAGTATCCAAGATCTATAAAGAACTTATCAAATTCAACACCCAAAAAACAAATAATTCAGTCAAGAAATGGGCAGAAGACATGAACAGATATTTTGCTAAAGAAGACATACAAATGGCTAATCGACACATGAAAAAATGCTCAACATCACTCGGCACCCGGAAAATACAAATCAAAAGCACAATGAGATACCACCTCACACCAGTCAGAATCGTTAAAATTAAGAAGTCAGGAAACAACAAATGTTGCGAGGATGTGGAGAAAGGGGATCCCTCTTACATTCTTGGTGGGAATGCAAGCTGGTGCAGCCACTCTGGAAAACGGGATGGAGGTTCCTCAAAAAGTTAAAAATAGAGCTACCCTACGACCCACCAATTGCACTACCAGGTATGTAAACCCAAAGACACAAATGTAATGATCCAAAGGGGCACATGCACGCCAATGTTTATAGAAGTTATGTTCACAATAGCCGAACTACGGAAAGAGCCAAGATGTCTATCGACACGTGAATGGATCAAGATGTGGTCTATATCTACAATGGAATATTACTCAGTCATCAAAAAGGATGAATACTTACCATTTACACTGTCGTGGATGGAACTGGAGGGTTTTATGGTGAGTGAAATAAGTCAATCAGAGAAAAACAATTATCCTCTAGTTTCACTCATACATGGAATATAGGACACAGCACAGAGGATCATAGAGGAGGGGAGGGAAACTGAATGGGAAGTCATCAGAGAGAGAGACAAACCATGAGAGACTCTTAACTACAGGAAAAACGGAGGGTTGCTGGAGGAGAGGTGGATGAGGGGATATGGTGTGATTGGGTGATGGGCATTAAGGAGGCATGTGATGTGATGAGCACTGCGTGTTATATGCAACTGATGAATTATTTAACTCTACATCTGAAACTAGTAAGATACTATATGTTGGCAAATTGAATTCACATAAAAAACCTTATTAGAGAAAATATAGGAGAAAATAATCAGAACCCAGTTCTTGGTAAAGAGTTATTAGAAATGACACTATAAGCATGATCCATAAAAGAAAAAAATTGATAAATTGGACTTTATCAAAATTAAAAACATTTGCTCTACAGAAGGCCTGTTGAGATGAAAAGACGCTACAGAATGAGAGGAAATATTTGCAAACTATTTGACAAAGGAGCTGTATCTAGAACATATAAAGAATCTCAAAACTCAGGCTTGTTGTTGCTGTTGTTGTTGTTGTTTTTAAGTAAGCTCTACACCCAACATGGTAAATCCCCTCAGGATTCAGCAGTTTAAAAAAATCCAGTTCTGGGGCGCCTGGGTGGCACAGCGGTTAAGCTTTTGTCTTCGGCTCAGGGCGTGATCCCAGCGTTATGGGATCGAGCCCCACGTCAGGCTCTTCTGCCATGAGCTTGCTTCTTCCTCTCCCACTCCCCCTGCTTGTGTTCCCTCTTTCGCTGGCTGTCCCTATCTCTGTCAAAGAAATAAATAAAATCTTTTTTAAAAAAATCCAGTTCTAGGGACACCTGGCTGGCTCAGTCAGTAAAGCATGTATCTTTTGATCTCAGGGTCATGAGTTCAAGACCAACTGGGTTGGGCAAAGAGCTTACTTGAAAAAAAAATCCAATTATAACATGGACAAAAGGCATGGGCAGTTCACCATGTGGCAGATAACCACGTGAAAAGACAGTATTATTAGCCATTAGGGAAATGCACACAAGCAAACAAAAACAAAACCCCGCTTTCGTACCTATTTAAAAAGTGAGATAAAAACTAGCCACAATCCTAGGGCATCTGGCTGGTTCAGTGAGTAGAGCATGTGACTCTTGATCTCAGGGTTTGAGTTGGAGCCCCACATTGGGTGTGGAGATTACATTTAAAGAAGCAACTAGTGACAAGCCCAAATCTTGCCAAGAATGCAGAGAAACTGGATCTCTTGTTCTCGTTGGTGGGAATGTAAAATTACACAGCAACTCTGGGAAATGGTTTGGCAATTTCTCATAAAAGTAAACATACTTACCACGCTGCTCACCAATCAGCACACTCCGTCCTGGGCACGTACCCCAGAGAGACGAAAAAGTATGGCTACAAAAACTGATACACAAGTATTCATAGCAGCTTTACTTGTAATAGCCCCAAACTGGAAACACCCCAGATGTCCTTCAACAGATGCATGGTTCAACAAACTGGTACCTCAACAGCAACGAAAAGGAACAAACCGTTGTTACATGTAACAACTTGGATAGAATTCAAGGGCATTGTGCTGTGTGTGTGTGGGGCAGCCATTCTCAAAAGGTTACACACTGTATGATGCCATTTATATAACTTCTCGAAACAGCAAAATTATAGTAATGAACAGATTACTGGTTTCCAGGGTTAGGAACGGTTGTAGGAGGATGGGGGACATAGTATGACAATAAATAGTATAAGGGTTCTTTTGTGGTAATGGGACAGTTCTGTATAGTGAGTGTGGTGGTAGTTACATGAATTTATACATGTGATAAAATTGTGCAGAAACACAGAAACACATGAGTGAATGTGGTAACTGCTGAAATCTGAATAAGGTCTGGAGTTTTTTAAGAGAGAGAGCGTGCACAAGAGAGCATGTGAACATGGAGGAGGGGCAGAGAGAAAGGAGAGAGAACCTCAAGCAGGCTCCATGCCCAGTGTGGAGCCCAACCCAGGGCTCCACCTCAGGACCCTGAGATCATGACCTAAGCTGAAATCAAGAGTCAGAGGCCCAACTGACTGAGCCACCCAGGCGCCCTAGGTCTGGAATGTAACAGTACTGTACCAGTTGATTTCTTAGTTTTGACAAATGTACCATGGTAGCACTAGGATGTTAACATTAGGGGAAACTGGAGGATGGGCATATAGGGAGCTCTCTGCACTGTCGTCTTCTTTTTTGTCTTATGATGATGTTTGCATTTTATTAGTATAATTTTATTTAAATTCTAGTTAGTTAACATTCAGTGCAATATTGGTTTCTGTAGAATTCAGTGATTCATCACTTCCATAGTCCCTGTACTGTCTTTGCAACTTTTCTGAAAATCTAATGTTACTCCAACATTAGCAGCTTATTTTTATTTTTTTAAAAGATTTTATTTATTCATTCATTCATTCTTCAGAGAGAGAGAGAGAGCACACAAGGAGGGGGAGCAGCAGACAGAGGGAGAAACAGGCTCCCTGCTGAGCAAGAAGCTGGATGCAGGCCTCGATCCCAGGACCCTGAGATCATGACCTGAGCCAAAGGCAGACGCTTAGCTGACTGAGCCACCCAGGTGTGCCAGGAAAGAAAATTTTTTAAGAAAAAAAATTCTTAAAATCCAGAGTCAGAGACTTAATTGACTGAGCCACCCAGGTGCTCCTTAAGAAAACAAGTTTTTAAAGTGACACCACTAGGATACCTCCCAGAATAGCTAAGATTGGAAAATAGCAGGTACGTGAGGGCATGAGATAATACTCTTTAATTTCATTCTTAGATTTATACCCAGCAGAAATAGAAACATTTGTTCAAAAAAAGACATGCTCTAGAATGTTCATAGCAGCTTTATTCATAATAGCCCAAACTGAAAACAGTCTAAATGCCTATTCACAGAATGAATAAATTGCAGTATATCTGTATAATGTAATACTCTACAATAGTATGAATGTTAAACTACAACATGCAACAACATAGATGAACTATAAAGTCATACTGTTGAATCAAAGAAGCTAGACAAAAAACTACATAATATATCATTTCACTTATTTGAAGTTCAAACACAGGCAAAAAGATCTATGGTGTCAGGATACTAGATGTCCTTGGGATGGTGGGGTAAGTGGCTGGAAGAGGGCATGCATGCATGGGAGTTCTGCAGTGCTGGTGATCCTCCAATTCTTGATTTCTTGCTAGTATTGGTGTGTGTTCGGTGTGCAAAAGTAACAGCTGTATACGACCTGTGCGTTCTTCTGTATGTAAATTATACAATAGAAGTTCACTGAAGAGCAAAGTGAGACACACTCAAACATACTCATTCAAGAAACTAAAATTTTAAGGACTGACAATACCAAGTGCTAACAAGGATATGGAGCAACTAAAAATTTCATTTACAGCTAGTGAAAGTATAAATTAGTACAATCACTTTGAGGAGGTGTTTGGCAATGTCTATTAAAGCTGAATATACACATACCCTATGCCCCAACGATTCCACCCAAGTATATACATACCCAACAGAAATGTGTACAGATATGTTCTCAAAAGACATGTACAAGAATGTTCATGGGAATATTATCTCAAACCAAAAACAACCTACATGTCCTTCAATGCTGCCAGAGCTGATTGAGATCAGTTACAGCCCCAAATTGCAGGGAAATGAACCTCCTTGTGGCATCCCTCAGTCAGTGGGGAACAGAAGCCAGTGGATAAATGTGCCAGCCTCCTGTCCCCCCATCCTTGGATAACTCTGAGAAGCATTATGTACCCAATCTCAGTAACACACCTTTACATTGGTTTTTTCTTCTTAACTGTCTCACTCTTACACTTCCTCACAAGTCCTGTCTCCTGGATTCATTCCCCAAATAAACTACAGCCAAGTGCTTCTCCCAAGGGAAGCCCAAACCTCAAAAGTACTATTCCATCTAGATACAGTTCACAAAGAGGACACCTATCTATGATGACGGAAGTCACAGTAGGGGTTACCTGGGGGGGTAATAGTTGGAGGGGGCATGAAGGTTGTTTCTGGGGTGCTGGCAATGTTCCATATCCTGATCAGGGTGGTGTTTACATAGGCATGCTCATTTTGTAAATCTTCATGAAGCTCTATGCTTAGAATGCATGCATTTTCTAGTGCATATGTATACTTTAATTTTAAAAAGTAAAGAATGCAGGGGCAGGTGTTGAGGGGTAGGAGAACTGCCCACTAAGGGAACAGTGGGTTTTGTAAGGGAAATTGGACTTACAGGTATTGAAAGAGGTTAATTTTTTTTTTTTTTTTTTTTTTTTTTTTTTTNTTTTTTTTTAGATTTTATCTAAGTATTTGCGAGACAGCACGAGACAGCATGAGCAGGAGAGGGGCAGGGGGAGGGGGAGAAGCAGACTCCCTACTGAGCAGGGAGCCCAACACAGGGCTTGATCCCAGGCCCCCAGACCCCCGGGATCACAACCCAAGCTGAAGGCAGATGCTTAACCAACTGAGCCACTCAGGGGCCCTAGAAGAGATTAATTTCAATGTGCACATCCACCTTTTTCGGATTACACACTCTCTCATCCTTGGCAATCAGACATACATTATTAGGGATTTGTTGGAGGCACTGGCAAAGGGTGGTGAAACACAACGAAAGCAAGGACTCTGAAGTAGGGACTCTGAATTTCACTCATAAGAACGCATCCCCTTGGGACAGGCCCAAGGCATTACAACATGCAGGTGTGTCATGCAGCCAGTTCTGAGGCCTTGCTGGGCATTCGGGCTGTTTCCAAGACTGCCTCACCCAGGGCTAACCTTCCCCTACTTTTTCCTTTCCCTTTCCCACCCATTCATTCAACATATTTTGATGTTTCAGATATTCTGAAACACTTGCGATACAATATTGGTGAACAGAAAAGATGTGGCTGCTGCTCTCATTGAGTTCCACTCTAATAAGAAAAACATATTAATCAAGTAATCAGATTGCTGAGTGTGGCTGTAATTAGTACTACTAAGAGATTCCTGGTTCTAGGAGAGCCTACTGTCCTACTTAAGAAAGGTGGGGTGGGGTGGGGTTGGGAGGTTCCTGGAGGAAGCCAACACTTGAGCTGAACTCTAAGGGTGAACCAAATGGACAAAGAAGGGAGTGAGCATAGGGAGTGAGAGGCACAAAAGCTAAGTTCGAACAAGGAAAGTGAGGAGTACATGGTAGAGAGACTGGACAGATGGGCAAGGAAAGACCGTTTATGCCATGTGCACTATGGTAAGAAGTTTTGTCATTATCTTAAGGCAAGGAAAGCCAGAAGGGCTTTTAAACCAAGAAGTGCCATGATTATATGTGTTTTGAAAAGATCACGAAGGCTGTTGTGTGAAGTGATTGGAAAAGGATCACAGTGGGTGTGGGTATACAGGGGGGCATTGCAGTAAACCAGGAGCAAGGGGATGGTAGCTTGGACTGGAATGGTGCCAGTGAAGATTGGGAGAAAATGACTGGACAGACATTTTAGGAGGCACATGAGCTTTAACAGCAGCTATAAAATACAGCATGTCATTTTTATTTCCAAACACAGCAAATATAATTGTTTACATCAGCTAGATACAGGAGTATGGGTTTTGTTAAACTTGGTGGTTGCTCTCATTTCACTAGCATATTTCTTCTTAGGAAAAATGATGTGTGGTTATGTTGCAACTAAATTGTGCCTAGGATATTCTGAAGTTTAAAGTATAAATATTCCTCAAGGAAAGGACTGAAGATTGCCAAAAAGTTGAAAAAGAGAGGACGGGGTGGAGGGAAACATGGCTATGGAACCACTGACACCCAAAGGGGATTGCAAGGAAGGCACAAAGTGTATATAGGGCAGGCAGGAGGCTGCCATCTTGGTGGAAAAAGTTAGTACTCCTCAGATACACCAAAGCTAAAAACAAAGCTTCCCAAGGTCTGCAGAGATCTAGGGAAAATAAACCTTCAAGTCATTTATTTGTGTGAAGACTGCAGACTACTTGACGAAGTGAGGGACTGTGCTGGAGGGTTACTATTTTAAAGGGAAGCTGCATATCCTTACACTTAGGTGAGTGCTTAAGAGGACAAGACAGGATAATCTTCAGAGTAGTACTGCCATGTGCCTCATCCACAGGCTGAAAGGGAGAGAGCAGGGACCTGATACATACCCGGGCAGTTGCTGGGTCCCACCAGGGGAATGAATCAGGATTGTATGCCCAGGTGAGGGAATGAAAACACTGAGAGCAAACACTGAAGCGGTCTCCATAGGTGGTCAGATAACAGTGAACAAGTTAGGATGCTGCTATCCACCCCGCCTCCCAACAGCAGCTTCTACTGAGGGCTGCTCCTTCTACTACCCGACACAGAGCAGACCAGCGCGGCATTTCTAGCAGTTGGGCAACTTTCTGGCAACTAAACCCCAGCCGTTTCTGGCACTTTGTGAATAACCTAGCCACTGCTACAAAACAGCTTCTGCGGAATCCATATGAAATTTGGAGAAAAGGGCAGGTTTGGCTGGATGAGGAAACTACCAAAATGGAGTATCAGAGGTTCCGGGTAGGGAGAGGAATACTGTGAGTGAGGTTGGATGGACAGCTGGCTCTAGCTATCTAGCAGACCTCTGGCTCCACTACAAGCCCTCTGGGTGGGTCATTTCCCCCAAGTTGTGACAGGAGAGGCTTTAAGGATCTCATTCATACCTCTGTAAAGCAAGTATCCTTTAGGGCAGGGACCAAATAGGCAAAACATGTATCAGACCCCAAGACTTAATGGCCCATAGGAAGATTCCTAAGTTTGGATGGGAGCTACTGAAGCTCTTCATCAAGTAGTAAATGGGTGGGAGTTTCTGATTCACTGAACTTGACAGGTAGGTTCTCAAACTTTCTTGGGGGTCACTGATGTCCCACATTCATACCAGAAACTCATTATTGCAGCTTGAGTCTGCAAAGGTGACTCTACCTGTGTCACTGAACCCCTTTCACATTAATAAATCCTTTTGAGAAAGACCAAATCCTTTTTAGGACGGTCTTGTAATGACATTGCCAGGTGCTTCTAATGGACCATGCAGGCATCATGGTACAGAGTCAAAGTTGTATAACTGGAATATTATCCTGACAAATAATGACTTTTACAAGATACCTGGAAAGTTTGTTATCTGAGATAGAAGAAATAGTTTATAATAGTGCCTCTGGGTTCCACAGGAGAAACTAAGGAAACTGGATGGGAGAGACTCTTGTGTTTTTGCTACATTTCTAAAGCCTGACCACGTTGCCTAACAGTTTCTGCTCTCAGCCAGGTGTTTTTCAAGACGTGTTTGCAACTGTTAGATCTATGAACCACTCTAGTATTCAGTGTACAGATTCAAGAGAGAAATGGTAAGGTTATTTTTCCTTTTAAGAGAGAAGGTGCTGGGATCCTAGTCTGTTATCGTGCCTTGGAAATAGTTGTGTCATTTTTTGGGATCCAGGATGTAAGCTCAAAGGTATCATTACCTTTCCTTAGGTCCAAAATCCATGGTTAAGCTAGATCACAGGCTAAAATGTTGGCTCTATCATTTAATATCTATGGGGCTTTCCACAAGGCACTTAGTCTGACACTCTTTGAAACTCAGGGGTTACTTCCGAAATACATGTTATAGGACTGTGTGAAAATCAACTAAGATTTTACCTTAAATGCTTGCCCAGCATCATTCTTGGATGCGTATAAAACCTGTACCTGCCTTGAGCCTTGGGCGCCCACTGACAAGATGGGATCCCACTTAAGATTTTATTTTGCAAGAAACATTGCTAAACGAAGGTAACAAAGACTATGCCTGTAGTTGTAAATGTCCTACTAATCAAGTATTCCATGTTAGTCTAGGAATGTTCTAGGGAAGTCTTCAATGTTGAGGTCTAGGGCCTAAAATACATATTTTCAATGAACTCAGGACATGAAACACCTCAGTCACATTTGTTCGCCTAAGTTACAGCTCATGTATTGTTATCTGTACTTTTTAGAACTGCTCATTTTATAGCACTACGCTATCCAATAAGATAGCCACACTACTCAGATTGAAAATAAAATTGGAAATTCAATTACTCAGTCACACTAGCCACATTTCAAGGGCTCAGCAGCCATAGGGCTAGCACATTAGTCAATGTATTATGAAACACTTCCGTAACAAAAGTTCTATTAGACTGCAATATAAAAGACTGGTGGGTGGTTAAGGTTGGTCTTACTTTAACATGTTTTCTTGTAACCTCAGAGTACAGATTTTGTCTCTCCCTCAACCTTAGCTTTTCTCACCTTTTAACCCTATCCAGACACCTCCCCTTCAGTGCTTTCTATACTTTGGCCATAGATTTCAAGGTTAAGTACACACGCTCACTCTTTCACCCTGCTTTCATTTTAAATAAAGCGTGGCCACCATGCTCTTACTGTAAGCACTTATCTTGACTTAAACCGCTTAAACATAGGACATGAGCATTCTTTTACTAACTTATCAGCCAGTCACCCAGAGACACCCTGTCTGAAAGCCCTAATTCCTCCCTTCCACCTTAACTACACTGGAAAGGGCACTGTTTGCCTCTTCGTGGCAGGGGCTCCCCATGTTGCTAGCAAACTGAAAATTACTGCCAAGAGTCCCAACTGCAGAGATTTAATTGGTCTGAAGTACACATACATCTGGGCGACAGGATTTTAAAAGTTCCCTTGGTAATTCTAACGCACAACCAAAGTTGAGATCCATTCGACAACTAACTTAACATACTAATAATTACTTTTAATCACAACTTCAGGTTTATGAAAGGCCTGTTTAGAGTCATTTTGTACAAGCGAATTTGTCAAATCTTCAGAACATTTTATCTCCCTCAACCTCTTTGTGTTTGACACCTAAAAATCTTGGGCTTCTACTCCTGATTAGCTACTTTGTCTTTTTGGAATTCACCGCATTACACCATCCCTTCTATTTTAGTTGACTTAAACTGGTGGGGGAGAGGTCAAACAGGGCTTTAAACTCCACCTCTCTACACAGGTCCTGCTCTTCATAATTGGGATATTAAGCTTTTTGATTAATTTCAAAGTTACTAATGCAACCCCACACCCCTTTGAAACCTTCCCGATTAGAATTTAACTGAAATTCAAACATGGAATTTTCCAACACCCCTAATTTATTCTTCTCTCTAAACATTTGCAATTCTGTCATCCCAGTCAGGCATACATCTAAATCTGGCTTTTTCTGTAGTTTAGACCCAATTTTTACTTTATCCCAAGGTCTTTCCAAACACTAAAAATTCTCCAACAGACTGTCACTTATTCGTCAAAGAAACACCACAGTATAAATGATACCTGCCCTCTATGAGATACAGCAGTGGTAAAGTGAGATTCTTTGCAGTTACTTACCAGCCCATTCTACACAACTGGTCACTCTCATTTCTGTTGTATCTGTGTTTACTATTTTTAACTGGCTTCAAAATATAACCATACTTTTTTTCTTTAACAAGAACTCAAATGAAATGCACTTCCTTGGTCAGTGTGAGCTGAACTAGGGTCCAGAAACACAAACCCCATTTGACTGTGATACAGGTGAATTTCTCTCACATTAAATAAAAGGGTCAAACTTATATGGCTAAATCCTTCATTCTCCCAGGCCACAGTCGATGATGCTTTCTGATTCTCCTAAAAATAAATGCGTACCAATTTCCTATTCCTTTCATAACACACCCCAACATATCATCCAGGTTACCTAAAACCACCAGTATTTGTTAAGTACAGTCTCTGAGCAGTTCCATTTCTTTCCTTTGCGTATCATACCTGTGGGCTTTGCTTCCCCTAGCTACTTCTTTTGATTCAACATACTGCTGCTAAGTTATTCACTGGATTCCTTTATTGATATTTTATAGCTACCATATGGCTAGAACGATGCTTATTTTTGTCCTATCCCTTCCTTCCATTACTTTCTCATACTCATTTGACATTTATTCCCTTCCAATTTACCATAATTCTATTGTTCTTGTTTGCATTTTCATATTCTCTTACACCTAGCTCCATCTTTTTTTTTTTTTAAGATTTTTTATTTATTAATTTGACAGAGACAGCCAGCGAGAGAGGGAACACAAGCAGGGGGAGTGGGAGAGGAAGAAGCAGGCTCCTACCGGAGGAGCCTGATGTGGGGCTCGATCCCAGAACGCTGGGATCACGCCCTGAGCCGAAGGCAGACGCTTAACCGCTGTGCCACCCAGGCGCCCCTCCTACTTCCATCTCTTAAGACTTTAAAACATGTACTGACTAGCACTACTAATCCTTGCAGGTTTCAGATGTTCGGGTGACATTTGAACTGAAATCTATTGGGAATCCTCTTTTCAAGCATTCCAAATTTGTCATCGATTCCAATCCAACAGCTTTAAGTTAGCTCCTTTCACTGGTGAGATAGCAAATGAGAAAAGTACCTTTGCCACTGAACTTCACAGAAGTCTCCGCATTAAAAATTATGTAGCATCAGAAATGTTCCAAAGGGATTTCATTTAAGTCATACACCTTCTTCATCCAAATCCTGGCTGGAGACTGTACTCTTAAAAGCTTCCAGGCTATTTTCTTACATTCCTGGGCATACTGGATAAATCATTATTCTGAATTTTGTAATACCCAACAAATGCATCACCATATTTTATTGTTTTAAATCTTACTTCCACTAAATAGCTTAAGGCCCCGGTCTTTGAGACTCTCAAGTGACCCAGAATTCCCTCTTAACGATTAGCTGACTCTAAAACTGTCAAGTTTTCAACTCCATCCACACTGCCAACCCACAGAGCCCATGCTTGCTCTGCCTCTATTTCAACTGAACCTATTCCAACCTCTTTTCCTGGGGCCCAGAGTTAATGTTAACAGTGACTATAAACCTTCATTAGATCAATGGTCTTCAAGATAACGGCCTTTAAAAAAAAAAAAAAAAATAGAAGTGTCTGCATTTGATCAGATTGCAAGACACAGAACTATATGCTATTTTAGTCATGTTTCCTTTTCCACAGTTTTGGCCTAGGAGCCTGAATTTCAAAGTATTAAAAGAGTATAACCTATGATTATAGAATTTTACATTACTGTTCTCTTAGTTCCATGAGGAAATTTTAACTCCTAATAGCCTGAGACGTAGAGTGTGAAATGACTCTTTCCCCATCAAGACAAACTAGAGATCTCTTTATCAATAACCTTGTGTGTGTGTATGCATACATTTTCTATGAGCATAGGACCATTTCTCTAAGCCTTCTACAGTTTCTTTCAATACTTGGTTTCATATGAAATTAAGAAAGACACTTTCATGCCTGGCCTAAATGCGTCCAGCATCTTTTAAGTACTGATGGCTAACATTATAACCTTAAATGTGTTTTATTAACATCTTAGAACCTTGACCCTTTCTTCTAAGCATCCAGCTTATTTTCTTTTTGGGATTACACGCCGAAAGTGAGTTTATGTAACATGAAATCATGTTAAGATCAGAAAACAGGGTGGGTCGAAGCATTTTTGACCAAATTAACCCACTACTTTTGTACAATAGATGTGGGTTCAAGGGGGTAATTCATAGTTCAGCCTCTTCCTTCTATTCTGCTTTGTCACCTGTTATATAAAATGATATTTGAGATCCTAATAAATAGGACAGGACTTCTGCTCATAGTACGTTGGATATAAAATGCCTTTGCTGCATGCTATGAAACATCAACTTTCTGGGGAATCCAAGGTTTGTGTGAAGAGTAATAGTCCAAACTAACCATGTTCTTGTCCTGCTCTGCTGGAAAGAAGTATACAACATAAATAAACCAGACCTTTCAGTATTAGGCAAGCATAACAAATCTAGAAGCTGTTTAATAAATCCATCCTTATAAGTCTAGGTGCCAATTAGTATCACGCCTAAAAAATCGGTGCAATTAATCACATGGGGGGAAGGAACAAAAATTATTTATATGGATTAAACTCATTGAAAGTAAACGTTCTAAGTTACCCGGGAAGGTATAGACTATAGAAGAGCAGGTAAGAAAGAGCTTTCCTATTTTTAGGAACTTGGAGGCACAGACTCAGAATCCAGAAAGTAACTGGGATTCTAAGTAGCAATTAAAAGGACAAAATGGAAGAAAACAGAGGTTTCATTCTCCAGTTGTTTGAATTTTCCTAAAATCTTGACATGTTCGAACCTCTTCTATTTAAGGACAAAACGATTTAGCACACAACAAAAATCTCAAAAAGGGCGTCAAGTGGACCACAAAACATTAACGAAAAAGCTTAATGTAGTTCCCAAACCTTTTTCATTAGGATAGAAAAGCCATTCTGCACAAGAATCTCCACTCCACATCAAAGTTACTGTCTTCTTGATGCAATACCCACCCCAATGACACATCATTTGAGTAGTGTATGCTGGTATAAGTGATGACTATGACTCAAAGAAAAATATACCTAGTACATTCTACGGTTTTTGTGGAGGCCGCTGCGAAACAAAGAATTTGAAGTAAACAATTATAAAATACAAAAATAAAAAACCAGGTTTTTTTTTTTTCTCCAAATTCCTGGTTTAATAAGGACTTGTTTATTTTGAGAAAAAAGGGTCCCAAACATCAGGCTGTTCACAAAAATAACCCACAGTATCAACTTTAGAAAACAAATCTTAAGACTGTTACACTAATTATTTTTCTAGAGGATGCATTTGACATGCCAACTCTCATTCACAAAAATACATTGTTACATTTGTGTTGAACAGCCCCACATAGCACTCTTATGTGGGGTATAACACACATACCTCTAACTCAAAGCTGTTCTCAGGTGCTACTCAACTAATGCGATTGCCTTTGCAGTTAGGGAAGCAACTACTGAGCTCATGTATGAATGGAAAGAACTGTACTCCCTGCATAACAAGAGATTATTTTGGAGACAGTTGATAAAAACCACACATCCTTTTTATTGTTAAGTCATAAAGAGGTATCAAAATTAAAAGCAAAAATTACAGGGTAAGACTTAACATAGTAACTACTAGGAGCATCAAAGGAAGTGAAAATGGGACTAGGCGCAGGGCAATATGAATTAATGAACATGGGAAGGACAAGGATGGGGAGAACAGTGAGCATGTGCTGAAGAAGATACTAGGGGAGAGGATCTGGTGAAAATTTTGATCTTAGACAAGCGCCTAGGTAAAGAAATAATGGGACAAGATTTCTAAACCCCACTATGTGCTTAAGAGTCATCCTCGCCATTGGCGCTGTCTCTGTCATCCTCTCCTTCCTCAGCCTCTTTTTCATCATCCTTGATCAACTCCAGCTGTGAGAAACAGACACAAATAGGATGGAGTTAGAGGCACTCCATGTGTCCCTGCTCCCCCCTCCACCACCTCTTTCTTTCCTTTCCCGTGGTTTTCACCTGGTCATCCCCCCGATCTTCATTATCATCATCATCCAGTAGGTCCCCCTCCTCAGCAGAGTCATCTGCACCCCCCTCAGACTCCATCTTCACATTAGTCTCATCTTTCTTCAGGGAGCTGCTGCTCTGCTCCTCTTCTGACTTATCATTCTTCATCTCTACTGGGGATGAGAAGGACAAGTCTGTCTAGGGGCAAGTAATGTCCACAGGATGTAGACAATCCCCACTAATGATCACAGAACTGCAGCACAAATCTAAATCCTCCCACACAAATGCCGTTCCCAATTCAAATTCCCCACGTTTCATATTCAATTGCTTTATATCCCACTATTCCAACATATACCTTCAACTATCTTCAGTAACTAACCCAACTTTATACCCAACAAGCAGCAAGACCATTTACCTCCTTGTTTGCTCTGTTCTTTCTCAATTTTTTCCAGGCTTTCCAGTAGAGAATCCACTTTTTGTTTTATCTGGGTCAACTCCTTCTTAATGGTCTGAAGGTCATCGCCTTTCACTTTAATACAAACAAAACTCTAGGTCAGAATCAACTCTACCAGAAGCTTAACAGATGCCAAACACATTGCCCATTAAGCCATATGGCAATAGCCAGCAGGAGATCCCAGGAGAGAAATGGAGCCAGGATCATACAGTCCCACTCATGGGGATCCTCATTTTTTTTAGTTGGTAGCTAAAACCTAAATCTAATGTGCCTACTCCCTTAGCAACAGTATTCTTATTTTTGTAGACCCACTGAAGACCTCAGTTATAGTTGAAGGCACTTTTTGTACTGTTTGACTTACACATTTTGTAAATTCCCAAGTGCCTAGCTCCCTAAAGTCTTATACTTTAATTGGCCCCTTAATCACTATCTTCTCCTCTTCCATTATCTTGATTATACAAAGCCATTTGTACAAAACCTGACTATTAATTGCATTAATTTCCCTATTTCAACACACAAGAAACAGCAGAATCACAAAGCCACAATAATAATACATACACTTTCCAGACTTGGAGGAAGATCCTCGCTGTCCACTCTTAGAATTGAAGCCACTTTTCCCCCTTCGTGAGGTGTTTCCTGATACACGCTGGCGTTTTGAAGGAACTACAGCCCGAGCAATGGGAGGAGGAGGAGGAACACGTGCTGGGTAACTATACATCCTATTGGATAAAAGGAAAACAGAATTCCTTCACAACTAAAATTAAGTCAGCAAGATCCATCAGTGACCTTATAAAATAATAAATTAATGTGCACTGTCTCTCAATTTGTATCCTTTTGCTAATTTCATTCCAAAGTCTGGTAAAAACCTCCCTTCTTTGCCATTTTGAATACAGCAGCGACTTCAAGAAAATACTACATACACACAGGCATATCCAATGATGGTTGGCCTTAAGGGATGGACAAAAACGGTTCCTCTGTACTCTGGCAGTATTAATAAAGCATTACTTTGTACAATTAATAGCCTATATATATATTGATTTTACTCTCTATATATGCTCCAATTCATAAATAAATAAAACACAGAAACAACCCCATATAAAATACAAAGAGGGATTGCAATTAAGAGTCTGGAAACAATGGTATCTCTTGTGAGCTAAATCCCTGAACTTTTCATCCACAGAAGTATACAGATAAATTACTATTAGTGATACTAAACTGAACCATATAAAACTGACAGTATTAACCAGTTCTGCCCTATAAAAACAAAGAGCCATTTATATATATGTGTTACCTGTGTATAAAAAGCCATGATCCATTCTAACAACATTTAAGCAGAGAATGCATTCATAGTTCCAATTCCAACAGGATGGAGAATATTGTCTGTTTTGTTCACTATTCACTAGTGCCTAAATTCACTGCCCAGCACACATTCAGCTCTCAAAAAAAATCACTGGTTCCTTAACTGCTGCTTTCACTGGAGAGGTATCCTAGTGACTGCTAAAGATACACCTCCAAGGGATGACTTGGTATTGACTCTCATATTTGTAAAGAAAAAATTCAAAGTACAACATAAAAACTTACATGGATATCAGTTCTAGAAAATCCCTACATTCCATGTTATTTTTATAAGAGACTATGGCAGCATAAGAAGGTAAGACCTACCACTGGAAAAAAAAAAATCCTGTAATTCTGTTTTGTACCTTCTTAGTAACTAACTTAATGCCCAGCCCCAGGTATATTATTCTACAAAAACTACCCACCAACTGCTGTTCTGCCTAATTTCAAAAAGTTTTAAGAAGCAAAAGTGATGTATTACAAAGCCTTAAAACTTTATAATTCATATATATATGATGAGTCTCCCTCTAAGATATCTCATCAGTGGCTTATCTCTGAATTTCTAGTCTCCAATCCTCCAGGTAGTGGTCATTCTTTTTTCCTCAACCCAACTTAATCTAAAATGTTTCCACCACCTTACTTTAATATAGTAGTAGCTTATTTTTTCCTAGGAGTAGCTATGACAGGAATTTCCCCTAAATTAAGAAAAAGCACATGGTACACTGCCAAACAAGTGAGGCTACAATTTAGTAATTTTCACTCAAGCAGTTTTTAGTCAAGACCACCCAATACTTTTCCCCCTGAAGCACAATAGTTATTGATCTGTCAAGTGCTAAAGAATCGACGACATGGTAAAAGTTACTAAAGCACTCAAAATTCTCGTTTTAAGCTCTACTAAGGAACACTTTTAAGTTTGAGCCCCAGGAAATAAGAAAATGTACGATTTGGAAAGTAGGACAGTGTTATTAGTGCTTCTACAGAGGTTTCTTCTCAGCAAAAAAAAAAAAAAAAAAGTTTTTTTTTTTTTTTTGCCAGGGAGGNTGCCAGAGAGAGGGCGTGTGTGTGCGAGCAGGGAGAGCAGCAAGCAGAGGGAGAAGCAGGCTCCTCGCTGAGCAAGGAGCCCATGTGGGACTTGATCCCAGAACCCTGGGGTCATGACCTGAGCTGAAGGCAGATGCTTAACTGACTGAGCCTCCCAGGCGTGCCCCCAGATACAAAAACTTCTAATTTAGCCCTTGTATCCTAGGATAGGCCTGGGTTTAACTTGACCCAGGCGTCCCTCAGGAAGTTTTAAATGAGTTGTTAGTCAGTTTTTGTTTTTTGTTTTTTTTTTTAAAGATTTTATTATTTATGTGACAGCGAGACAGCCAGCGAGAGGGAACACAGCAGGGGAGTGGGAGAGGAAGAAGCAGGCTCCCAGCCGAGGAGCCTGATGTGGGGCTCGATCCCAGAACACCAGGATCACACCCTGAGCCGAAGGCAGACGCTTAATGACTGAGCCACCCAGGCGCCCCAATTTGTCAGTTTTAATTGGTTTATGGGAATTAACACAAACAAAGATACTTATAGTAACATTTTATTATCACTACTTTATACCTAAAGATTTTCTTCTTTGGCCCATTAATTTCCCACAGTGTATTAATTCAAAAAGTATAAAATAAAATACAAAATAATTCAGAAACCACTCTCCTTTGTGTAAAATGATATTTTAAAAGCAATTTCTTGAGGTTAATGAAGGTGAGTTACCTACATCTTTGGGCATGAAACATCTCATGACCCAATCCTGTTGGATTTAGAGATCTAAACTACCCCTTCCCAGCAACTCAATCACTGGCACTGGCACCAGTCTCCAAACCAATGATCTTGCCATTCCAGATTCCCTACACTTGTTGGCACTTGAACTTCTGAATCGTACAATTTCACCTGATTCAGGTCAATCATCACAATGAAAACGAGGCAAGAAATGCAATTTGTTTTGAATCTATGTAATGGCCCCACAAATACGAATAAAAGTCAAATGCTCTAGTTTTCAGAAGAAAAAAGTTTCGGAAGACCAACCGGTAGTGCTAAATAAAGGGCTTTTAGTGCCATGGAACTTAACTGCTGGTCAAGCAAAAATGGATTCTTGAAAAACTCACAAAGATTCCTCTACAGAAGTTTAAGTAGACCTTCTTTGTAAAATGTCAAACTCCATGACTGTGAAAACATGAAGAGAAAACCATGCCTCTCTGACAACCCTCAAGGTCAAAGGGATAGGAATTACTACAGCTTCAAGAACTAGCTACAAATTAAGTAACCATTTTCCCCACAAGAAAACCTTGCTTATCAAGATCAGTATCATGTGCTGATTCCCTACTAATAAAGCCAAAGTCATTAAAAAATCTTCATAAAGTTTCATTGTTACCACAGGAACAAGCACTAAATCCTAAAAGAATTATGACTGCACCCTAAACCAGAAATCTGGGCATTAAGCGTTGGTATAAAATCTAGCCCGAATAAAAAAAAAAACTCATTAAAATACCATTTTAAAGAAATTAAAACACTTCTGGACGCACACTAGCTAGCTAATTATCTGAACAGATAAGTCATTTATTAAAAATAAAAGTTTACAGTGATGCCTGGCTGGCTCAGTCAGTAGAGAATGCAACTTTTTTTTTTTAAAGATTTTTTAATTTCTTTATTCGACAGAAATAGAGACAGCCAGCGAGAGAGGGAACACAAGCAAGGGGAGTGGGAGAGGAAGAAGCAGGCTCATAGAGGAAGAGCCTGATGTGGGGCTTGATCCCATAACACCGGGATCACGCCCTGAGCCGAAGGCAGATGCTTAACCACTGTGCCACCCAGGCGCCCCCGAGAATGCAACTCTTGATCCTGGGGTTGTAAATTCAAGCCCTATGTTGGATGCAGAGGTTACTTAAAAATAAAATATAAAGTTTACAAAGGTAAGTTTCTTAGATGACTAGATGTAACTAACAGCGGTCTTTGGGTCTCAAAAACCCTGATTCATACTATTAAATTTCAATCACTACTATTAAATTTCAATTCTAGTTGTGGGAACAACTAGAATGTATTAGTAAAACTCTGTATTCTCCTGAATATATTCATTTACTATACCATACCTGCTTCCTGTCTTAAAAATTTAGAGAGATTAAAAATAATTTTAGGTATATTAATTATCAAACAGGAAATAGGAAGTTCTGGAAATCAACTGTCAGATATTCTAGGCCCACAAAGATCTTAAAAAAAATAATGGCTCAGACGGGTAAACATCTGACTATTTCAGCTCAGGTCATGATCTCAGGGTCATGTCATCAGCTCTAGATTCAGCAGGGAGTCTGCTTTTCTCTTTTGCTCCTCCCCCTTGTTTACTCTAAAATGATCATAAAAAAACCCAAAAGCTACAACATGATATAGTTTATAGGTAAGAGCAATCTAATAAGATTACTCTCTCCTCCCTATACAATATTGATTTATCAAATTCAGTTTAAACATGCAATCCCATTATAATTTCATTCAAGTGTCAGGAAGTATTTTCTTCTGGCTCTTTATTTTTTTTATCTATAATGAAATTTCGTTATGTTTCTCCCTGCTTACCCCTGATTTTCCTAGGAGGATTTATTTTACATGCTACCATGTTGTTTTGGGCTTTAGAATGTGTCAGGATCTCTGAAACCTAAAATTCTATGAATGTACCTATTCACAATGAAGTTAAAAATCACTGATGCAGGAACAAGACCAGATCTAGACTTGAGTGCTCATTTCTCAGAAATGTGCTTTAATTTATTAAAAAGAATTTTTTATTTTAAGTAAATTCCACACAACATAGGGCTTGAATTCACCACCCTGAGTCACATGCTCTACCGACTTGAGCCAGGCACCCTAAAATGTGCTTTAATTTAGAGAAGCACGGAGAAAAAATACGTACAAATCCATGAGATTCAAAAAGAATGATTTTAAGAAAGTGAGATGAGCAAAATCCCAATGAATAAGTATCAGTAAAATGAGTCTGTGGGATGTAACCAGAGGAAACCAATTTATGGTTTATGTACGGCAAAAATTATGTACAGAGCTTACCAGCCAAAGAGCAGCATCCTACCTCAGTAATTAGTTAAATAAACTCCCAGTTGATGAGATACTTACCTCAAACACTAGCCACCATGACTCTAGCCACAAACCAGTGCACGAACAATTAAAGACTTGAAACTAAGGCCCTGAGTAAAGCCCTTCTGCTACAGCAACTGTTTGGTTCTTATGAATGTACTCTCCTGTAACAACCTACAACTACAGATAGGTTTCCCACCATACCATCCAGGGTAAACCTTCAGAACACAGTCCTTACCTAACTATTCAAGAATCAAGGCTTTCAATAATTTGTATCTTTAAATATTATAAAATATTATTTCTGGATAGTCTTTCCCATTCTTTATAAAAGCTTCTATGAAACTATATTTGAATGGCAACTATTTTCCATTACCTTTTAGAACTACCAAAACTTTTTTCACTAGACTATAGATAGTACAACCCCTCAGACTTTTAAAATCATGTCGTTCTTTTTTTTTTTTTAAGACTTTATTTACTTGACAGAGAAAGGCAGCCAGTGAGAGAGGAAACACAAGCAGGGGGAGTGGGAGAGGAAGAAGCAGGCTCCCAGCGGAGAAGCCTGATGCAGGATCACACCCTGAGCCACCCAGGCATCCCATGTCATTCATTTTTAATGTAGTAAAAGTAACACAATGAAATTACCTTAAATGCACAATTACAGATTATGATATAGTTCATTTTAACGTGTAGATAAATACTTAACTAAAAACCAAAATTTTAAAAAGTTCACCGTAATTTTAAGTCTGTATTTCTTTAAATCTCAAAGATTTATGAATAGGCTATTGACTCTGCTTAGAAGAATGAAATGTCTATGTAATGTTTAATTTAGGTTTACCTTAAAATGTAAATATGAAACTATGTCATGTAAAAAACGGATCCCAAAAACTTGTTTGCATGTTGCCAAAATGCTTGCTGTTGTGCTTAAAAATAAATCAACTAGCTTTTTTTTTTAAATTTGTGTTTTATTTCTAAAGTAAGAGACAATTTCTAAACCTTATTTGCAAGTATTTTCCCACAAACATGTTGCCTTGGTGACTCTTCTTGGGAGAAGCCAAAGTGAATACAACTGTGAACTTAAACTTGTTTCGCTAATGCAATTTATGGATAGAGTGCCAATTACCAATATAAATTTGCATAGTATTTTATGTTCCTAATTTTCTTTGTGCTGCCTTTATCCAATGGTCCATTAAGGATACAAATGTTCTACAGGACTGAAAAACAGCAAGCCCTGCTCACCTTAATGATACAGGGACTAAAGGACAAGCCAGTATGTGGCACAGAATCATTCAATACATAATGGCACCCAAACTATTAAAATTTTAAAGAAAAAAACAATTTTGTAACTAAAGGAAAAACAAAGATTACCTAACCACCGTTGTGGGTTTAAGAACCTGCCCAAAGAACAATGATCAAGGTTGTGAACACCATATGCATTCCTGCTTACAAAAAGAAGGAATTAACAGCCCCTTTATGTGTAGAACCAATGTTGCCAATGAATAAATGGTTCTACAATCTTCTTTCAGAAAGAATTGTCGGTTTAGTATTTAGGGGTATTTTTGCAAATTTCAATACATACAACTGAAAACTGCCTCACTGATTTATTTATAACTCTGCGAGAGGGAAAAAAAAGCTACATCTTAGAAAATTAAGAAAATACAGGGATTTGACTTGATAGATTCATCTGGGAAGCTACGTTAACACAAAATCAGATGTTTCCAGGAAAGACAACTTAAAAATTCACCTGAAAATTTTCAAACAAAAAATAATCTGAGCGACAATATGTGGGTTGCTTTCATCAATCCATTCAGAAACAGTACTGGATTCAAGACTATGTTCAGGAAAAAAATTTTTTTTTAAATCTTTGCTTCTGCTTATATCAAACTTTACATCCAGGTGGACATTCGTTAATAGACACCGTGTCCCAAGAATTATAACCTTATTCATTTGTCATAATATGTTAACATACATACTCCCCCAAATGTCACTTTGGGTCTTTTCCAAAGATGTCTTAAAAACTGTCCGTGTGGTACAATTTTTATTTTTTTATAAAGCCAAAATTATAAAAGAGTATTCAGAATATTGTTTACAGACCATATGTTAAGAACATGTAAGCCCATTCATTCCTATATTCTCATTTTACCAAGCTGGGCCAGAAGAGTACACTTCCTTGGCTTACAATAAAATTTCTTTTTTAAGTAGCTGTCTGAGAACACAGATTTGTGGTTCCCAAGGCGCCAGGGTGGAGAAGGTGACAAGAAAAGTGCTTCATGGTTAATTTTTGGGAAGTATGGAACTATCTCTATCTTGATTACACTCGTAGATACCATACACCTTGTTTATACTATGTATGTTAAAACTGTACAGAGTAAATTCTGCTGTACGTATAAAGAATCTTATTTTTATCTTTCCATTCTTGAAATCTCCTTGTAATGTTTCTGCCCCACCATTATCAAAATCTACCCATGTCAAAGTCACCAATGACCCCACACATTTCTAAATCTTTGTATTATTTAACATATGTAGTTCATCCCTCTACTCTTTCAATACATATTCACAGAGCCTGGACATTTCATGCTTCTCGTTTTTCTCCAGGTTTCTTTACGGCATTCTCAATTACCCATACTGATTCCTCTCTCTCCAGTCTTTTGAAGTTCCAGGGATCTCTACTTTTTATCTCCACTCATCCAGTATTATGGTTGTATGACCTATAAGCAGACACTACTGTGTCTCTGTATAAACAACTGCCTATTTAACATCTCTCAAAGTGAATGTCTAATAAACATGTCCACGACCAGTCTGAATATTCACTCCCCAACCAAGTTCCTACATTCTTCTCCTACCACTGTTTCTGTAAATTCCAAGTCTCTAGTTGTCCAGGCCAAAACTCTGCTGACATCTGATTCCACGCTCAGCCTTCACACTGATCTGCAAGCAGATCTATCTGGATTAACTTCAAAACTTTCCAACGGCTTCCCGTATCACTTAGTAAAAGCTAAAGATGCCTTAACTTGCTTTTTTGTGTTCAATCCACCCATCTTCTCGGAGACCATTTATTTTCCACCATAGCACCCCTGGCGAACACAACAATGCCTCTCCTCAAGTGGCCTCTAGGAAAGAACTTGTCACAACCACACTATCAACACATAACAAACCAAACCTTTCTTTATAGTTGGAAAGCCAGGAGCAGTGTTCTGCTCTTTTCCTAGCTTTATAAAGACTACTGGGAGTTTCCCCCTAGGAAAACCACACAAAACAAAGCTGAATGTAATAATCTACCACAAAATTGCATCATTTTGCAAGCTATTACAAAAGAAAATCAGATCTCGTTCCAATGGATGTGATGAGACTATCATGTCATACTTGCTTTAAGGAAATCGCAAAACTTTCCACTGGTAAGTTTCTCCTGCTATCACATATTTTGTACCCTATGAATCTCTTTCCTTGCTAAACTCCACTAATCTCACAGTAGTATCACATTTATTACTGCAAGGTAATAAAGGTCCTAGAGAAAAAGTTTATCTGCCTGAATTAAGTCAAATTCTATTTGACTTTTTTTTTTTTTAAAGATTTTATTTATTTATTTGACAGAGATAGAGACAGCCAGCAAGAGAGGTAACACAAGCAGGGGGAGTGGGAGAGGAAGAAGCAGGCTCCCAGTGGAGGAGCCCGATGTGGGGCTCGATCCCAGAACTCCGGGATCACGCCCTGAGCTGAAGGCAGATGCTTAACGACTGAGCCACCCAGGCGCCCCACTATTTGACTTTTTTTTTTTGACAAATTTCTTTTTCTTTTTTTTTTTTTTTAAAGATTTTATTTATTTATTTGACAGAGATAGAGACAGCTAGCGAGAGAGGGAACACAAGCAGGGGGAGTGGGAGAGGAAGAAGCAGGCTCATAGCAGAGGAGCCTGATGTGGGGCTCGATCCCATAACGCCGGGATCACGCCCTGAGCCGAAGGCAGACGCTCAACCGCTGTGCCACCCAGGCGCCCCTTTTTTGACAAATTTCTATTGGACTTTTTCATTCCTTGGATACAGTTCTTAAGAGGGTATATCAAAGTATAATCTTATTCTATTTATCAAAGGGCACCTTCTCTTTCTTTCCCTGAAAAATGAGTTTCTTGGATACCCCATCAATATTCCTTGTCAGCTTTGTTCCAAAACTACGGTCTGACTTCTCTAACTTCCTGCCTGAAGTCACCACAGTTCTCATATTCAACACTACTCAAAATTCACCTGACCCAGTAAAGCTTAACTTTGCCCCATTCTAGACCTGCAGTGTCCAACTGAGTAATCATTAGCCACATGTGGCTATTCTAATTAAAATCTCAGTTCCTCAGTCACATTAGCCACATTTCAAGTGCACAACAGCCATGTGACTAACGTCTACCACACTAACCCCACAGATACAGAATATTTCTATCACCACAGAAAGTTCTATTAGACAACACTGTTCTATTTTGTTGCTGCCAGATATCTACTGCCTGCATATAATTTCCAAACACAGCTTAGAATTCTGTAATTTTCCAGTCTAAAATAAAACCATAATCCTTACAAATTAGTAAACGTCCTTAGTATAAAGTGATAGTTAACACGTCTCCTGGGATCACAAGGCAGAATGGTGAAACTATATACCCTCAACATCACTGGTTTTTAAGAAAATGCAAAATCAGAAAAACCACAATGGTATAACATTAACTATACTAGTTAGAGGGTAAACAACAAAGACAAGCAATAATAAAACAAATGCTGGCAAGGATGTGGAGAAAGCAGAACCCTCATACACGACTGATGGGAATGTAAAATAGTACAACTGCTTTGAAAGACAATATGGGTTTACCTTGGGTTAAATATGGAAATATCATAAGACCCAGCAATTTTACTCTTGGTATATAGCCAAGAGATATGAAAACATAGGTCTATGCAAAAATGTGTATAAAAATGTCCATAGTAGCATCGTTCAAAATGTGAAAACATCTCCAATGTCCACCAACTGATGAATGGATAAACCAAATGTGGTATCATCCATACAACAGATTAAAATCCAGCAATTAGGGGCACCTGGGTGGCTCAGTCGTTAAGCGTCTGCCTTCAGCTCAGGGCGTGATCCCGGAGTTCTGGTATCGAGCCCCATGTCAGGCTCTTCTGCTGGGAGCCTGCTTCTTCCTCTCCCACTGCCACTGCTTGTGTTCCCTCTCTCGCTGGCTATGTCTTTCTCTCTCAAATAAATAAATAAAATCTTTAAAAAAATAAAATAAAATCCAGCAATTATACTGCTGGGTGGTTCTGTCATTTAAGCTTCTGCCTTCAGAGGTCACAATTCCAGAATTCTGGGATCTGGTTGGACTCCCTGCTCAGCAGGGACTCTGTTTTTCCCCCTCTCTCCCCATGCTCTTTCTCAAATAAAAATATTAAAAAAAAAAAAAAAAAAAAAAAGAAAAAAAGAANAGGAATGAAGTACTAACTAATGGTACAACATGGATGAACCATTAAGTATTAAGTGGAAGAAATCAGTCATAAACGACAAATACTGTATGAATCCACCGATATGAAATGTCCAGAATAAGCAAATCTACAGACAGAAAGTGGATTAGTAGTTGCTAGGTCTGGGGATAGAAGAACAGAGAATGACTGTTAACTGTTTATTTTGGGGGTGATGGAATGTTCTAAAATTAGAACATAGTAGTCATGACCACACAACTCTAAATACACTAAATTGAACTGAACACTTTATTTCTTTTCTTAAAAGATATTTATTTATTTATTGAGAGCTTGTGGGGTGGGACAGAGGGAGAGGGAGAGAGAGAATTGTTTTAAAGATTTTATTAATTTATTCGACAGAGACAGACACAGCCAGCGAGAGAGGGCACACAAGCAGGGGGAGTGGGAGAGGAAGAAGCAGGCTCATAGCAGAGGAGCCTGATGTGGGCTTGATCCCACAACGCCGGGATCACGCCCTGAGCCGAAGGCAGCCGCTTAACCGCTGTGCCACCCAGGTGCCCCTGAATTGGTCACGTTAAAATGAATTTTATAGGGGTGCCTGGCTGCCTCAGTCATTTACATGTCTTCGGCTCAGGTCATGATCCCAGGGTCCTGGGATCGAGCCCCACGTAGGGCTCCCTGCTCAGGAGGAAGCCTGCTTCTCCCTCTTCCTCTACGCCCCCATGCTCTCTCTTGCCCTAATAAAATCTTTAAAAAAAAAAAAACAAATTTTATAGTGTGTGTGTGTATGTATATTATATATAAAATACGTATCTCTCAATAAAGCTAAATTTAAAAAAAAGAAAAAAATTTAACGTCAAGGAGAATGACAAATCTACCTGAATTAAAAGTATCCTGAAGTAGAATCCTAAAACAGCAGAGGCTATCTTCCGATTAGACGTTGTAACAGAATGGCATTTAAAATTCAGAATCATATAGCAGACTCTCAGGATCTTTTTGAACCATCATCTGCTTATTAGGTGTTTATCATGTCTCAGCTTTCATACTATAGCCTACTGTCAAAACCTATTCATTAGAGAATGTTTCCTATGCTCCCAAATTTTCGATAGAAAAATGATTAAGAATTGCCTGGCTGTCCATAACTGAGGGTCAAATTTCCCCAGGAAAGAAGTGATCTCCCACCTACTAACTGAGAGTCCAGGGCACAATAAAAATAAGCAAACAGCCCAAAATGAATGCTAAGTGAACTTAAGAATGTACTGTCAAAATTTTAAGTCAATAATACCAAGTTTATGTTGAAAATGTATTTGTACTACACTATGCTCTCAACTACAATTCTAGCAACTATAACATGATCAGGTTTCCCATGCAAAAAATAAGTCAGGGGTTCAGAGCAAATGCACAATTTCACCTTACGCTTAAAATGACATCTATGAAGGTATCCCTTAGCTTTCCCAAGTAGTTAAGAACCCTGCTGGTCTGAATCACATGCTTTTCCAAGCAGATGGTCTCACCCAATACTTCAAAACCTAAATATTTCATGTGCTCTTCCTTCAGGTCCACTGCTACTCAGGAATATCAGAAAAATGGAAAAAAAGGAGGGAAGCAAGATGATAGCCTCACTAATCCCAGTAACATGGAAGGGGAGGGGCTTCAATCTACAGTCACTATTTCTGTAATTTGTTAATCTAAAACCTAAATCTTTGTGCGCCTAGAACAAAATAAGGGCTTAAATATTAGTACAATATGATGGCTAGCCTCTTTCCCTTGTCCTGCATTTCAACAGAGAGTTCTCCACCACCGTACTTCACCTCCACTACTTTTCTCCACTGCCTACTAGGATACCATTCTCTAGAAAAGAGCTGTTAAGTACCAATAACATTTTTTCCCCAAATTCACGCAAATCAAACCCTCTAAACTTCCCTTTCATGTAAACTTTACTAGTATAATCTTAATCATAAAACTTAAAAATCTAAGCTATATTTCATTACTTTCTCCCTACAAAATACATAACCCTCATAACTCAATAAATGACACCAAGACCAGCTTACCTCAGAAATTCCTATACCTCCTCTCCATTCCAACATTTACAATGTTAACTACTTAATACATCTTTTTTCCCCTCCAATTTCTCTTTTCTAGCCATGAACCTGTTTCTAAGTTAATTCTACCTATGTGGCATATGCCGAACATGCCATACAAAGCCTTCTATAACCAACACTTTTTTAAAAAAAAAGATTTTATTTATTCATTTGACAGAAACTGTGCATGAGCAAACAAGCAGGGGGAGGCACATAGCGAGAGGGAGTAGGCTCCCCACCGAGCAGGGAGCCTGATGTGGGCAGCTTGATGCCAGGACCCTGAGATCATGAACTCAGCAGAAAGCAGATACTTAACTGACTGAGCCACCCAGGCACCCAACCAACACTCTCCAATTATAACTGGCTGCTTTCCCAAATACAAACAGGGATACTTAAAACTCTGTACCTTGGGGCGCCTGGGTGGCACAGCGGTTAAGTGTCTGCCTTTGGCTCAGGGCGTGATCCCAGCGTTATGGGATCGAGCCCCACATCAGGCTCCTCCGCTATGAGCCTGCTTCTTCCTCTCCCACTCCCCTGCTGTGTTCCCTCTCTCGCTGGCTGTCTCTATCTCTGTCGAATAAATAAATAAAATCTTTAAAAAAAAAAAAAAACCTCTGTACCTTTACCCTATCTGTGGCAAAACCTTCTACTCACTACCAAAGCCAAGTTGAAATATAGCATTTTGTGAAACTACCTGGGGGCTCTTGAAATCTTAGGAGAGCTCAGCGCTCCACAAAAGGAAACACGACTCATCTTCCTATGACACAATGAAGGGAACATAGCAGCTGATATTAATTCCACATCACTTTCTTCACTGTTATCATATAGTGCTTGCTACAACAGTTTCTTCAATAGGTAACATACGGCTTGCAATACATGTACTATATTAGGTACATGAGTTGATGTATTCCATTCTTTCTAATCATGGTGTGCTGGCATATTAATATACTTACGATATGGAGTAATAATAGCACTCTGAAAAAGCTCTAATGGAAGAATTTTACAGTCTAGTCACTTATACACTGTTTACATTATTATTCATGTACCATATGCAGTATGTGATGATATAAGTCCACACAGACCATTGAACTAAAATCAGGCTCTTTCTGAGCCATCATTTGTTTATCAGGTATTTATTGTGTCTTAGCATTCATACTGTAGTCTACTGTCAAACCTAATAATTAGACACTTGTTTCCTGTGTTCCCAAGTTCTCAGTAGAAGAATGATCTAGAATTACTTGGTTGACCATAACTGAGTCATGTTTTTCATTTAAATTGACATATGAGGGGCACCTGGGTGGCTCAGGAGGCTGGGCGTCTACCTTCAATTTAGGTCATGATCCCAGGGTCCTGGCATTGAGCCCCGAGTCGGGCTCCCTGCTCAGCTGGGAGTCTGCACCTCCCCCCATTTCCCATTCGTGCTCTATCTCTGTCAAATAAATATTTTAAAAAAATAAATAAATAAATAGACATGATTCATGTACCATAGGATAAACCCTTTGAATGTGTACACAAAATTGTGCAACCATTACCACTATGTAATTCCAGAACAAATTCATGGGTTATCTTGTAAGAGAAAGAAACGTGGGACCACAACTGATTAAAATCCATAGAATTTCAGTATTTCTCTAAAAATGGATGGTTTTATACTTAAGTAAACACCAAGTATTTGTGGCAAATAGCGAACACTTATAAATCAATTATGATTATAATAATGCCAGCTGAACTGTGACAAGCATCAATTCCATGCTTACATCAGCCCACATAAGAACTTTCAGATCTACTTGTAGTATATTCCAATTGTCTAAAAGGTTAAGATCCCTCAAAAAATAGACCTTTAATGCCCGTGGATCTCCAACAATGTGCTAAATATTTTTATTACAACACTTTTGGCAAGAGAGCACAGCCAGCCTTCTAATGATCCATAATTTCAAAAGTGAATCCCTAAAACTCAACGTGGGAAGAGATTTTAAATAAATTAGAAATAAAGTTTAAGAATCTGAAAAACAGGGGCGCCTGGGTGGCATAGCAGTTAAGCGTCTGCCTTCGGCTCAGGGCGTGATCCCGGCGTTATGGGATCGAGACCCACATCAGGCTCCTCCGCTATGAGCCTGCTTCTTCCTCTCCCACTCCCCCTGCTTGTGTTCCCTCTCTTGCTGGCTGTCTCTATCTCATGTCAAATAAATAAATAAAATCTTAAAAAAAAAAAAAGAATTTGAAAAACAAATCATTTGTAAGTATTTCAAAGCAACTGTTCACACAAGAAGTCCTCCAGCAACAATATTCTTAGAAGCAGCAAGATTCTTAATAGGACAATCTTGAAACTGGATCTCTGTTAGAAGCTTGCAAGTTTTCAGACTTTCAACAACAACAAACAGTATGTTTTGCACACAGGTGTGACTTATGCAACTCCCCTAGTTTTACACACAGATGCCCATGAATACTCATCATTAAACAAAAAACTTCTTCTGAGGTTGTATCCTACCACAAAAAAATGTTTTGGTTACTCAATCTTCGTTTATAGCATACGTGAAACAGAGCTGACAATATGTCTGATTGTCATATACTAATATATCTAAAATGGTAGTTTCACATATATCAGCAATTTTTATTAAAATTCATCCCAGGGGCGCCTGGGTGGCACAGCGGTTAAACGTCTGCCTTCGGCTCAGGGCGTGATCCGGTGTTATGGGATCGAGCCCCACATCAGGCTCCTCCGCTATGAGCCTGCTTCTTCCTCTCCCACTCCCCCTGCTTGTGTTCCCTCTCTCACTGGCTGTCTCTACCTCTGTCAAATAAATAAATAAAATCTTTAAAAAAAAAAAATAAATAAAAAATAAAATTCATCCCAAAACTTAGAACACCTATAAAATTAGGAATGGCCTTAAGAACAAAAACAAAAGACAGGCCTAACTCAGGTAATCAATGAAAAAGGTAACTTAGGGAAAAAACTTAATAACCACTTGGATTTTTCGTCATTAAAATGCAAAATCTGATCACTGTAATAATGCTAAGATATTAACAAATACATTTATTTAACTTTGGAAGAACAGCACCATTCCTGATAAAGCATGTAATGAAAATCCTTTTAAACTATGGTAATCTTTAATGACCACAGGTAACACTTTTAACTTTTCCACCCATACCCCAAATTAAAATAGTGCAATATGCTCTCGCTGGCTGTCAAATAAATAAATAAAATCTTTAAAAAATGAAAAATAAAATAGTGCAATATGTAGCATAAAGCTACAGAATCTGATCCTGTTGCCTCCTCAGTAGACAACATACTAAAATATAGGTTAGGATTAACATTTGATTACCCTCCGGTTTTAAAGGTATATACAATCCTTGGGACTTGATCACAAATGCCCACCCGTTCCCAAACGAAAATACAAGTCATTCTAACTCTCCTAAGAAAACACTGTTAATTACCTACTTCCTGATATCTGAAGTGTTACTCCTTATAAAACACCCAATGCTTCCTGCGTTCTTAAAATTTCTGTCGAAAATCAGGTTAATGATGACTAAAATGCATAATGCCTTTATGAAGTATTCTGGTCTTCTTTTCCATAACCCCCTCATGCTCCCTCATCCCTAAATGAAAGGAAAAAAAGAAAATAGAACCTGAAATCTCATCAAGCCTGCAAATCTATCCAGCAGGTCAGAGAAAATACAGGTGGCAGAGAAACATGCTAGAATACACAAAAATACAACCCACAAAATCAAGTCTGTGGAAAACATATGAGATTAAGGCATGTTTTAAGTATAAATGGTACTGAGATTGTTTGTAAAAGCAGTCTTTGTCTTTTACTGTGCACTATTCTGTCTTCTGGGGGGGAGGGGGGAAGAGAGAGTATATTAAGCAGGCTCCAGGTCCAGTGTGAAGCCCAAGGAGGGGCTTAATCTCACAACCCCGAGACCATTACCCGACCTGAAATCAAGAGTCAGATGCCTAACTGACTGAGCCACCCAGGTGCCCCTACACTGTTCTCTTTTACATATATTTAAACTGAGGTGTTTTAGTAAAAAAACAAAACAAAAAAAACAAAAAACAACAACCCTCCCCAAACAACAACACATTAAAAAGGATGTCTAGAAAACAAACACTAGGGGCGCCTGGGTGGCACAGGGGTTAAGCGTCTGCCTTCGGCTCAGGGCGTGATCCCGGCGTCATGGGATCGAGCCCCACATCAGGCTCCTCCGCTAGGAGCCTGCTTCTTCCTCTCCCACTCCCCCTGCTTGTGTTCCCTCTCTCGCTGGCTGTCTCTATCTCTGTCGAATAAATAAATAAAATCTTTAAAAAAAAAAAAAAAAGAAAACAAACACTAACCACTGTTCATTTCACTGTGCATTAGTTGGTAAGACTGTTGTCACACACGAAGAACTCGAATTATGTTACAGATGTTAGTTTTTTGGGAAGACGATTGGTGGCGTATCCACAAGGCCCTTCATTTTGATAAATGCCAACAAAGTAATATATGCCAGTATTAATAGTTAATAAAAAATACTAATTCAGAAGTATAACTTTGGGGGCGCCTGGGTGGCACAGCGGTTAAGCGTCTGCCTTCGGCTCAGGGCATGATCCCGGCGTTATGGGATCGAGCCCCACATCAGGCTCCTCCGCTATGAGCCTGCTTCCTCCTCTCCCACTCCCCCTGCTTGTGTTCCCTTCTCTCGCTGGCTGTCTCTATCTCTGTCGAATAAATAAATAAAATCTTTAAAAAAAAAAAAAGTGTAACTTTGAGGAAAATTAGCATATAAGAAATCTGAATATCTTGAAAACAAACAGGAATGAGTCCTCATGGTTGTCACTAATTGGCTGTAAACAGTTATAATACTTGGGGGTTGTTACGTTTATAATGTAACTTTTTATTTATTTATTTATTTTTATTTATTTTTTTTTAAAGATTTTATTTATTTATTCGACAGAGATACAGACAGCCAGCGAGAGAGGGAACACAAGCAGGGGGAGTGGGAGAGGAAGAAGCAGGCTCATAGCAGAAGAGCCAGATGTGGGGCTCGATCCCACAACGTCAGGATCACGCCCTGAGCCGAAGGCAGACGCTTAACCGCTGTGCCACCCAGGCGCCCCTATAATGTAACTTTTAAAAAAAATTTTTTTAAAAGATCCTATTTATTTGAGAAAGAGAAAGAGCACGAATAGAGGGGGAGAAGGGGAAGAAACCCAACGTGAAGCTCGATCCCAGGACTCCGGGCTCATGACCTGAGGAGAAGGCAGACACTTAAGGGACTGAGCCACCAGATGCCCCTATAATGCAATTTCTTATCTTTCATGTTTCCTTTAGTCTTCATAGCCACTCTTTGAGTATTACGATTATTTCCACCTTAGGGGTAAGAAAATTGTGATTATATAGGACTTTGGTCATAAACTTTGCTAAATATGAAGTCTTTGGATTCTTCAACTGTTCTTTCTTAGGCTCCTTATCAGCTGCTTCTCTACCGTAAGATTAAGTAGGACAACTCAAGATCCCAGAAAGCTAGATAATAAAGAAATGATCTACGGGTGCCTGAGGTGATTGGTGATTAAGTGTCTCTTCCGCTCAGGTCATGACCTTGGTCCTGGGATCAAGCCAGGCATCAAGCTGTTATCAGGCCCCGAGCTCAGCAGGGAGTCTGCTTCTCCCTCTCCCCCAGCTCAGGCAGGCTCTCCAATAGTATTAAAAAACAAACAAACAAAACCCAAAACAAAATGAAAACAAAACCTCCTAAAGAAACACCAAATTTCTGTCTCGAAACATTTATGTGAATTTTATGTTAAGGGTATGACTGAAGGGATTAGGTACACACTGATTTAACCCCGTTTACAGAGGAAGACCCAGAGCTTTCAGCTCATCGCAGAGCCAATTTCCCATTCTGCTTTAATAAAGAATCCAACATAGATTTAGGATCATTATGTGAGTAACTAAGACAATAACAAAAGTCTTAACCTTGCAAATAAAGTATCTTCAGAATGACTTCTGAGCAGAAACTAATGCAATTTTCCTGACTAGTTTTATTTTTGACTAAATATGTTCATTTTCCCATCACAGACCTCAGTAATAAACTTGAATCAGCCAGAAGTCTTTTTCTTTTTCTACTGGCTGAGATTAGAATGGAAGGAGAAAGACATTACTTTTCACCAATCCTCTATAAAATCAAGCAATACATCAAAGGTATTCTCTTGACCTCTTAAAAACTGAAGAGTGAGGCCAATATTGGCACTGCCACCAACTTTTAGGATCAAAGAGCAGTGGCAAGAAATTTGAAGGTATTTCTGCAAACATCTGAATTTCTTCACTCTTCCTTGATGTTTACATCTCTTTTCAATTAACCCTCTGAAAGTCCTCACTCAAAAGTCTTTTGCAAAGTTATAGTGGGATGATGGTAGGGATGGTCGAAAGTTTTGCTGCCTCAAAAGGACAACTAAAAGTGAAACCTCAGATGGCTATTCTCATGAAAAAGGTAGGATTGTACATGTTAAAATTCTCTATACATTCAATTTAAAACAGGAGTTTCTTATGTGACAGTCCATGGTACACCCCAAATTATTTGTATTACATATATACATACATAAATCTATTAGAATTTTTCTAAAGGGAGCCATGGACAAAAAAATAGGTAAGAATTACAGAAATAAAACTACTTCCTCATCCTTTCTTACCAATGATTCTCAACTCTCTGACATCAAATTTCTTGAGAAGCTTTAAAAAAAATATAGCAATATGCAAGAATCTACCTAGACAATATGTATAAGAATCCCTATACGTATAGTTGGACAGGAGTGTTTTTCAAGCAGAGAAAGAGAGTAAAGGGCAGTTGCTTCAGATAAACATAGATCTCAGTGCCTTCAAGTCACTCATCCAATGATCACATTTTCAGTAGCAAAGAGATGCCCAGATCTGTTCTCAATTTTTTGTATCTTAATATTTTCAGAGTATGAGAATTACCATAGTTTGCAAAAATATATGTTAACATACATAGATAAAAAAATGTGAAGAAATCTCTAAGGACAAATGAAATAACCATTGTGATGATGCATGAAGAATACTCAAATCACACAACCTTAATATGGCATTCAAAGACCTTAACAATGTAGGTCCAAACTATTTTTCAAGTCTAGCTTTTTTGGCCTATTAATGACTAACTTGTCGCAGTCCACAGATCTCTCAAACACATGTTCAGGTCTTTACTCATACTGTTTACTGACTGACTTGATTCCATTACCCAACTTCCTTGGCATGACTAATCAACTCAGTTCAGAAGTTTTTCTTTTAGGAAACATTCCCAAATTAAGAAAGCTATTACTTTTATTTCCAAAGCAGAAACTGATCTAACTGAAATTCTTATATATATTAACATCATACTAATGATCTGAATACTGAAAACCTACGATGAAAGACAGCAAAAGAAAATTCATACTAGATCAAGTCCAATGTAGGAGTATGCCCCATATACTTCCATATAATGCATAATGTAAAAAGCAAGAAGTCAAATAAACTCAGTATCTCCTTAATGTGCATGAAGACTGTTATCAGAATGCCTATATGAGACTAATATCTTTTGTGTATAATGTCATTCCCCAATAACTAATTCCTGTATCATCAGGTCTAAATCTATCATTCATAACTATCCATAACC
Source organism: Ailuropoda melanoleuca (assembly GCF_002007445.2). NCBI lineage: Eukaryota > Metazoa > Chordata > Mammalia > Carnivora > Ursidae > Ailuropoda > Ailuropoda melanoleuca. The sequence goes on from NC_048237.1 coordinate 1,062,994, forward strand.
TATCCCTCTCCGCACATCTTCCGACTTTATTTCTCAAGTCTCAACAAATACCAATGCTCTTCCGAAGGCACATACACAAATCAACCACTGTTCCAACCACCACCCCCAATCTATAAGTCTTCAATACTTTATAACCCCTAAAGCAATTTATATTGTTAATTCATTTATGTATGCTTACTGTATCCTATTTTCTATTAGTTGATTTGCTCAAGGGAGACTTAGAGATCTTTTTTTAAGTAGTTTCGCTGTAATGTCCTACAATGCAAAGCCAAGTGCCAAGTACGCAACAGGGAAATAATGAAGAGAAAATGGAAATGCTAATTAAGTCCTATTTTGTCATTTGGCAAGTCAGTTAGTCCTTACTTTTAGTTGGCATACAAATTCAAACAAAATACCTGACATGTATATGCCCTGACACCATATAAACCTATTATTTGAAAATCAACAGAAAGGTCACCCTAGTCTACCCCTGACAATTTATAGGAAGGTATTTTTTCATTTTGTTTATAAGGGGGGGGGCCCCGACTTTGACAACATGTTCGTTGTTCATTGCTATAAAAGAGAACGTTCATTACAAAACAGAAAAATAAATGGTTCTTACTAAATAGCTTTTTACCAGAAAAGACAAAACAAAACACCTTTAACATACCTGTCATAATAATCTCGTTGAAAGTCATAGTCCAAGTCAAAAGAGGAGCTGAAAAATAAATACCGAAGAGGATTAATTTGGAGTTATTGATGTAAATTCACAATAGCAGATGGGAAAAACAAAAACAAAAAACCATGCAAAACCAACCATAACAAATAGATCAAGAGATTAGCATGGAACAATCCCCAATCATTCAAGCAACAAACCACTACAATTCCAATCATCTTAGAAGCCACTGGACATGCAGCAGCTAATTTGCAAATTTAGGCACAAATCTGCTACAATTTCAACATTAAACTTAAGAGCTAATATAAAAACACTGAAAAATACAACAGTAAACCAAACATTCTTATGCTACCCTCCTTCCCTTTCATATTTCCCAGCTTCTTACAAACTAAACAACTCCTCTCGAAAGATTTTCACTGTATGTTAAAAATACCAAACTGCTCTTTAGTAAGTAAAAAAATCTCAGGGAATTCTAATAATTCTCTGGGAAATGGGCGAAAAGGAGGTATACCAATACAAAATTAATACAGCATCATTTTTACACAGATAAAACATACTACAGTTAACCCTCCCCACATCCAGAAAACAGATAGAGAAGATGCCCACTGATGGACACAATGCAGTTATAAATAATAAAGTTCCGGACCTGAGTAGAGGGGACGGAGAAGGGTGTTCTGGTACTGACCCGTACATCTCCGCTGCAGATCGTTTCACACCTGCTTTTCCTCGGTTCACTTTTGGCTCTGCAGCCAGATTAATATCTGAAAAAACAAAAATAAAGACAAACACTTTAATGACAATTCCGTTGGGTGGGTAGAATCTTAAACTACAGTTTTTAAATGTGAACACAGTGTGTATATATAACAAAGGCGGAATACTGTAGCTCATATTTTCTTATGTAAAAAGGGCTCATGAATTTTTACAAGGCTAGGACTTAGTCTTTCAATCCTTTGTCCTCTGTTCTGTAACAAAAAAGTATTCATTATATAAGACACACATATATTTATCATACGTAAGACAGGACATTTGTCATAAGTACGTTCTATCCTCAGTTCCCACTAAAATGAAACTCTCACTATTCAGAGAATGTATTAGGAATGAATAAATGACCTGAGATATTTTATATCTAGGAATTTATGAATTATTATGAGTATGATACCCTCAAATTATCCCTAAAGGCGACTTTTCATTCTCCTTATAAACAGGATCAGCTGTAAAAGTTGAATAACTATGCAGTGAACTGCTGAACAACCTTTACATACACATTTGTGTGTGCACCTGTGTCTGCGTGAGCACCCGTGTACACCAACAAAAGGGAATTAAGGGAACAAAGGAAAAAGTCCTAGTTTCCATAAACAACATAACTTTAAAAACACCTATTCCAACATGGTCAGCTATATAACCCTGCCACCCAATGCCTAACAAACAAAAGAATTCATGATCTCTTTCTTATTCTAACAAAAGTCCATTTGTCAAAAACCAGCTCTCCAAAATTTAGTTCATCAAATGACCAAATAAAAAACAGACTTTTAGTACACTATTTGTTGAACACCATTATATGTATGAAGAAATCTGCAGAGCTCTTGGTTCACTAAACTCATTTCCAATTTTTAGCACCTAACGTTAGAACAACCTTGCCTTTACAGCTGACTTATATTTTTACTTTTTTAAGTAGGTCCCAGGCACAGCGTCCCCCACCCCTACCCCGCTGGCCCTCTCTCTTAAAAAGCACAGTTCTAAAATAAAAACAGAACACTATATATCAAGTTGATTACACAATCCTTTTTTTATTTTTATTTTCTTAAAGATTTTATTCATTTATTCGACAGAGGTAGAGACAGCCAGCGAGAGAGGGAACACAAGCAGGGGGAGTGGGAGAGGAAGAAGCAGGCTCATAGCTGAGGAGCCTGACGTGGGGCTCGATCCCATAACGCCGGGATCACGCCCTAAGCCGAAGGCAGATGCTTAACCGCTGTGCCACCCAGGTGCCCCACACAATCCTTTTTTTAGAAACAATTTTTATTTATCTATTTGGCAAGACAGAGAATGAGCGGGGGAGGGGGGAGCAGACTCCCCACTGAGCAGGGAGCCAGATATGGGGCTGGATCCCAGGACGCTGGGATCAAGACCAGAGCCAAAGGCAGATGCTTACCCAACTGAGCCACCTAGGTGCCCTGATTACACAACCTTACAGATGAATTATTTCATGTGATCCTAAACTGTAGTACTGAGTCAAAATCCAGAATAGGATATATATTAATAAAAAGAACCTCAAATCTAAAAATACATTTAGTAATCTTAATTTTAGAAAAAAACAAAAAAGCATGGTTATTTTGGAACTGCTACAAAGCACACATGAAATTGTTTTCTTAAAAAAAAAAAAGTGCTTCTTATTCTGCCTACTGAAACAAGACAGAAGCTATTAAAATCCAGTAATAAACATTCCTGGTGTACAGTGGCTTCAATAGAGCTCCGATTATTTTAGTAAGTGGCAAATTGAGACTAAATTAAGAAATACATCAGATGACCTGGAATATCGCATGGTGCCAGAGAGCAAGGGTGCAATGAAATTATTTTAAGACTAAGGTCTCAAGGACATAGGATACAATGGCCACAGGCAAAATACTTTAAGCTCTATAAGAAGGATACGCAATGTACTAAAAGACACCAATTTATTAGAGATATTAATATTATGGGGGCACCTGTCTGGCTCAGTCAGTACAGCATGGGACTCTTAACCTAGGGGTTTTGAGTTCAAGCCCCATACTGGGTGTAGAGTTTGTAGAACTTACTTTAAAAAAAAAAAGAAAAAAAAAAAAAGCTAGGCAACCCCTTTGGGTCCCCTCACTCCTTGGGAGCTTTGTACTACCACTTTTCTATCTCTCAATAAAAACCTTGCTTTGCTGCCCACCCCCCCGCCAAAGCTAAAATAGAAAGTTTTTCAAAAAAATTTATCCGGTCTTTTCAACATGAATGGTATTTCAGAAAAAGCAAATATTAACGTGTTGTTCATTTTAGAAAAGTTACGCAGAACAAACTAGAAAACCCACTCTTTTGCAACCCCTAATGAAATACCTAAGCAATGATCATCAATGGATGATGACCATTAAGGTGAAAAACTGATGGGAAACTATTACAGATGGATCAAGATGTAAAACCGGAATCCACAAATTATCCTTAACATCACTAAAAATGGGCAACCATGGCGCCTGGTGTGATACAACATAAAATATGTAATATTACCCATTTAATGTTTTCATCAAAATAAATAGAATCTGAATTGAATCAAGCAAGCCTCTAGATCTGCACAGTCTAATAGAGTTGGCTGCTAGCCACAAGTCTGAATTCAGATGCGTTTTAAGTATACGTGTTTATATTTCTACTGGACAGCACTGCTCTGGATCTAGCAGTATTACACAAAACAGAGGTGGAGAACAACAGATTAAATGATACCACAAAGAAATCAGTACACAGTATGGAAGACACTAAGGTTATCTTCAACAAATTAAATGTCACAAACTTCTTTAATGGGAAAGGAAGGGATGGGGAACCTCAATTTAAAGACATCTAAGGGGCAATTAATCAAATGCGTATGTGGACATGGAAGGACTGGATCTTGATTTGAATAAAGCAAAAAAGTTATTTAAAAAATTTTGAGACAATAGAGGAAGAAATCTAAATATGGCCAGAATATTTGATTGTTATTAAGGAATTACTGTGAGGTTTCTTTTTTTAAATATCTGATAGGGGCAACGTGGTTTGCATTTTGTTGAATTTCTTATCTGATGGATATATGCTGAAGTCTTAAAATTACTCTTAACGGGGCGCCTGGGTGGCACAGCGGTTAAGCATCTGCCTTCGGCTCAGGGCGTGATCCCGGCGTTATGGGATCGAGCCCCATCAGGCTCCTCCGCTATGAGCCTGCTTCTTCCTCTCCCACTCCCCCTGCTTGTGTTCCCTCTCTCGCTGGCTGTCTCTATCTCTGTCAAATAAATAAATAAAATCTTAAAAAAAAAAGATTACTCTTAACAAAATTTAAAAGAAAACCAAAAGAAATAGATGAAAACAAGAATAGTCAAATACTGGTACTTAAACTAGTTGAGATGTACTTGCACACATGTTCATTAAACTCTTCTACTTTTGTGTTAGTAAAGTTCCACAACAGTAAAAACAAAACAAAAAACCCAAGTATCAGAAAAAACCCTGACTTCATTTTATGATGCAAAACGCCTGATTTAGTTCATTTTTGCTGCAGCATTTTACATACAACAAGTTATATACATGTGTTTTCCTGTACTTGGGTATACAACAAATGGGTATGAAAATTTTTTATGTATTCTCAATTACAACTGTTCTATGCATCTTCAATGTCAAGGATTACAAGGCTCTCTAACTTCCAGTATTTTCCCTTCCCAATCCAGTATGGTTGGGATTTTTAAAAATAGTTAGCATCTGAGGGGCGCCTGGGTGGCACAGCGGTTAAGTGTCTGCCTTCGGCTCGGGGCGTGATCCCGGCGTTATGGGATGGAGCCCCACATCAGGCTCCTCTGCTGTGAGCCTGCTTCTTCCTCTCCCACTCCCCCTGCTTGTGTTCCCTCTCTCGCTGGCTGTCTCTATCTCTGTCGAATAAATAAAATCTTAAAAAAAAAAAAAAATAGTTAGCATCTGAGAAGTGTTTACAAATTACACAAAACTTTTATTCTAGAAAGAGCTCTTCATGAAAGAGCCACTGGGAAATCATAACCAAACATTCAGAATAGTTGAGGGGGGCCTGGGTGGCTCAGTCAGTTAAGCATCAGAGTGCTGCTTTTGGCTCAGGTCATGATCTCAGGGTTGTGAGATGGAGCCCTGTAGGGCATCGTGCTCCATGCTCAGGGGGTCGTCTGCTTCAGGTTCTCCCCCTTTTCCTCTGCCCCCTCCCCCTCTCTAAAATAAACAGGGGCGCCTGGGCGACTCAGTGGGTTAAGCGTCTGCCTTCGAGTCAGGGTCCTGGAATGGAGCCCCACATCTAGCTCCCTTAGCAGGAAGCCTCCCTCTCCCTGCCGATCCCTGTGCTTGTGCTCTCTCAATCTTCTGTCAAATAAAAAAATCTAAAGAACAAAACAAAAAATCAAATCTTAAAAAACTGCTCTTGCTATTAAGGACAATGCTGTTTACTCCAAGAATGGAGCTGTCACTTATTTAAAAAAAAAAAAAAGCTGCCAAAACTTTATAATAAATCATGTTATGTGGGAGGTATTTATTAAATGTTACAAACATTATGAAGTGAAGTTCTGTGTAATACTGTAGGGAAACACCAACATGGAAACACTTAAGGGGACAAAAATCCACGGCAACCTGAAGAGAAGCAGCCAGGTAGAAAATAAAATATTGAAGGTGGAATTAAACTTGAACGTTATCCATTTAAAAAAACTGAATACAAACTCCCGGAAATGCTGAAAACAAAATGAAAATTAAAGTAAGTCACCACACAGGAATCATCAGAAAACTAAAAATTGTCAATAATGAATTGCTACAAACTTCAGAAAAGCAGATAACTTTAACTGCTAAACAATACATTATCAACAATGGAATTGCCATTCTGTGGCACTCAGGTTTGCGTGCTTACTCTCTTTTATTCATAAAAAGCAAAAAGTACGACTTCTGTCTTACAAACCCTTCAACTTCCCTAATATTAACACCCAGGATTAACTATGATTCTGACAGCAAATCTTAGCAACTGATAAGCAGTTAGAAAACTATTCAAGGAGATGAAATTCTACAATCATCAGGAACATACTTATGTGCTCTAAAGTCTTAGTATGTGATGAGATCTTAAGTTTAAATATAAACATCTGGGCAGAGCTCAGATTTCATTTCTCAAATATATAAACATGGTAGATCAGGAGACCCCTTATTGGGGAAACACACACACCTAAAACAAAACCAGTCTGTACTGCTAATGCTATAAAATACATTAACAGTAAGTAACTGTTATTGAGTGTAACATGCTAGACGTATACCAGAAGCTTCTTATGAATCATCCTAATTAATCCAAATTCTTGTAACACCAAAGTACTATTACCTCAGGTAAGAACAGATGATAGACTGAGGTACTATACCTCCATTTGAACAGATGAGAACGCTCAGCCAAGTTATGTAGACTGCCCAACACACAGTTGTGCTAAGCAATCTGACTCCACGGCCCATGAGTGACTAAGCTATATTGTGTTTGCCCATTCTACTGAGAGTGGGAGGACACAGCTATTTAGGGGCAACTGTACTTTACAAATGTCATTTCTTTTTTTTTTTTTTTAAAGACTTTATTTGACAGAGACAGACAGTGAGAGAGGGAACACAAGCAAGGGAGTGTGAGAGGGAGAAGCAGGCCTCCCGCTGAGCAGGGAGCCCAATACAGGGCGCGATCCCAGGATCCTGGGATCATGACCTGAGCAGAAGGCAGACGCTTGACGGCTGAACCACCCAGGCACCCCCATAATGTCATTTCTTACCCTCCCAACTTTACTCAAGACCACCAACTGATTATCCAGTCTCTGCTACACAAAAAGGAATAAAATCCTTATTTAGCCAATTTTACCTATAAACCTAACATTTTTTAGACTTAGCTTAATGGAGAGAGAGAAAAACAGAAGCATGAACAGGAAAGCTCATATCTGAATTAAACTATCAGGGAAGAAATTCAACCCAGATCTTACCTAAAACCTGGCCAGCAATCATTCTGCCATCCTCTCCTGCCACAGCAGCCCGGGCATTTCTCTCATTAACATACTGAACGAAGGCAAAGCCCTTATGAACAGAGCAACCCACAATTTTGCCGTATTTCGAGAAGATCGCCTCCACATCAGATTTCTTGACCACAAGAGTATTGAGATTCCCAATGAATACACGGGAGTTCATGGAGCGAGGATCTGTCTTGTTGGTAACGTTGCTGGCCATTTTCTTTGATGATAAGGTTCCTCACAAAGCCGAAAAACTGCAAGGGAAAAAAAATGCATTCAGGTGAAAAAAACAAAAACAAGAAACGATAAAACCAAAATACTCCTTGATAAAATTTTCTACTCTATTTTGAACCAAAGTGACTAACAAGATTACCAACTTAAAGGGCTCTCATAGCAGCAACTATATTACTATTTTAGAAAGGCGAACTCCTGAATATATGCATCCTTATACAAATTCAGCAGCATCTCCCCTAGTCTATTCCAGTAGTGCTAGACTATCATTTCAAAGGACCACCGGGCGGGCGGGGGGGGGTATTCCTTCTTCAAAGACCACCAGCAACACAATTAAGGACATTATTCATTTCAAGCGAGCCCTCTCTGTTCTAAAGTCCTGAAGCAAATGCGATCTCTTAAGCTCTCTACTACCAACTTCTCATTGTATTGTTAACCTTCCCTGTCATACTAACCTAACCACTCCCTGCCGTGTATCAACAACTCCACCTTCTTGCACACTGCTTTTTAAAAAAGGATTCTTACCTATTCCAAAGATATACAAAACTTCAAATTCTGTCCACAAACCATTCTTTAGCTAGATAAATGTGGACAACACTCTTCCCTTCAAGTATAATTAACCTTATTATACTGAGGCAATATATAGACCCAAATCATTCCCTCTGGAAATATTTACTTCCAGGTACATTAACTGATTTATAATACGCCAGAGGTATCTTAAGTAACAATACCATCATTTTACAGAATGCAATGACTCTTGACCTACTTTTTATGGGATAATCTACAAAATACAGCAAGGATATCTGTAATACTAGATGGTGATGATGATAAAACTAGTGGGCAGAACACGGCATGAATCAAAAGATCAGGAGAACCAAGAAGAGTACAACTTTCCTCAGACTATTTCAAAACAAAAATTATCTTTTTTTTAAATGTATATGAAGGTTCAGTGATATTATAATTACATGGAGATTCATGATACTATCATCTTAGGTCTTTTTCAAGTGAAAACATTTTTACATCCTTTTACTTTTTTATCTGCTGCCCCTTCCCAATCCAACTACCACACTTAAACAGGCTTTAAGATGGGCCCACACTGGATTTAGAGTACCATTCTTAAGATTAATTTTAATTTATTTCCCATTCATCCCTTTGAAATTCAAATCAGATATCAGTTGTCTAGTATGTTCTCTCTCCATCCCCAAGACAATGACAAATTAGTTCATGGATTATGTAAAAATCTCTTCTAACATATATGTAAAACAGGTAGCATATCATTTATATAGATCACTGATATTCTGTCCCTTAAAACACCTACTCATTTCACAAGTAGTACTGATTTTTGAAGTTGTAACAACTGCTTTTCCCTCCTAGCCTTTCTAAAATTCAAGAAGTTTTCTTTACCTGATTTTGATTTCTGAATTACAGCTTTATAAACAATAGTTCTTATTTAGACTAAGCAATAAAAATTTACCAAACAGTAGCACAGAGTATTGGTGACTCTTAGTCACAGTACCAGAAAGCCTCTTTAGAACACCAAAAACAGAAACCTATTGAAAGGCCTAACTGGTTTCAAATATTACTGCTGGTTAAGGTTTGCTGTTACTTTAAGTGGGGAGAATTCAAGCCAGTTTTCTACGAATATTTTCACAAAAAATTAACATATATTCTAAATATTATAGTAAATATAGGAAAAATCTTCCTAGGTTTAATTAGCAATTACCTGTGAGGGAAAAGACATGGTTCTACATGCCATTAGCATACTGAACAGAGAGTGTAAAACAACAACAGATACTAATGTCCCCTTCAAATATACTCCTTGGAACTGCAAAATGTAAATGGATTTAAATGACTATTTTCTCACTTTTTACAAAGGTGGTACATAGCTAGTACCAATCTGGAAGCAGATAATTCGTTACACATGAAGAACGCCGTAGGACATCAAGGATTAATACCCAAGGAACTCCACTTGGAAAGGCTGGCAAAGAAACATCCAGATACACAAGTAGAAAGTGCTAATAATGGTTGCCATCTCTGAATTAAAGTATGTATTTTATCTATTTTCTCCGATTTAACATGGTTACTAAATTTGCTACAAGAATCATGAATTGTTGGGGCGCCTGGGTGGCACAGCGGTTAAGCGTCTGCCTTCGGCTCAGGGCATGATCCCGGCGTTATGGGATCGAGCCCCACATCAGGCTCCTCCGCTGGGAGCCTGCTTCTTCCTCTCCCACTCCCCCTGCTTGTGTTCCCTCTCTATCTCTGTCAAATAAAATAAAATAAAATCTAAAAAAAANAAAAAAAAAAAAAAAAAAAAAAAGAATCATGAATTGTTAACAATAAATAATGACCTCAACTTCAATAGTTTGGCTAAAGTCAATGGAATAGCTTTCAATGCCCATACTTACTAAGGATTTAATCAAGATATGAGCAACAGTAAAGACAAGTGAACCCACAAAGGTCCATTAACCCTGCTCCAAGGAACACATCTTCTAAAGAATAGGAGTTACTACAAATTAATCATTTTTTTTCACTGAATATTTATTTTCTGGTAAGTACTAGGTACCAAGGCTACTTCAGAGGAAAAACACAGAGAGACAAGATTCCTCAGAGTTTACACTCTAATGATACCACTTTTTAAAACTGTACTGAAAAGGGAACCTATTTCCCAATGTTTTACAAATAACCAAATGAGCTTAGGTCACATTTCACCCTACCTCTGATCATTAAGTACCTTACCCATGAAATCTGTTGGGGGGGGGGTGTAAAATGGTCAGTCAATATACTAGATGCAAAGCAACTGGGGGGGGGAGTCCCCTGGGTTTCCTAGAATAAAACAGCAACAGCAGAGCCTAGTTTTTGAATCTTTCTGAATCCCCACATAAAAGCAACTAGATAGTAAGCTTGGGTTGTCAAGGCACCCCAATCAAAATGCCATAATGCAGGGGCGCCTGGGTGGCACAGCGGTTGAGCGTCTGCCTTCGGCTCAGGGCGTGATCCCGGCGTTATGGGTTCGAGCCCCACATCAGGCTCCTCTGCTGTGAGCCTGCTTCTTCCTCTCCCACTCCCCCTGCTTGTGTTCCCTCTTCTCGCTAGCTGTCTCTATCTCTGTCAAATAAATCAAATCTTTAAAAAAAAAAAAAAAATGCCATAATGCAAGCTGGTAAAGGGAAGCCAACCATCCACGTGTCCATGGTATCTATCACTGTGGAAGAACCAAAAAGACTCAGAAACTGAAGAAGCCCCAAATAACCATTTAGTGGAAAGCCAAGGAAACAAATTTTAAGAAAAGCAGCTGAAACAGGAAGGGTTTTCACTGCTCCAAGAATGGGTGAGTACAAGGTAGTTATAAAAAGTCTCAAGGTGCCAGAGTCGCTTAATCTCTATAATCTCTCAAAACTCAGAGCCCCAAGTGCAGCATTCCATTCTTAAAACCTTTCCAACTCCCCAAAATAACTATTATTCTGCCTTTATAGTAATCACTTTAGAAGATTTTATCTCAGAGAGAGGGGCACACAAGAGGAGGGGGGAGGGGCAGAGGGAGACTCCCCAGTGAGCAGGGGGCCAGATGTGGGGCGATCGCAGGACCCTAGGGCCCTGAGATCATCGCCCGGGCTGAAAGCAGACACTTAACTGCCTGAGCCATGCAGGCACCCCTTTTACGGCTTTTAGGTAAGTTCCCCTTCCCCCCTTTTAAATTCAAATTTATTCTTGAAGAATAAAGGGTATTCGACCTGAAGTTTCCCAGTCTGGATATTCCACAATCTCATACTCTTAGTACAATTCCACTATTCTTCTGTTTTTCATGAAATTTGAAGCTAGGAGTGAAGGCTTGATCAGATCCACATGTGAATCTTTTGGAAGACTATAAATGACATTGTCTATTTTGTGGTTACTAATGCTTAAATTTTACTATGTCTTAAGTATTAGAGTATCTTATCTCTAATCTATTGCTTAGAACTCATGAGTTTCTCTCGCATGTTGGTAGTAAGTTTGCCTGTGCCCTCTATTATTCCTAGAGTCGGTTCTATGTCGGCTTGGCTGGGTATAAAATTTTAGCATTGCATTTTCTTTCTTTAAATGTTATTATATTTACTTCCGAACTGTCACAGGGTCATTCCCAAATGTAAACCCTGGCGGCAAAATTCTGTTTTTATTGGCTTTAGTAGTTACAGGGTTTTTGCTTTCTGCTCAGCAGGAGAGTATGCTTCTCCCTTTAGCTCTTCCCCTGCCTCTCCCCCGGCTCGAGCTCTCAAATAAATAAAATCATTAAAAGAAAATTAGAAGTAAAATAAATAATAAAGCTAGCTGCAGAAGAGAACAGGTTAACCTTTGCTTTTTACCTTATATAGCTCTGTAGCATACTACATTCTACATGCATTTTTAATTTTTAACAACGTGGTATTCTAATTACCAACAATTGCAGTCTTTAGAATGATCTGCAAATCACTTCGGGGTACCTGGCTGCCTCATTCATGACAACATGCCATTTTTTTTTTTTAAAGATTTGATTTATTTGACGGAGAGAGGCAGCGAGAGAGGGAACAGAAGTAGGGGGGGTGGGAAAGGGAGAAGCAGGCTTCCCGCTGAGCAGGAATCCCAGAATGCTGGGATCACACCCTGAGCCAAAGGCAGATGCTCAACAACTGAGTCACCCAGGCACCCCAACATGCAACTCTTGGTCTCAGGGTTGTTGAGTCTGAGCCCCAAGTTGGGTGTAGTGATTACTATATAAAAAAATAAATAACTCCAAATCACTTTAAATAATGTGGGAATTGTAATTAAATGTTTAAGTCAAAGGGCACCTGGGTGGCTCAGCTGGCTGAGCATCTGTCTCTTGGGTCATGATCTCGGGGTTCTGGGATCGAGTTCCTCTTTGGACTCAGAGGTTGGTGGGGAGTTTGCTTAGGATTCTCTCTCCCCCCCCAACCCTGTACATGCATAAGCAAGCTGTCTCTAAAATAGATAAAATAAATCTTTAAATAAAGTAAAAAAGCAGTATTAGAATTGTACAATAACAGGAGACATATATTAACTATTCACATAAAAATTATACACTTAGGAAAGAGCATAGTTTAAAATGTTCTGTGGGTACTTTGCTTTTGGTTAATCCTTATCACCTTCAATTCCTCAGGAAGTCCATTTCCTCAAACCACAGTTTATAAATTTCACTTCTTCCATCTTTTGAAAACCGGAAATTTCTGGCACATTCTAAGTGCTGTGTACTTCCTCACAGATGAACTCAGTCCACTCAAATCCCTTGTTTTCTCAGAGAATAAACATTTTTTGAAGCTTTTATGTTAATTCCAGTTAGTTAATATATAGTGTTATCTTAGTTTCAAGTGTTAATAGAAAAATTATTTTTTAAAATAAGTTTATGTATTTATGTATGTAAATAATCTCTACACTCAAAATGAGACCTGAACTCACAACCCAGAGATCAAGAGGTGCCTTTTCTTCCAACTGAGCCAGGCAGATACCTTAAAATCATTGTAAGTCAAATTCGTTCTTCTTAAACATCCAAGTAAATAGAAATACACAGAATAAAAAAAAGTTTCTTTCTTAAAATTGGTTTCAAAGAGTAAAATCAAGAAAGTAGATTTCTGGGGCAACTGGGTGGCTCAGTCCATGAACTCAGGGTCATGGGATCCAGCCCCACATCCAGCTCCACACTGAGTGTTCACTTTGCTTGAAATTCTGTGTCTCCCTCTCCCACTGCCCCTCCCCAACTCGTTCTCTAAAAAAACCCCCAAACCATTATAATTCTTAAAAAAAGAAATAAAGAGGGTAGATTTCTGAAATAGTTATGTTCCATGGATACTGTGCATCCTGTTTAATTCACTACTGACGATTAAGTGGATCTGGTTTCCAGAAAAGAACTCGAACACACTAAAATACAATGGAATGAAATGAATTTTCCTAAAGGTTATTTGGGTGGTAGCACTTAACACTGTAGTCCATGGGTGCATATGGACATAGGTGTTTGTATACGATACATTTTATATTTATATATACATATATTTTCATCCAATAATTTTTTTTTAAAACACGGAGCATGAAATCACGACCCGACATCAAGACCTGAAAACTGAGCTCAGTAGTCGGATACTCATTTGACTGAGCCACCTAGGCGCCCCTCATCCCAGTATTTCTATCATCAAAGGATCACTAAGGTGAGTCTTATCTGGTTGGTAAATCAAAACTAGGAATACTCAGTTACCTTTACCAAAACTAGAAATACTCAGTTACCTTTATTGCCTTATTAAACAAAGATCTATGCATCTAATCACAGATTTCATATGTTAAAGCAGTAATACCAAGAGATTTTCCGGGTGCCTGGGTGGCTCCGTTGGTTAAGTGTCTGCCTCTGGCTCAGGTCATGATCCCAGGGTCCGATGTGAGCCCTCCATCAGGCTCCCTGCTCAATGGGGAGTCTGCTTCTCCCTCTCTCAAATACATACATACATACATACATACAATACCAAGAGGTAGCAGTGTGAAGGACAAGAAATGCTTAAGATTTGTGGATATATTCAGGTGCCCCTGAATTTAAGTTACTTTAAAAAAATAACCGAGGGACACCTGGTTAAGCATCTGCCTTCAGCTAGGGTCATGATCCCAGGGTCCTGCATTGGGCTCCTTGCTCAGAAGGGATAGCGCTGCTCACCCGGCTTGTGCATGTTCTCTGACAAAAAATAAAATCTTCCAATTTCCACTCCTGCCATTCCAATTACATTCTAAAACCAATGAATAAAATCTACATCTGATTAGAATGCAAGCAAACCTGTCAAAATTTTATTTTTAACTGTTCATTCTGAAGCTCATACTATCTTGATTATTTGCCCTCTTGAGACAAACTTATCTTGGATTTTCAATCTAGCTAAAAGTTTGGGTAATGTTTTAACAACGACCCCATTTCTCGTTAGCATTAAATCTCAAGTAAAGTCTGCTGGGAAGAGGTGCAGTGAGGTGGGAGAGGCAGACTGCACTATCTGATGATTATGAGAGGTACAGGTTTCAAATAGTCCAAAAACAGGTTATGATGGTGCTGGATTTTGCTGGGGCGGAGACAAAATCAATTTATAACTCGAATCAACTTTTAGCTTCCTTGCCTTTATGCGCAGGGTAGTGTAACTCCACCTTTAGTGGAAAGGGATTGGAAAGACAAATACCTGACAAAACAGCGCCACTTATTCAGACTATATTCAGTATCATATTTAGGCACATTTGCTACAAACAAACAACCCATCAGAGAAAATAGGTAACAAGCCACAAGATGTTTCTACTGAAGACGTCAGCCAATCCTCAACCTGTTCACCCTATTCACCTAGGCTACTCACAGTTATACTTACTCATATCACAGTATGTTAGTCCAGGAAAAAAAAAAAAAAAGCAAAGACAACATCTGTATGGCTTATGAAATGTCAATGATTTAACTAGAAAACAAGGGAAATAACTTGCCTCAGACAAGAAAATGCAGAACTCTACCTTAGAATTTTTATTACTACCCCTTAACTAGCCTATACATTCAATCTGAATCAGATACAACTACCATATGACTGTTATTTCCTATCTTTCTGTGATGAATATAAAAGGCAAAGTATCACTAGATGGCAGCAACGAGTTGGCAGTTTTTTAAAAAGATGACTAAATCTAGAGTCCAAGGTTTTCTATTTCACGCTACCTTTCACAATTGGTCAAAGTTTCTTAAGTACCTTTCGGATACCATAAATTTCCCTTTCTACTTAGAGCATCATCATCTGCACTAAGTTATTTTCCTTTAACAGGGACACCTGGGTGGCTCAGTCGGTTAAGCACCGCCTTTGGCTCAGGTCATGATCCCAGGGTCCTGGGATCAGCCCCATGACAAGCTCCCTGCTCATCGGGGAGTCTGCTTCTCCCTCTCCCTCATTCTCTTAAATAAAATCTTTAAAAAAAGAAATGGGAAAAAAAGTTGTTTTCCTTTAACAAACTTAAATTCCTACTTTGCCCATTTAGGTACTCTTTCACATTACTCTATTTGGCCCTCCTTTGTTCTCTGCCTATGTATCTTTATTGCATTCATCAATTATTTCCGCTAACAATGAACTGTCCCTGTGTCTGCAAAAAGAACAGTATACTTTAATCTGCTCCATCCCCAAAGCTTATATTAATCAAAACACAGATATAATCTCAAGGTCACGGTTCTACTAGCATGAGAAAATAGCATATGGTGGTGCCTTAGGACATTCTCAGGACACAAAAAGGTAAGGGCCCCCCCCTTTTTATTTATTTTTCTAAATAGGTTCCATGCCCAGTGTGGAGCCCAACACAGGGCTGGAACTCACAACTCTGAGATCAAGACCAGAGGTGTGATCAAGAGTTAGATGCTTAGCCAACTAAGCCAGGTGCACCAAAGGTGGTCATATTTTTGATAAGCTTTCTAACTGCTAAGTCTAAGAATTAAAACTAAGAGAATACTCGAGATACTAGAAATTACAGAGAGAAACAGATAATTCAATAAATATCACACAGCCATTAAAAACCAAAAAAACCCTAGAACATAACTTAGTACACCAAAATAAAATTATAGATGGATCCAAATTTAAATGCAAAAAATTTCATATGCAGTTGTCAAAACCTAAATAACACAAAACATGCAACAGTCCCAACAAATATGAACAGGAGAAAAAGGGCAGGAAATGCAAACCAAATAAATCATAAACATGAAAAATTAATATAAGAATTAATTCAGTCAACTGTCAATGTACACTAAAATAGCTAGGCAAAAGCTTGCTGGGCACAAACAAGATTTACATGATCTCAAAATATTACCTAAAAGAATAAGGATCATAAAGGGAAAAAATGTACCTTTACAATGGAAACATAAATGCCACCACTTAAACCAACTCATCTGACATTAAATGCCTCCTGATGTGACAAAATAAGAAACACACATCACCTATGCAATATTCTTGGTAAAATATTTGAATGCACACATAGGGAAACAATTAGACAATTTCAAGTTTGTAGAGACGTTATACAACAATTTAACTGGTTGGGACTCCTCAAAAATACATACATACAAAGTAGAGGCCTTTTCTAGATTAAGAAAACAATGTGTGACCCTCTGACTAGACACTGGATTGCAAACAACATTTTTTTGGTGACGGGGAATTTTATTATGGTTTGTATACAAGAGTATTGAACCTGTTAATTTTCATTGTCTTGATAATTATTTTGGTGAGATAGATTATTCTTAGAGGAGATGCAGGCATTTTCAAGTTTCTAAGTGAAGTATATCATGCCTAAAACTTTAAACTCACTGAGGAGGGAAACGAAACAAACCACCACACATATAGAGAGCAAACATAGCAATCTGCAGTGACTACTAGAACAGGAAGGCTGGAACACGGATAGTATATTTTACATATGTAATAGTACCTGTTCCAAAGTTTTTTAAAGCTCCTATTACAGCAAACGTAAAAATGATATATACCAGCTGACACACTTTACCAAGTTCCCAGAAAATAGCAAAACTTACATTTTTTTGTCAGATATGCTAATTTAAGAAGGATTGTACAGGGGCGCCTGGGTGGCACAAAGGTTAAGCATCTGCCTTTGGCTCAGGGCGTGATCCCGGCGTTATGGGATCGAGCCCCACATCAGGCTCCTCCGCTATGACTGCTTCTTCCTCTCCCACTCCCCCTGCTTGTGTTCCCTCTCTCACTGGCTGTCTCTCTGTCGAATAAATAAAAAACTTTAAAAAAAAAAAAAAAAAAAAAAGAATGATCGTACAATGGGGTGAAAAGACAAGGCAACCCCACAGCTGTAACTAAGTAAACCAGTACATGTTTCTGTAGGTTCCTCTGAAAATTCTTAAAAAGTGCCAAGCAATGGGCAGGCCTACATACTTGCATTAATTAAGCAATTGGCAATGTTAAATTTCAGGTCATCCTATGTTTGGAATTGAAAGAGAAAACTTTGAACATCTGTAAGTTCTATAAATTCCTGTTAATAAAAAAATTACATAACCACTTAACAAAAACACGTTGCAGAAAACCAAGTGAAAAATGTTTACAACATAGACTCTAAAACTACATATGGTAATGATTACATATTGTTAAAAATATATCATAAGAAATACAGGTGTATAGGTACACCTGTAGCTACAAGACCTTAGAGATGAACCAAAATACTAATACTGGTTTAAAAAATATTTTTCTTTCATATACATATTTCCTTCAAATTTCTTAATAAGCATTTTTATAATAAAATATTGTTCCTGTCAAAGTATAAATGGGTAATGTAATAGGACAAAAATTTTAAAATGAAGGTCTTTAAGAAAATATTCCCAGAATGTCAAAGTGGGAAAAACTAAATCAGGTAGTTCAACTGCCCCACAGTTCTTCAGAGGATGTTAAAATCCCCTTACAACATCCTTGCTAATAATCTAGCCTCTTGAGAATTGTCAAAGTCAAAGAACTCACAATATAATACTCAATTCATAAACTTAATTGGCTTTTAACCAATATCTTCCTTTAGTTCCCTCCTTCAATGTCCACTCATTGGCATTAATTTTTTTCTTTAACGTAAATCATCTTATTCAAACTGTTCCCTATCCTCACCATCGTCTATGAAAATAAAAAATGGTGCCCTGAAACAAATACAATTTAATCTGTCAATGTCCCTTTGAACACAATAGCAGTCCAAATTTGGTTGTTCTTTCAAGAATGGAACACTCTGGATGCTACCCAGATGCTACTGTTTCTGGTAACTTTTGCATTGTCAATACATGCAGAAGTCACAAAGTAAATCCCCTAATTCTTATACATTTATTAATATAATGCTAACTTCCTGTATTGGGACAACTACTTTGTTGGGTTTCTTTGCATCTAGTATAGGGCTTTACATTTCAAATACCATTTCATCCTTTTTTTTTTTTAAGATTTTATTTATTTATTTGACAGAGAGAGACAGCCAGCGAGAGAGGGAGAGGAAGAAGCAGGCTCCTAGAGGAGAGCCTGATGTGGGGCTCAATCCCAGGAACGCCCGGATCATGCCCTGAGCCGAAGGCAGACACTTAACCAGACACTTAACGACTGAGTCACCCAGGCGCCCCCATTTCATCCTCTTCTATCCTGTTCACTATCCCTAGTTCCAGCCTGAAGAAAAGTTTCAGATTTTGATTTTGTTAATTTTTGAAGTATTAATCTCTTACAATTATGTATTCTTCACTGATTTGTTCACCATCCTCTGAGAAGTCCTGCCCTTATCATTTAAAAGTTTAATAATATTAACACAATTTTCCTTCAATAGCAATTTTTTTCACGTTATCTACTAGTTTTAAAACAATGACAACCAACAGTCCCAACAGGTAAGTCCTTTTGCATATTTTCTGTACACTGAAAATCCCTACCCTGGTTTAGTTTTAAGCAGTACCTGTTTTAATAACTCAAAAAACTGCAAAACAAAAAGTTTAGACTATTTTCAAAAAAAGTTTTAAACCAAAAAGATACAAAGATACCTATCCCCACAAATTCAAACCATATCCACCATGACCAAACTTCGCTTAAAACAGTGACTGAGAACTTCCTAAATAGAAAATAAAAATTCAGAACATCCTCACACTAAAGTACAAAAACAAAAAAACTAAAAAAACCAACAAACCTCCTGATGTCTGCAATACACACTTGTTCACAATTTAAGTTCTCAGTAATGTATACAAAGACACATGAAAATAAAAGAACCTAACGATTAAGAGCTCTGAGACTCTGGGGTCAAATAGCCTTGTACACTACTCTTTGTGAAGTCAATCCCTTCAAAAACCAGATTCTTCAACTGTAAAATGAGTATCACTGACAGTACTTGTCTCATAGGTGAGATATGAGCCATTAAGTACAGAAAACACTGACACGCTGGCCTGGCACATAGCAAGTACTGCTGCTGCAGCAGCTGCTATTACTACATCATTTACTATTATTGGTAAATACCAAAAAAAAAAAAAAAGGGCCAAGGATGCAAACAGGTTATTAGCAAATACTATTAAAGGTCCATGGAGATTTTTTAAAAATTCAACATCACTATAACGGAAATATAAATTAAACCAATTATCTATACTTCACTTACCAAAGAAGGAAAAACATTTAAATTACAAGTCATTTTCATGTATTATTTCTATGAACTGGTACCGTATTTTCACAGGACAGCTGGACTTTTATCAAAAGCCTTAATCCTGTGACTGTTCTTTGACTCAATAATCTCACTTCTGAGAACTCGTTTTAAGGAGACAAGGATGTGGATATTTAGAAAGTGTAACAATATGGGACTGGCTAAATGAACAACTTCAGTACATCAATCCAACTGAATACAAGCAACTATTTAAAAATGGCAATGTACTGACACCAAGAGATGTTCAAGATGTTAAGGAGCACACACAGTATACAGCTGACACCTGATCAACACAGGGAGCTAGGGGCACCAACCTCCCCACTGTGCAGTCAAAAATAAATCCACATGTAACTCAACTACCCAGAAACCGCTGACTGGAAGCCTTACCAAAAAGTTATTCATTAAGACATCTCAGGATGTAGTAGTATTAAATTTTTAAATACTTTTTCAATTTTTCCTCAACAACCATACTGCTTTCATAATTTTTTCATTTTGTGAAGATAGCTTACTGCTACCTTGAGATATAATGACTTGATACACAGCTTCGCCTAGAGTCTGCAAAGATTTCTATAAGCCCCTAAACAGAATTTGGAAAGATTGAGTGCTTCTCTTCCACAAGAGCAATTCAAAACTATATAAAATCGGGGCGCCTGGGTGGCACAGTGGTTAAGCGTCTGCCTTTGGCTCAGGGCGTGATCCCAGCATTATGGGATCGAGCCCCACATCAGGCCTCCGCTATGAGCCTGCTTCTTCCTCTCCCACTCCCCCTGCTTGTGTTCCCTCTCTCGCTGGCTGTCTCTATCTCTGTCGAATAAATAAATAAAATCTTTAAAAAAAAAAACTATATAAAATCAAGAAAAAGGGCCATCTGTAGACCAAATTTTTCACTGGATATTGTTTCATAAACTTGGGGTCTCTCGCTGGTAGTCCCAACAAATACAGACACTTCTCTCTACAGTCTCAACCTCCATAATCAACTGTGCCGTTATTAAATGGTATTCCTCTGCTTCATTCAGAGTGTTATGTCAGACTTAAAATGGGGGTGTGGGACCTGCTGGGTGGGTTGGTAGAGCATGTAAGTCTTGATCTTGGGGTTGTGGGTTCCAGCGCCACAATGCATGCATAGATTACGTAAGATTACATAAAAACTTTTTAAAAAAGGGGGGGGCGCCTGGGTCACTCAAGCAGTTAAGTGCCTGCCTTCAGCTGAGGTCATGACCCCAGAATCCTGGGATTGAGCCCTGCATCGCATCAGGCTCCCTCCCCCCGCAGCTCCCTCTGCTTGTGCTCTCTCACACTGTCAAATAAAATCTTAAAAGAAAGGAAGGAAGAAAACCCCAGCATTTTAGAAGCCTATCACAGTCTTAACCAGAGCAGCTTCTACATAGCGAAACTCCCCTTTGACAAACCTGTTTACTTTGGGAACATTTTAAGTCATTTGAAAAAAAAGAAGTTCCCAAATCTACAAGTATCAAACAATCATCAGAAATATTTAAGGGGCACCTGGGTGGCTCAGTCAGTTAAGCATCTGCCTTAGGTTCAGGTCATGTTCCTGGAGTCCCAGGATGGTCCCCTACCTCAAGCTCCCTGCTCAGCGGGGAGTCTGCTTCTCTCTCCCCTCTCCCCCCACTTGTGTTTTCATTCTCGCTCACGCTCTCAAATCATTAAAAAAAAGAAATATGTAAAAAATGCTTTTCACAGGAAAAGAATTAAAATCAGCATTTCAAAATTATTTCAGTAAGGTGAATAAATCTCAACTGGGAACTAAAACATCAAGAACATATGCAATATATAAAAATAAGCAGCAAAAAAATTCAATGACTTATTACTGCTAGTGTAACTAAAATTTTATGTGATGAGAATACACAGTTTAATCTGTATAAACACCTAGTCAGGAGAACACTATCTCTATACCTGACATTCATGCTTTAAATTTTAGGTCTTAAATCAGAAATTTCCTTTAAATGGTTTAGCAAATAACACTGAAAGAAAATGGAACCATGGCAATCTACGTGGAAGGAATATAGAAATTCATTATACTGTTAATTGTATGTTTGAATATTTTCTTTAAAAGGTTGAGGAAAAGGGGAGCGCCTGAGTGGCGCAGTCGTTAAGCGCCTGCCTTTGGCTCAGGGCGTGATCCCAGAGTTCTGGGATCGAGCCCCACGTCAGGCTCTTCCACTGGGAGCCTGCTTCTTCCTCTCACTCCCCCTGCTTGTGTTCCCCCTCTCTCACTGGCTGTCTCTCTCTCTCTGTTAAATAAATAAATAAAATCTTAAAAAAAAAAGGTTGGGGAAAAGGAAAAAATGCTTCCAAGTATTATAATCACATTTCTACAGTGGCCTGCAAATTGTTTTAAAAATATTACTCTTCAGCTATCATTTACCACCAAGAAATAACACAGACTGGTCACATCATACCAGATACGATTTGCCTAAAAGCTCCGATAATTCGAAATACGTATATTTCAGGATGGCATTTATTTTGATTACTAGCTTACATGGTATCACCATTTACCCAGTCTGCCTGTCTGAAGTTACTTGATTCTTTTTTTTAAATTTCATTTATTTTTATTTTTTATAATAATTTTTTATTATGTTATTGAGATTACTTGATTCTTAATCCTATTTGTAATTTGGGGAGCGTAATTAGTTCAAATCTTACACATAAAATGGTTATTTTTTACATTGTATTATTTCAAATTTACATAAAACGAGCCGCAACATGATCCTTGACTTTCCTCCCAAACACCAAAAATTCTTGCATGAAAGCCCATCAAAATTTCTACATCATGAGCAAGCAATAAAAAGGAATGCAAGTGGTCCAGACCAGTCCCTCTCTCTACTGTACCCATCAATTACAGTTCTGGGAGAGAGCATGAAATTATTTCTATGAAGCTTCCAAATGATGATGATGATGATGATGACGACGACAACGACGACGACGTGTTTTGCTGCTGCTGCTGGAGCATAGACCAGATTCTGAATAGCCAGAGTCAATAATACTTACTTCCAAGATTTAATTTTTCTTTTATTATCTTTCACTGAGTTCCAACAAAATATACTTTTGAAGTCTATCATGGAGTTGTGCTTGGAAAAATCAAGAGTTTTCAGAATTTACCAAGATCATACTGTGTTTTTTTGTTGTATTGTACCCCAGTGGGATCTGGGGAAGCACATATCTGTCGAATCAAATATATTAGTATTTCTGCAATAATATGCATAATCAGTCACTTAATGTAACAGACTATAAATAATCTCATGTCAATTGAGGTCTGGCTTGTCACCAAAGTGTAAAGCTAATGAAAACATTTTCCATAAATTTTTAAATTTCTGAATTATAAATAAAAGATCTTGGACCAGTAGAGAAAAATAATTTTGTATAAGGAAATTATTTTTAATAAGGAAATCCAACTTAAATTTACAACATTCTCCATCACTCAGACCTAAGCAGCTAGAACACAGGATTATACCTAAGTCTGAGAATAGTAAAATTAATATATATACAGGAATCCCACCTTTTGTTACCCTGACCTCAATTTTATCACCAATGAGAATAAACATGCCAAGATTCTCTCAAATTAAAAAAAAAACAAACTAAATTTATCCCTAATAAAAGAACTTCTCAAAGTCCAGAAAGGACCAAGCGCGTGCGCGCATGCACACACACACACACACACACACACACACAAAAACCACACAACATGTAAGCAAAAATCAATCACTCCACAAAACCAATACTCCCACAAAAATAAGACACAACTGGGGAATGCCTTTCTCAGTCCACACGGTAGTATTTTAGGGTCTTAAATACTTTTTGTGTGACAATGACTGCGTTTTTTAAGTCCTTATTTTCAAAAATACATACTGAAATACCTACAGATGAAATATATGAAGATTTACTTCAAAGTAACGTGAAGCAGAGAGGGTAGATACAGGTATAGATGAAACAAGATTACCCAAGGACTGTTAAAACTGGACAACTTCATAGAGATTATACTCCGCCCTCTTGTTTATGTTTCAGAATTTTTCACAATAAAACGAAAACAGCACGATATATGCATACACAGATCTAAAAATAAGGGTATTTACAAAATTTTGTCAGACTGTTCAATTGTTTATAAGAGGGAAAAACAGGAAGAACATAAGGGCCCAAAATTGAGTTCTATTTAAGTAAAATATTGTGAAAGTATGCAATGCATGCAGCTATTTAAATTTTTAGATTTCTACTCATTTTATGTTAATGTTCACATGAAGTAAAAAAATTTTTTTCTACTTGAATGGATGTGCTGTTATGTATGAATGACTTTTGGAAAAGCCTATATACGCCTACTTTGTCCAAATTTTGTCTACAGCCCCATCACAGGAAACACAATAGCCTATGCCCTCAAATGAAAACTTGATTCATTCCACCACAGCCAGACCTATTTTAAAGCTGTTTTTTCAACTTAACTATAAAACCAAACCCCTACCACAGAGGCTGTAGCCATTTACACCCAGTCACAGAAGAGTTGAAGCCTATCTACGTTAAGTTTTGTCTTTAAATGAGAAACAAAGTATTGTGTTGCTATTTATATTACTCTTCAAGCACAAAGTTTCCTTCCAATCCTAACAATGTTGTTTTGCACGTATCTTTCAAGATATTTCCCTATACCTTTACATAGACAATAAACTTCTATAATATGTGCAATGGTCCAAAGTGCTAGAGTAACCAGTGGGGAGGGGGAAGCTTGAAGGGCTAAGTGAGGGAAAACATCAGTGAGGCCATGATCTTTGAGTTAAGAACCTAAATGAAATGAGGAACCTAAACTTAGGAATGTCTCAGGGAAGAAACTTCCAAGAAAAAGCATAGATAGGACCATCCAGCATTCAAGACTCAGTAAGGAGGCAATGCAGCTAGAGCAGAATATACTGTAAAGTGTACTATTCATATGGGAGGAGGAACACAATAGATCATGTAGGGTATTTTGTTAAATCACGGTGAATTTTTAATTTTAACGTTGAAAATAGGGAGCTATTGAATTTCAAGAAGCAACACCTTCAGGCAATCCATTTTTTAAACATTACAATGGAGTAGGACCAATCTAGCTACCACACACTGGTGGGGAGCGGCAAAAGAAACCAAAACCCATTTAATAATGCACAAAAGACAACTAACTGCAGCCTGAAACTGGACCAAGCCATGGCACTGTGGTCAATACTTGTATTTTAAAGGAAGCGCTGACAGGTTACTCCACAAGGCCAAAGATGAGGTTTAAGTGAAAGACAAGGATGGCTAACTGAAATCTGACCTATATGACATAAAAACTGGAGTTTTATTAACTGAAACGGGCATTACCGGTTTGAGAGAATAGGAGCCCAGTTTGGGACTTTTAAACTGATGTAGTTAACATTCAAGGGAGTAGTCAGCTCAGTAACTAAACAGATTGGCATGTCATTCAAAAGAAGTCCAGGCTGATGATACAAGGGTGGGAATCATCAGCTTATAGACGGTATATAAAATCATCTGATTGAATGAAATGACCCAGGGACTGTGAGTAAAAAAGAGAAGTTGAAGGACTGAACACACAATACTCCAACAAAGTGGAAGAAAGAAAAGCCAGAAACAGAACAAAAACCTAGAAACTATATATAAAAAAAATGTTTCAAGAAGGAAAGTGGCTCAACTGGTCAAGTGTGATGAGGATTAAAAAAAGACTGCTGGATTTGGCAATACACCACTCTGGGATGTGTGTGTGTGGTTTTTTTTTTTTTTAAACCTTATTTCTTCAACTAAAACTCACTTTTAAAATGCGTTTACTTCCCTGAAATATGATCACATCATATTACAAAATTTTATAAACCTACATCACAAAGCTACATCGACCTAATTTATTACCTTGGACTCTTTATCATGCCATTTAAAGTGGTAAGAATTAAAAACAAAATATATTAATGATGATTTTTAGTTGGAAACTCTTTAAAAACAGAAGTCCAAAGCAGTCTCTTTTTTGGGGGGGAGGGGGTAACTTTAGCCCTATTGAAGATTTTTTTCTTTTTTAAAGATTTTTTATTTATTTATTTGACAGAGAGAGAGACAGCCAGCGAGAGAGGGAACACAAGGAGGGGGAGTGGGGAGAGGGAGAAGCAGGCTCATAGAGGAGGAGCCTGACGTGGGGCTCGATCCCATAACGCCGGGATCACGCCCCGAGCCGAAGGCAGACACTTAACCGCTGTGCCACCCAGGCGCCCCTGAAGTTTTTTTTTTCAAAAATACTTCATTACGTTAAGTAAAGAACAGTCAATCTAGTATGAGTAAGAGTTGAAATCTGTAGGTTTAACCACCTGGGTTGAATCCATGTGTTACCACATATTAGGTATGCCTAACTTTGAGCAAATTTTTAAAACTGTATTTCAATATTCTTATCTCCAAAATGCTAATGGTGATACACAAACGTTATGATTAAGAACATTAACAATGATGGACATATACACAGTAAGGTGTCCAGGTTACTTTCAAAATGAAAAAACTGAGGGTCTACTTCATTTTTCCTTTCAAATAGGGAAGTGATGTCTTACCCAATGGGTTGTTAGAGAAGTAATCAGTAGTTTCCTACAGTCTGATCAACCTGTCCTCTTCAAACTAATCACAACTGCTCATTCATACACATAAAAAAAAAACTCATCTGTAAAGTCTGGGCAAGTATCCCCAGGCCTAAGATTACTACTTTTTTCATGAGATTAAATGACAGTGACCTACTCTGATAGGTCTTCTAATTTTTTGTCCTCCTGGAACTTTGTCCTCATTACTAACATTCCCCCAGACAACAGCCAGAAGAAAATTCCAAAGAAACTATCTCAACATTCTCCAAGGTCCTTTCAAAAGATTCCTTTTGTTCCCAAGACAACCCAGATATTAAATAAGGACCTTACAAGGACCTGTGCACCATGCTTGCTAACTGTATATCTTTTCAACTTTGTCTTATTCTATGCATTCTTGGTGACTATTCTCCAGTAGTATTTCTTGCTCTGAAGCCAAGGTTTCCCCCCATTTACCTGTGCTTTCAAGTAGGATAATCCACTTCTCATGGATGTTAATTTCAACATCAATTCAAGGTCACTTCACTAACAACACCCTCCCACCTCCATACTGTAAAATTTGGTTCCCTTTCTATAATCTTACTGTTCTTTTCCTTCAAGATTATAAAGTGCTTTGTCACTTTCTCCCCACAATGACCTGTAATGCCCAAAAGGACAGGGCACAATATGTTCTGTTCATCCCTATGCCACAGCCTAATGGTGATTTTCAGAATAAGCACTCAAACGTCTAATGAGTAAACAGCTCTACTTGAATGTTCCACAAGCACCTCAAAGACCAATTGTTTAAACTGCTTTCTCCTCTTACCCTAACCCGCTCCCTTTGTTTACCCAACATCTATCCTGGGAGTCATGCTGAAGCCCTTGCTCATTATCAGAGCAACCACAAAATCCTCCTAAGCTCCTCTCTAGTCCCCATACCACTGCTTTTGACCAGGCCAGCTCATTTTTTTTCTGTGTAGTTTACTATCTTCCTTATCACCTACCTTCAATCTCATTCTTCTCTAAGCCATTTCCACACCATCAGAATGACATTTCCAAAATGAAAATCTGATCTCACTCCCTGGTTTAGAACCTTTCAATAGCTCACACATAGTTTTTGGATAAAATACAAACTCCATAGGATGGCATTAAAATTTTTTTTTTTATAATCTGGCCTTAATTCTAAGGTTCAGTTCAGTTCCCTTTCCCTTAGAAGCATTCCCTGCCCTTTTAAGAGTCAATCAAGTACTCATTTTTACATGCTTTCTACAGGTTCTATGTTTACCTCTAATCACACGATGACATTGTCTCATTCATCTGTCTCCCTCACAAGGTTTTAAGTCCCTGAAAAACTACCTTACCTTTTTGTATCTCCCCAAAAGAACATGACCCACAAGAATTTGCAGAATTAACAAGGACAGACCTATAGTGAACAGCAGCCACACAATGACAGAAGAGTAACACACAAAAATAGCTTTCATGTAACAGAGGGTATCAGTAATACTAGGACCCATAATAATTTCCATTCTTCTTCCAGATAACCTCAGGACATTTTACATAACTTTCTCCCATTCTGTTTTCCTCTGAGGATCCCTTCATTGTTCACTTTAACTGGATTTTATTCTTTTAGCACAAGTAAGGAAGATGTGATTTATCCTAGTAACACACAGCACTGAATATGCCTTTAAAAATCATTTCACTTTTTCTCTCAGCTCAAAATCTACTACAGCAACTCTAGAGTGAGTTATCACGATATTCCATTATAGTCAGTAAAATACTACAGGTTGTGGGGTGCCTGAGCGTCACAGTCGGCTGGGTGTCCAACTCTCGGTTTTCGCTCAGGTTGTGGGATTGAGCTCTGCACTCAGTGCGGAGCCTGCTTGGGACTCTCTTCCTCTGTCCCGCCTTCTAAAATGGATGAGTAAATCTTTAAAGTAAAATACTACAGGCTGCTAAAATTGTTAATTCTTTAGGTACTCATTCCTTCCTATTACTTCTGGGAACATTAAATCCCCCAACATTTGCCGGGCTACGACATCACTGAAAGAGAGATCAACCTACATCTTTTCTGATTTGGATACAGGTTAAAGAGATTTCACTGCTTTTTGAAATTAAAAATCTACCTATCCTTAAAAAAAAAAAAACCCTCCCAGTGAGATAGGATTTTAATATTATGCCATATTTCTTGTGGTTTGATTCATGTTAAATTTCACTAAGAATAATCTAAATGGAATACAGTCTAACTATTGTCACAAACCCAAGGAAGATTACTCTGAATGACAGAAAATTTTTAATAATTTGCAATAATCTAAGAAAAAAACCATCTAATATGTCCTTATCTTGTTGCTATTTAAAACCATTTTCATTCTGAAGTACATGTGAACTTCAGCTGCTCTTTCCAATTATCAAAAATTTTCAGTCAACCCAAGTTAGTAACAACCTCATAACTCCATTAGCTTATAAAAAAACTGAGCTGGCATCCTTTGGGAAACATCTCGAGATACACCAAAATCTTAACCCAAATATTTCCAGAAGCTATCACCTACACCACGTCAACTAGACTTAAATGGGTGTACTTCCTAGTCTTTGCAATGAAACCAAGTGGACCTCACACCTCTTACCATCACCCAGGAAGGGTGTGCATCTGTTCCGAAGGCCCCCCTGGCTCCAGGTCATCCTGGCTGCTGCTGTTCCAGGCTGGGCATCCATGTTGCTGCAGCTTGTGGTTTGTGAGGGGTAGTAGTGTACAGGAAAAGCAGGATGGGATTTCAAGGGAAACAGGAGGAAAATGGCTTTCTGGGAAAATGCCATCACCATCAAAGGTGTTAAGTAGTACCACACACATTTTATTGCAGCACAGTTTAAAAATTTAACAAATGAAAGATTAAAAATAAAAAAAACAAAAATAAAAAATTAAAAATACAGACGTCCAGAGATGCTCTAAAACAGTTAAGTTAAAGATCAGGAAAAATAAGGTCACAGACTTAACAGCCAGTAAAATTCTTTCAAGCCTGGGGAAGGGGATGAGGGCAAGGGTGGGGTTGGGAGAGAAAAGGTTTATGTGATCAATCCACTTAAAAATGCTAATGCCTTCACTTTCTCTCCCAAGATGCAAAACTCCAAAGTCAATCAGGAGGCCGGAGAAATTCTTATGAACATTCAGAAAAACTCGATTTTAATCCGGTTAAAAATCATCAGTGTCATTATCATCATCATCATCACCATCATTAAGTATAATAATAAATAAATAAATAATAGTAACTAGTAACAACAATAAAAAGGAAATCAGCGGAAAGTCAGGAAAAATGTAAAAAAAAAATTGGAATAACTTACTGTAGCTGAAGATCAAAAAAATCTCACTGTAAAAAAACAAAAATAAAAATAGCCCAGATTAGAAAAACGGGAGGTGCAAAAATGTCAAGTCAGTAAAGTTCATTTCTTTTCTTTTTCCAAAAGCAGTTTCCACAAAAACCGCAAGGGTAAAGTTCTCAGTAGCAGACAAGCAAAGCCCTTTCCACATCATCAATCAATCTTAAAAATACACGAGGAAGTAGAGAGGTCAGTTTATGAGAGGCTAAAAGGCTCCTCCTCCTCTAACCCAACTGCTGCAGAAAAAATAGAAATAGAAATTTTAAAAATTACATCTTAAATCCAAGTCCCGTTTTTGGAAACAATTAAAAAAAAAACACCTGTAAATTTGCCGTAGTGCACACCAAGTTGCATCATTATGTTTAAAATGTCTTTATAAAATCAGTTTTGGAATGGGAATGTGTGTGTTCTGGAAGGGTGGGGAAGGGAGGTTAAAAATCAAAGCTGAGCTCCAGTGAGTAGGGATGGGGTTCGCCTTGCTGCCCTGTGAAAGGAGAAGGGACAGATTGAGTCAGAGTTCCTCAGAAATGTTGTGCCCTAAACCCCCAAGACAGAAACATCTGTCCATTGCATGTAACACATTTTGGTAAAGCATAACATTACACGGGGATGGGAGAGCGTCTATAGAACCATCACCTCTCCCAGTGACTGTCTTCACAATTCAATTATCAGTAGGTGACAAAAACTTACTAAATATATGCCTATATTCCCACAAGGGTCTTAAAATCAAAAATCTACATTCAAACATTCCTCTTGATCAGCAGCAGTTTGGACAAAGAAATTATAGAAAAACCAGGCCAACAGATGAAGTAGTGAGCAAATATGAAGATTATGAAGGGGAATGGTCTATCATGAAGATACATACTAGAGATGACATCTATTCTCAAAACCTGTAAGTGATCAAACTACAAGACCTGATAGGTTCTATCTGGGGAATGTTTAAATATGGAGCACATCATAAAAATAAATCAATAGGGAGCTCATCATTCAAGCAACAGAATGAAAAACCACAAATGAAGGAGAAAAGTTTACTAGAGTTACTGAATATTTAATGTCATAAAGTAAGTGAAAATTATGGTCCTTAGTGAATTTGTTTCTGTGGCCTGTTTATAAGCTAGTATACATAGCTAATTTCAAGATATGAATTTTAAGAATCTGACACACAACACCACACTAAAAAGTAACAACATGCAGGACAGACTGGCTGTTTTATCAACTGAAAGATTTGCAATTAGATTGTAGGTCTTTTGAGAAAATAAGGAGATCACCGCCCTCTCATTTCAATACTCAGCCAGATAGTTTTATTCTCCTTTACAAATATAAGTAAACTAGGGGGACCTGGCTGGCTCAGTTAGTAGAGAATGTGACTCTTGATCTCAGCCATGAGTTCAAGCCCCATGGTGGGTGCAGAGCTCACTTCGAAAGCGGGGGGGGGGGGGGGGGGTGGGGGGGGGGGGGGGGGGGGGGGGGGGGGGGTTTGTCAGGGGTGCCTGGGTGGCTCAGTCGATTAGGCACCTGACTCTTGATTTCAGCTCAGGTCACGATCTCAGGGTTGTGAGATCGAGCCCTGCACTGGCCACGGAGCCTGCTTAAGATTCTAACTTCCTCTTAAAAAAAAAAAAAAAAAGAAAGAGAACATAAAAAATAGTAAAAATAAAAGTAAAACGTGTTCCTTGAGTCAATTATGTGTAAATGACAACAAAATGGGTACTAAATCTCAAATTTTAACTGTAAATTTTTTCCAAGTAGCAGACTACTTTAGGTATAACCTGTAAATTAGTTTTACATTTGGATTGATGTGTTAAATTGTACAAAACTATAGGGGCACCTAGCTGACTCACTCTGTGGAGTGTGGGACTCTTAATGTCAGGGTTGTGGCTTCAAGCCCCACGTTGGGTGTAGGGATTTCTTAAAAAAATAAAATCTGAAAAAAAAATTGTACAAACTTAAAAAAAAAAGTTGTAGAAAATGTACACACTTGATTATCTCTACGGCAGTGTTTGTGATGTCCTGTTATGGTGAAACTTTCAATTTTCTTACTTAAGTCACAGCTTGAACCCGGTACTCAGGATCTTCACAGTATGTTAAGTAACTTTGTGGCTCATCTACAAATAAATCCTTTGCACGTGTCAGAAGACAAACGCTCACCAAGTAGTTAATATGAAAAGAAACATTTACATTTCTGAAAGTCATAAAGATGTCTTCCAAAACGCTATGTTAAATCGATGAGCTACCAACTCATAAAAAAAGATCAAACAACTTTAGTGCCTAATTATAATGCTTTGCAATTAACAGTATACCTAAATTATACTTTGTCAAACCTCTGGGAGGTTTGGAGCCCTTCTTCTAAAGCACTATTCTCAAAGTGAGGGATGCCAACCAGCACCAAGTGGCACTTATTTGAAATGCAAATTTCCAAGGCCCACACCAGACTTAATTAGAAACGCGGGTGGTGGAGCCCAGCAATCTATTTAACTATTCCCGATTCTAATGTCGGTTCACACTTAAGAACCACTATGAGAATTTCATGGGGAACCTCTATCCCATAGTTTAGAGTGGTATAAAATAAATCCAAGAGCATCATGACCTATCATAATAAATGCCCAAGAGAATTAAAAAACCCTAATGTAATCCTTTTCCCCTTTTATAAACCCCAACTTTCTCACATCTAAGACAACACTTGCAGTTATGCTACATCAAATAGTGCTGGTTCTCACCTGCCAATTCTCTAACAAATCTAATATGTACAAAACCATCATCTTCCCTGACCCCAATCAGAATGAATATATATATTAAGTATAAGCAAATAACGTAAATTATAATTTTACAATTATAAAGCTACTCCAAGATTAAGATACATATTATAAAAACTGCTTTTAATATAACTTTCTGTACACTTTTCAGCCTTCTGACAACATAAGACCTGAACAGAAATCAGAAATTAAAATAGTACAATGTCTAAGCACCCTTTTAAGTATGAAACTGAAATCCATAACGTTTGACGGATTTGCCTAACACAGTAACGGGGCTGAGGGAGATGGGGATACAGTTCTCTTAACTCTTAGGCCAAGATTCTTTGTCACTCCCCAGCTAACACCTTAAAATAATTACTTAATATAATTTTTAATATTAGAAATTTATTCCTTGGGGCGCCTGGGTGGCACAGTCGTTAAGTGTCTGCCTTCGGCTCAGGGCATGATCCCGGCGTTCTGGGATCAAGCCCCACATCAGGCGTCTGCACTAGGAGCCTGCTTCTTCCTCTCCCACTCCCCCTGCTTGTGTTCCCTCTCTCGCTGGCTGTCTCTGTCAAATAAATAAATAAATAAAATCTTTAAAAAAACAAACAAACAAACAACTTATTCCTTGTTCTTACAGCAATTCCATCCAATACATTGCATGCTGTATGAAACCCACTAACGCCCTAATCACAAATATAAGGAATGTTTAAATTCTCTACAGAAGGAATAGCAACTAACACCAAGCATTCCAGTGCAATGAGCATGAGAAACACAATTTCAGAAGACCTGCAATTTAGTCATCCTTCCTCTTTAGCCACATTAAAATGCTACTAAAGCCTACCTATCTGAAAACACCTCTAAAATTGTTTGAGATTAATTCTGGGGCCAAACTTTCCAGATGGTTATCAACTCAAAGCAACGGTTTCCTTGATACACGCTGATCCCAAGAAACCCATATTCTAACAGGTCAAGGCAAGAAAAGTGCCCTTCAATTAATTTCAATTTTTATCAATTGTTATTAAATATTACTTCCTTACATTTCTATTTGCCTACAATATTTATCACATTTGTGACTTAAATTAACTAACCACTGCCCTTATCTCACTTCTTTTCTGCAGTGATAAAATTTTAGTTTTAAGCCCATGTAATAATATACATGTTTATGTTTTTTGTAAAGAGCAATGCTTTTAAATCCTATTACATTATCTACATGGTGAGGGAACTGACAAATCCATTAACTATTCCGGAAAAAAGTACTTTTACCTTGTTTCCTAAAGGATGAATCTATCCTACAGTATTGGTTTAAATTTTGATTAACAGTTTTTGTGAGAGAACATATTATGAAAAAGAAATCTTCCCCTTCCCCAAGTATCAAAAAAAAAAAAAAAAAAAGACGACTTCTTGGATAAGTGAATGGGATACTACTTTGAAACACCTATGTAATTTTATAAACTTAGCGAACATTTTTTAAGTTTCAGGACTTAACAAATAGTGGGCACTTTAACACTTTAATAAAAAGTATGTAGTTCCTAAAAAGTATGCGTAACTACATACTTTTTACAGATAGTTTAGATATTTTGGAAAATTAATTCCAGAATATCCTGTATATCAGGTTTTAAGTTTGTATTAGAACGTTAAATTAATAACTGCCAATTCTCGTAATTAAATATTTTTCCCAAGTACGGTTCGGGAATTTCCAGTTACCGCTAGTGACTGCTGTATTAGGTTCTCGTAAAGATTCAAATACAGTACTATCAATACATACTATTCCAATAGCTAGATAAAAACCACTTGACGAAACTAGTAGAGTCAAATTCCTTAGTAGTTCCGCTACTGATTTATTATGACCCTGGCAATCGACACTCTTGTGCCTCTCAGGTTCTGTCTGAGAAAGATAGTAGTACCTACCTCAAGCAAAGTTCCACTAACTTATATATTTCAAGTGATTTGTAACCTGCAGATAAAAAGTAAGCCAGCTTTAATTATTACTGTTAATATGTAAATGAGATTACAATATTTTTTAAAAAAATAACTGAAAATAACTACTTCGAGGTCCGCCGTTGCTCAGAGAGATGTAAAATAAAAAGTAATCAGTAAAACGTTAAATCTATTGTTACGATATTTACTACTCTTACGGCCTGCGGTACGCTCCAGATTTTAGAGGCTCGCGGTACAATATATACTTGGTAACCCTTACCCATCCCCCGCCCAATTTTTAAATTTAACAGACTTCAGCACTACGTGAACTTCAACTGTATTAATGAGCATCTCGATCTTCCCTTTCATCTCGCTCTTGGAGTCCTCGTGGTCGTAGAAAATGAAAGGAAAGCAGCCGTTAACACAGAAAAAAGAGCGAAAAAGGAAAAGGAAGTTTTCCCTGTCGATCGTGGCCTAAAGGACACTAGGTTCAATCTGCGCAAGAGCTGAGGCCTGTAAAATTCTCTCCCGCATAAAACCTAACGCCCCAACGCAAAAAGAATAAATGGAGGCCTGCTTACTCTACCGAGGGTAGGGTTAGCTCGTCTTCTCTCCCACACCCCCTCGCGCTCGCCGAGGAACCCAGCGCCTGCCCTGCTTCTGCCCCCTCCACTTACCAGGAGGGGGAAGGGAGAAAAGATTCGATTCTGAATCTCCTACTCCCGGGTTCTACGTGGAGAAGCCAACTGCTGCTCGAGGTCGACAACGCGGCCGCACCGCTCAGTCTTCGCCTCTTCACAAAATGGCCCCCGAGTCTCCTCTGCCGCCGAAGCGAAGGCCTAGCCCCCGCCCCGCTACCGAGAATTGTGCTATTGGCTGCGACTTTTCTCGCTCCCGCTTCTAATTAGACAGTTCTACCGCTCTTCACAATTCTGCCCAATCACAATCAGTAGTGGGTTAGACTATGCAAGAGAATTTCCACATGCGTGAGAGAAACTAGTTTGTAAATGGTTACTTTTCCTGTCATTTATCACCTGAGACGTGCTTATTGGTCACTCTACCTGACGAAGCGCTGGGTGGTAACTCGCCTTTGTATCGCGCACCGCTTCACATCCGGGTATCCGGGAGGTCTGATTGGCGGCTGTATTCTCCTATCCCCGCTCCCTAGAGCGCCTAGCAGAAGACCCGCCCAGATCTCAGAATTCCCGCGGCGTGGGGGCGGGGAAGGACTGAGGGATTTTGTTAGGTTGCCGGCTCGAAGGATCTGCCCTAGCACGGGGCCTAGGAAAAAGCTGACGCGCTTAGTGAATCCTCCACCGAATGTAGCTAAAGAGAGGACTTTTCTTAGAGAGGGGAGGGAGCAGTGGAGGCCAGGTTGTAGAAAACTGACCAACTCTACAGTTTCTCTGACCCTACATCCCCTCTCTGTTCTAGACTCAAATGTCAGCTCCCTCCTGGACAGCTCCGCTTGTCAGCCTCTCAAGCCCTTCTTCAGACAACGCGGATCTCACCCAAACCAACTGACTTCCTTATTCCTTTCCACTGCAAGAAGTAAAGGAAGTCTAAAGCGCTGGCCTGGAATACTACGGCCACCCTTTGGCCTCAAGTCATCCTGCTGATACCCTACATGCCAACCAAATTGGCTTACCCCTCTGTCTCCACACACCGCTCCCCACCCCCCCCACCCCCGCTGCCCGAAATGGCCTACCATCTACTGGGTGGGGTCACCGCCTGCCCAGTCCCTCTGGTTATATTGTAGCAGCCCTGAACGCAATAAAAAATAGGTCCAGCTCTTCTAAGGAGGGGGATTCCTTTGTGCCTTTAAGGAAAGAAGATGCGGAACACCTGATAATGTGTCTGTATCCATTGTAAGAGGTAAAGGTATGTGCGAATGCAGTTTTATGCATTAGTTTCAAATTCTGAATTGCAGAGATTCCCAACGAAGCTGTTATCTGTCAAATGACAAAACAAACAGTTTCGTAATTAGCTTACTGCCCTTCCTTCAAGGGAAAACAATCTACCGATTGGGAAAATACAGGGCCTCAGAAGCAATGGAGACCTCTACCAGAGGGCGTTTGGGCAACTGGGGCTTTAACATAGCATTAGACTCAGCAACTCAGAAACAGGGCTGGAGCTGCATATCTGACCTTATTTAGAAAGGTAAAGGAGCAAGGAAATAAGTTTGGATCCCAGCGTTGACTTGGCTTTTAGGGATTGGCT
The DNA here is from genome assembly GCF_002007445.2 of Ailuropoda melanoleuca. Taxonomy (NCBI): domain Eukaryota; kingdom Metazoa; phylum Chordata; class Mammalia; order Carnivora; family Ursidae; genus Ailuropoda; species Ailuropoda melanoleuca. The sequence goes on from NC_048237.1 coordinate 1,099,550, forward strand.
GACAGTATATACAGTATTTCCGGTCAAGAAGAATTTAAAGGAAGGCCAGACGTGACACCTGGCAGGAGGGACTCCATTTTGGACCCGAATATTTACTTCAACGTACCTCTGGGGAGCGGACCTTTTACCATTTTAAGTGGTATGCCTTTTTATACTGCTAAAATTTTTTTGCCATATGCATGTATTGCTTTTAAGCTAACTTGAAAAGTAAAAGCAAAAGCATGTAAAAAAATACCAAAATACTAATAGTGGTTCTCTGTGGGAGAATTACAGGTGCTTTTTGTTTTTTTAGGGTTTTGTTTTTGGTGTTGGTGATTTTTATTTTGTTTTGGTTTTTTGCTTGTGCTTTTCTGTATTTTCCAAATTGTTAACTTTGAACAAGTAATCATCCTCCAAGTGCTTAATGCCTCAGATCAATTGCCACACTGCATTGGAAACTCACAGCTCTGGTTAATTTTACACTCATTTCTCCTCATGGATGGTAAGGTTTTTTTAAAAAAAAATGTTTATTGAAGTATAATTGACAGTGTTATATTAGTTTCAGGTGCACAACCTAGTGATTCGACAGTTCTATATGTTATGCTATGCTAACCACCCACGATAAGTGTAGTTACCGTACAATGTTTTAATATTATAGGCTGTATTCACTTGTACTTTTCAAATCTGTGGCTTCTTTCTTTTATAGCCAGAAGTCTGTACCTCTTAATCCCTTTCTCCCCATTTCACCTATCCCACCCACTCTCTCCCCCTCTGGCAACCACCAGTTCCCTGTATTTATGAGTCTGTTTCTGATTTTTTTTTTATTTTTTAGATTCCACAAATAAGTGAAATCGTATGGCATTTGCCTTCTCTGTCTGATGTATTTCACATAGCATAATACCCTCCAGGCCCATTCATGTTGTTGTAAATGGCAAGATCTCATTCTTTTTAATGGCTTAGAAATATTCCATTGTGTGTGTATATAAAGATATATATCTAAGACATATATTGACATATATCTAAGATACATATATCTCATTTTTATCCATTTAACTTTTGATGAACACTTAAGTTGCTTCCATATCTTGATCATTATAAATAATGCTGCAATAAATAGAGGAGTGCATATATCTTTTCCAATTAGTGTTTTCATTTTCTCTGGGTAAATAGCCGGTGGTGGAATCCCTGGATCATAAGGTATTTCTATTTTTAATTTTTTAAGGTACAGGCATACTCTTTTCCACAGTGATTGCACCAAAAATTTACATTCCCGGCCCTCCCCAAATTTACATTACTCCCATCAGGCCACAAGGGTTCCTTTTTCAACACATTCCCACCAACATTTCTTTATTTATGGTGTTTTTTATTTTAGTCATTCTGATAGGTGTGAGGTGATCTCTCATTGTGGTTTTGATTTGTTTCCTTGATGATTAGTGATGTTGGGCATCTTTTCATGTCTGTTGGCCACCTGTATGTCTTTAGAAAAACATCTATTTAGGTCCCACTTTTAATAGGATTATTTGTTTTTTTTAGTGTTGAGCTGTATAAGTGGTTTTTGTTTGTTAATTAAGTAGGCTCCGTGACCAATAAGGGGCTTGAATTCATTAACCTGAGATCAAGAGTCACGTGCTCTACTGCCTGAGCCAGCAAGGCATGCTGCTGTATTCTTTATATATTTTGAATATCAACTCCTTATTGGATATATGTTTTGCAAATGTCTCCTCCCATTCAGTAGGTTGCCTTTTCCTTTTGTTGATGGTTTCCTTTGCTGTGGAAAAGTTTTTTATTTTGGTGTAGTTTCAATAGTTTATTTTTGCTTTTGTTTCCCTTGTCTGAAGAGACATTATCCATAAATATTTTGCTCAAACTGATGTCAAAGAGATTACCGTCTGTATTTTCTTTTAGGAGTTTTACAGTTCCAGGTCTCACATTTATGTCATTAATCCATTTTAGTTTATTTTTGTGTAAGTAAAGTGTAAGTGGTCCCATTTCATTCTTTTGCATGTAGCTGTCCAGTTTTCCTAATACCATTTATTGAAGAGACTGTTTTTTCCCCATTATATGTTCTTGCCTCCTTTGTCATAGACTAATTGACCATGTAAATGTGGGATTACTGCTGGGTTTTCTATTCTGTTCAATTTTTCTATGCATCTATAACATTTTTTCAATTGCTATAGCTTTGTACTATATCTTGAAATCTCAAATAGTGATACCTAGTTTTGTTCTTCTTTCTCCAGATTGCCTTGGCTCCTTAGGATCTCTTATGGATTATTTGTTCTAGTTCTGTGAAAAATACTATTAGTATTTTGATAGGGATTGCATTAAATCTGTAGATTGCTTTAGCTAGTATGAACATTTTAGTAATAGTAATTCTTCCAATCCATGATCATGGCATATCTTTCCATTTGTTTATGTCTTCAATTTCTTTCATCAGTCTCATAGTTTTCAGAGTATAGGTCTTTCATCTCCTTGGGTAACTTTATTCCTAGGTATTTTATTCTTTTTGATGTAATTGTAAATAAGATTGTTAATCTCCCTTTCGGCTAGTTCATTATTAGTGCACAGAAACGCAACAGATTTCTGTATATTAATTTAGTGTCCTGAAGTTTTACTGAATTTTTTTATTCTAACAGGGTTTTTGTTTTTTGTTTTTTGTTTTTGGTGAAGTCTTTAGGGTTTTCTCTATGTGCTATCATGTCATCTGCAAATAGTGACAGTTTTATTTTTTCCTTACAAATTTGGATGCCTTTTGTTTCTTGTCTGATTATTGCAGCTAGGACTTCCAGTACAATGTTGAACAAAAGTGTTAAGAATTGACATTCTTGTCTTGTTCTAATCTTAGGGGAAAATTTTTCAGTTTTTCAGCATTGAGTATGATGTTAACTGTGGTTTTGTCAAATATGGCCTTTATTATTTTTAGGTATGTTCCCTCTAAATCCACGTTGTTGAGAGTTTTTTTTTTATCATGAATGGATGCTGAATTTTGTCAGATTTTTTTGTGCATCTGTTGAGATCATCCTATTGTTTTTATCCTTCATTTTGTTGTGATGCATCATGTTGATTTGTGGATTTTTAAAAAATATTTGTTTTAGAGAGTGAGGGGATGCACATGGCTCGGTGGGGGAGGGGAAGTGCAGAGAGAGAGAGAAACTTAAGCAGATTCCTCATTGAGCACAGAGCCCCACATGGGGCTAGATCTCAGGGCCCTGAGATCATGACTTGACCCAAAACGAAGTCTGACGCTTAACCAACTATGCCACCCAGGCGCTCCCCAATTTGTGGTTATTGAACCACCCTTGTGTCCCTGGAATAAATCCCGCTTGATTGTGGTGAATGATTTTTTTTAATGTATTGTTGACTTTGGTTGCTAATATTTTGTGGATAGTTTTTGCATGTATGTTCATCGGGGATATTGGCCTGTAATTTTTTCTCTTGTGATGTCTTTCTCTGGTTTTGGTCTCAGGGTAATGCTGGCCTCATAGAATGAATCTGGACATTTTTCTTCCTCTTCTAATTTTGGGGATAGTTTGAGAAGGATAGGTATTAACTCTTCTTTAAATGTTTGGTAGAGTTCACCTGTGAAGCCATATGGTCCTGGACTTTTGGTTTGGGGGAGGTTTTCGACTACTGATTCAATTTCATTACTAGTAATCCATCTGTTCAGATTTTCTATTTTTTTCCTGATTCAGTTTTGCAAAATTATGTTTCAAGGAATTTATCCATTTCTTCTAGGTTGTGCAGTTTTTCGCATATAAGTTTTTGTAGTCGTTGCTTGTAATCCTTTGTAATTCTGTGGTGTCAGTTGTTGCTTCTCCTCTTTAAAACCTGAGTTTATTTGAGTCCTCCCTCTTTTTTTCTTGATGAGTCTGGCTAAGTGTTCATCAATTTTGTTTATCTTTTCAAAGATCCAGCTATTGGTTTCAGTCTCTATTTCATTTATTTCCACCTTGATCTTTACTATTTTCTTCCTTTTACTAACTCTGGGCTTTGTTTGCTTTGGATGATAAGTTTTTTGATGGCGGAGTTTAATTCTTTTTTTTTTAATATTTTATTTATCTGAGAGCATGCTAGAGAGAGAGAGAGAGAGAGCAATTGAGCCACCCAGGCACCCTGAAGGATTTCATTCTTATTACTCTCTGTATTCCCCTTGCTTACTACATATCCCAGGGCCTTACACGGAGTGTTTGAAATTTGTATTAATCAGTAACTTTTATTTATCAGGAGAAATTGTTATTTTTCTCAGGACATACAAGGAAACTGTCCTTTCTTTATTATATATTTTATATAGCACTCACTCAGGGGGACCAGAGGCTTGGTTGACCTGTAATTCATGTAACTATTGACTTAAGCAGAAATAATCACTGTTTAAAAGAGAACTTGGGGTCCCTGGGTGGCTCAGTTGGTTAAGGCTCTGTCTGCCTTCGGCTCAGGTCATGATCCCAGGGTCCTATGGGGCTCCTTGCTCAGCAGGAGCCTGCTTCTCCCTCTGCCTGCTGCTCCCTCTGTTTGTGCGCGCGCACGCACATGCTGTCTCTCTTTCTCTCTGACAAATAAATAAAATCTTAAAAAAAAAAGAGGGGTGCCTGGGTGGCGCAGTCGTTAAGCGTCTGCCTTCGGCTCAGGGCGTGATCCCGGCGTTATGGGATCGAGCCCGACATCGGGCTCCTCCACTGGGAGCCTGCTTCTTCCTCTCCCACTCCCTCTGCTTGTGTTCCCTCTCTCGCTGGCTGTCTCTCTGTCAAATAAATAAAATCTTAAAAAAAAAAAAAAAAAAGAGAGAGAGAAAGAGACAGCAGGCCCCAAATGGAATCACCTGTGCTGAGCCCACACTACCAAACTGAAACTTAATACTTAACCTAATTGCAGTTTCATTCTCCCCCAGGAGTGTAATCTTTTTTTTTTTTTTTAAGATTTTATTTATTTATTTGATAGAGAGAGACAGCCAGTGAGAGAGGGAATACAAGCATGGAGAGTGGGAGAGAAAGAAGCAGGTTCCCAGTGGAGGAGCCCAATGTGGGGCTGGATCCCAGAACACCGGGATCACGCCCTGAGCTGAAGGCAGATGCTTAACCACTGCGCTACCAGGCGCCCCCCAGGAGTGTAATCTTAACCAGTCAGTCTGAAATTTCCTGATCAGCCCTAGTGAGGTAATCCCCCTAATAGATCCTTTTGTCCTCCACAGGAAGGTGACCTTGCCTGAAATAATCCTTTTCCCCCGCCATTTATGTCTTCCTTATCTCACCCTTCTCTGCCTTTGAAAACCTTTCCTTCCTGGAACTCTTCAGAGCTCCTTTCTATTTGCTAGACAGGATGCTGCCCAATTCATGAATCGTTGAATGAAGTCAGGTCTTCAAATTTATTCAGTTGAATTTTGTTTTTTAACAATACTAACATGTTTCATTACTTATTGTTCTCGTAGAATAAAAATATCCATAAAATGTTAATGAAATCTACTTATTTTCATTTTACCAGAAATCCGTTTTACCGCATGATCTTTGTCATGACCTACTTATTAACCAGCGCTGTATTTGATGCAAGAGAAGTACTTAGAGACCATTTATGTTTTCAAGGAGTTCGTTCCTTAGCTAGGTGGGGTAGAAGTAGAAGATACAGGAAGAATTAATAACCAGTCCCTCTGTCAAGTAACTTAGAATTTACTAAGGATGGTAGGGGCGCCTGGGTGGCACAGCGGTTAAGCGTCTGCCTTCCGCTCAGGGCGTGATCCCGGCGTTAGGGGATCGAGCCCCACATCAGGTTCCTCCGCTATGAGCCTGCTTCTTCCTCTCCCACTCCCCCTGCTTGCNTCCTCCGCTAAGAGCCTGCTTCTTCCTCTCCCACTCCCCCTGCTTGCGTTCCCTCTCTCGCTGGCTGTCTCTATCTCTGCCGAATAAATAAATAAAATCTTTAAAAAAAAAAAAGAATTTACTAAGGATGGGAAAACAAGTGAAAAAAATAGCATAATACAAGGCAGAATGCTAAGCACCATGTTGATGACAAATATTTATGATTCTGGTTTTAAGGCTTTGTAAACCTAGGTGGGCGAGATGAAAAGTAGGAAGTGCCCTTGATCTCTACTGCTTACTCTAACACCTTACAGTTCTAAAGTTGAAGCTTCTCTTGGAGAAAGAAAACCATGAGCCAGACCCCAGTAGTGGAGGTGGAGTGGGAGAAGAGGTAAGGAACAGAGAAGCAGTAACTCCTTACCTTGCGCTAAAGAAAAAACATAACAAAACTGAACTTTGGTTTTTAATTCAAGAATTATCTTTGAAGAAGGCTTTATGTGGCTTGGAGTTATTACCAAGGTAATATATCCCCTGCAACCTTCCCTCCTCTCAGTTCCAAGCCACCTGCCAAGAAGAAGAAAAGAAAAGCAGCAACAGCTGTGAAATGCCTGCGGTACTTTTTCCCTGAGTTATTAGCTGAATGTTGTACTTGGTATCTGTCATCCTACATGCCCTTGTTGTACTTAATTATCTACCTTATTCCATTCAACAAGCCAATGCGACTGTACTAGTCAATTGTCATTGCCTCTCCTCCTCTGCATCCTCCGTCAGCCAAGGATGTCCTATTGGAGAGTGAGGAGGTGGTCTCTGATAATCCAGACAAAGCACCTAATTTAAACTTCACGGTGCTCTCTGATTTACACAATAGTACTTTATAATTGTTTGCAGTCATTTGGAAACCTTTCCGAATGTTTGCAATCTATCTTCTACAGGCAACTTTATTCTATCTGAAAAATTACACAATAAAGATATTGCACATCACTTTCAAGACCCTTCCTCTCTTACTGCATTCTGTTTCTCCCACACTGAGCCTGTCCCCCAAGCTGATTCTGCAAATGACTGCCATGGTAATCATCTGAAAGTATTCACTTTTTTGTGTGTGACTCCCACACTAAAATCCTATAATAGCTCTATTGCAGTCCTACATTTTCATTGTTTCATTCACAGCTCTTCCGTGCCCGGCCCCACCTTACCTATCAATGTTATCCCCTCCTCAAGACCCTGAGCCTAGGCAAGCCTGCCGTCCTTGGACTCTAACAGGCCACATTGCAATTCTCTTTCCCCACAGTCTAACTATTCTTTAAAACCCAACTCAAGTCCCAGTTAACGCTTTTAAAAAATATCGATGCTTCAACTGCTTATTCAATCAACCAATACTCCATGTGTTTTTTTAACTTTAAGTGTTTTCTATATTCACAAAACTAGATATAAAGTAGTTCCAGGGGTGCCTGGGTGGCTCAGTCGTGGGGCATCTGCCTTCGGCTCAGGGCGTGATCCTGGAGTTCTGGGATCGAGCCCTACGTCAGGCTCTTCTGCTGGGAGCCTGCTTTTTCCTCTCCCACTCCCCCTGCTTGTGTTCCCTCTCTCCCTGGCTGTCTCTCTCTCTGTCAAATAAATAAAAATCTTTAAAAAAAAAAATAAAGTAGTTCCAGTCCTTAAGCCTTGTACCCCTTCTCAGACTCATTTCATAATTATTATTTACCCTATAACAAGATAGTACTGTTTTTTTCTGTAATCCTTTTATTTATGGACCCCATTCTGTGCTTGGTGTATGTGTGTGAATCATAAAATGTAATAGATTGATGATTTGACTCAATATCTGACATGGCATTTCGTTATACCTATTTCTGTTTTCATTCTAAATGCCTTTGGCAGTGGGTAAAATCCTACTAGGGGGATTTAGAATATAGACTCCAGTGAATAGATCATTGATGATCCGGCTTCTAGAGTACAGATTCTACAAAAAAGACCTTATACACTGCTAATAAAATCATTGGTCACTTTGGTTGGATATATACCTTCTTAAGGCTTCCAGTGGTCTCTCCCCCCCATTATTTTAAAGCTTTCCATATGAAAATAAACTGTTTTCTTTTTTCTAATAATATGTGATTTTTGTAAAAATTTGAAATACAGATAAAGTGAAAGTTTCTATTTGACCCATCCTCCAAAAGCATTCATTCTTAACTACTTGGTGTACATCCGTACAGATCTTTAAAAAAATATACGTATGGATTTATTTTTACCTAAATATTATCATAATCTGTAATCAGGGGCTTTTTCCTAATTTTTTTTAAAGATTTTATTTATTTGTTTGACAGAGAGACGGCCAGAGAGAGAGGATCACAAGCATGGGGAGTGAGAGAGGAAGAAGCAGGCTCCCAGTGGAGGAGCCCGATGTGGGGCTCTATCCCATAACGCCCAGGATCACGCCCTGTGCTGAAGGTAGACGCTTAACGACTGAGCCACCCAGGCACCCCTTAATCTCTTTTTTTTAAAAAAAGATTTTATTAGAGAGTGCGTGCACATATACAAGCAGCGGATAGGGGCAGAGGGAGAAGCAGACTCCCCCCTGAGCAGAGAACCCGCCACTGGGCTCAAGGGGCTCGATCTCAGGACCCCAGGATCATGACCCGAGTCAAAGGCAGGCACCTAATTGACTGAGCCACCCAGACACCCCTCACTATTTTTCTTAATAAACAAAACCCTGAGCTTAAAAATTTTTTAAATAATAAAAAAAATGTTTACCCACAAAGCTTGAAAAACTTAGAGATTAAAGAAATTTTGAATCCTGACATCCACTTTTGAAGTGGAGTAGTATTTGATTTTGAGTATTACTGGCCACCTTCAGATTAAAATACTAACAATAATAGGTCTTTGTCTCTGAGCGTTGACCCCCTTGCCTTCTCCTCTCTTTCACAGCAAAGTTGGAGTAATCTGTCATCTGTCACATAGGGATTGCTGGCCATTCCCAGCAAGTGGTGACCCCAACGTGACCATCTTGCAACGGACACTGTATGGATCGCCCAAAAAGAAAAAGTCTGCACGCGGTAAGTTGGCATTGGCTCACAGCCGAGTTCGGGGAGGTTTCAGGCTTGGGTGTTTTTATGGAATTAAAAGGTCTCTGAGAACTCCAGATATGGGGAAAAACCTCTCTCTTGAACAGAGGCAGTATATTAAGGTTTTAAAGCAACTTTTGAAGGTTAATGGGGCTACTATAAATGAAAAACCGCTCCTTAAGGTGAGTGGGGACTCTGTAATGGAGGACCAACTTCAGGGTTTGTTAGAGGTTGTTATTGAACAGGACCCATGGTTCCTTGACTGGGGAACTTCAGAAGAATGGGAGAGAATTGGAAAGAGCTTGAAATGTTACCATAAACAAGGTAAAAAGGTGTCTCTTGCTTCCCTTACTATGTGGGGTCTAGTCAGGTCCACCCTGGCCCTTTTACATACTGAGGACACCTCAAACATCTTTAAAGAAAAAGAAGGGGAACCTATGACTCCTTCGGCTCCCCAAATTAGCCCTTTAAGTTCTCAAGTTAGACCCAACAAAGAGGAAGAGCTCCCTCCCTCCCTCCCCCACTAGGAAATTCCACCACCTTCCCCCCTTCATACCCACTTAGTCAATCCTTACTGGGGGCTACATCTGGGAACCGATACTTACAGAGGACCATTTCCTAGGGAAGCTGGCTATAAAGAATACATGTGTTGGAATGTTGCTTAGACCATGATGGATTTCTATCTCTACTGTTCTCCATCAAGCCCTTTACTAACTACTTAAGCTACAAAATTGGATAATTTACCCTTGTAAAACTTCTGGTGTTTTCCATGGGTTAAAAATGGTGGGTTCTTCAAAGCAAGGTAAAATAAGGCATGACCTTCACAGCGTGACCTTCAAGGCACAGTATTTCAGTCCATACACCGGCACCCATCTTAGTCTAGAATGTGATGGGGAAGGTGGGGGTGGAGGGCAGGCCTCCGTCCTACAGGGACCTATATCAGTGGAGGTGGTCATAGCGATTTTGTTCAGGGGATGCCTCGGGTCATTTGACACCAGGAACCTCTGACATATCCTGTGTGGAATGCCACCCAGGAGGTAATGGACCTTCTCTTTTCTTCAGTTTCCAAGGACTCACCCTTGGGGTGCCTTTTAACGCATTGGAAACAATTTGGATTGCAAAATTTAGGAAAGGATTGATCTCCTGTAACACTGCATGGCCTCAGTGGGATCTGTCAGATCTCTTCAGTAGGAAAAGCTAAATGTGTCTACGGTACCCATTGCTCGTACATAGGCCTTCATTGCTCTACACCAGGACCCCAACCTAAGGGCCTTGCAGAATGTGTTTGCCCAAACGTGTTTGGCTAGTAAACTCCCTCCTGACATATTGGATGATAATTATCCAAATAGGCCTCCTCAGAGTAAACCTAGGTTGCTGGAGGAAACCTAGATTGCCAGAGGAGGGGGACCCTCGACTCTCTCTCTCTCCCTCCCTCCCTTCCTCTCACTGTTCTTAATAGATGTGGGGGCTTCTCCCTCACTCTTTTCCCCAGTTAATGGCTATAATTAGAGGCAACCATGGTTACGTCCACCTCAGGGCGGGGACTTTAAGGAATATTCCCAAGCAGCTGCCAAAATTCCCTTTGTTTCAGGGAAACTCCCTGTCTTCTCTGGCCCAACACGGACTACCTGTTCCCCCTTGTTGGCGGGAAAACATGATACCTTTGTTGGAGCTGATGAGCTCTAGAACCAGGAACCCTTTCTCTGCCTTCTGGAAGCACTTCACCTCTTCTGCCTTCTCTCTCCCTCCCCCTTCTCCTGTTTCTGCACCACCTTGGGTGTGGCCTTTATAATTGGCTTCTAGACCATCCTTGGTGCCTCAGGCACCATGGCTCCTTGTTCCTTCACTGTCAAGGAGCAAAGAGGAGCACCCTCTGGACCTAATATCCCCCACTCGAGATCTCCCCAACAGTGTCTCAGGTAAAAATTGGCAATGGGAAGGATCCAGGTGGAACATAAATCAGTATCTAAACTAAGTTAAGTTTGTCAGTTTAATTAAAATAGACATGTCCCTGAGCATTGACCCCCCCATTGCCTCCTCTCTTTCACAGCGAAGTTTGGAGTAATCTTTCATCCCTCAGTACGGGGGTTGCTGGCCATTCTCGGCACTGTAAGTCTCAGGACTGAAATCCACCCTCCCTAACACATTCAGTCCAAGACTTTTCAGTGGGAAGGTTTAAAACCCCAGGGATCAAAAGAGGATTCTAATCACTTGAGGAAAGTATAGAATGGGTAACCATTCAAAAAAATAGGAGCATTCAAATATTGATGAAGGATAGTTGGAAGCCAGGCAGCCAGGCATGAGGGACATCTGCCCTAGGAGGAAACCACCCTTAAAAGGATTTTACATCACCCTGAAGGAACCCTCCACCCTTTCCCATGTGATAGATGGGTGACAAAAAACATGATTGGATAACAGCCCAGGGAGGGTAAATCAGATTGAAACAGCCTGCTAACAAGCCCCTAGATTTAGAAACTCCCGGTGGCAGCCCTCTCAGGTCACCTCCCTCCTCAGGAGTTTTGTACTGTATCACTCAATAAACTTTACTCTTGCTCAATAAAGCTTGCTTTGCTGCCCACCAAAAAATAAAAATAAAATAATAACAGTAATAGATAACTTTTATTTGAAGTTACTATGTGTCAGGTACTTTTCTAAGTGTTTTACACAAATTAGTTTATCTGGTGATTCTATTATCCCCATTTTAAAGATGAGGAACCTAAACCACAGGGAGGTTAGGTAATTTGCCTAAGGTGGCACAGTTTTTGATGGAGCTAAGATTCTGATGCTAGGAAGTATGATTCTAGAGTTGTGTGCATATAACCATTGTACAGCTATTAATAGTTTGCCAAGGTGGAAAATCCTATCTATTTATTCAACAAATGTTTATGAAGTACAAGCTATGTAAAAAGTACCGTGCCAGGGGCGCCTGGGTGGCTCAGCGGTTAAAGCGTCTGCCTTCGGCTCAGGGCGTGATCCCGGCGTTATGGGATCGAGCCCCACATCAGGCTCCTCTGCTGTGAGCCTGCTTCTTTCTCTCCCACTCCCCCTGTTTGTGTTCCCTCTCTCGCTGGCTGTCTCTATCTCTGTTGAATAAATAAAAAATCTTAAAAAAAAAAAAAAAAAAAAAAAGTACCGTGCCAAGTACTATGCAGGTCATAAGGACATAGAAGTAACCAAATAGTTGTGGTCCCTGACCTTCAGAACAGTCAAGTATTAAATGAATAATTAATTAATTGCTCATAGTAAACTGTATTTAGTGCTACTAAATGTAAGTATGGGGTGCTGTGGAACCTGTGGTATAGGCCCTTAGCCCCTTCAGGGAGATACTGTGAAAATTTATGACTTAGGGTTTTGTTTTTTTTTTCCTGAAGGTTTTTAAAATTTTCTTTCTTATTTCCTTAATTTCTTTTCCCCCCTTCCTACTAAATGTTTCTCCATCTTTTCCTTTGTCTTCTTTGCTCCTCTTCTTTTTTTTTTTTTTTTTTTAAAGTTTTTTTTTTTTTATTCGACAGANGATAGAGACAGCCCCAGAGAGAGAGGGAACACAAGCAGGGGGAGTGGGAGAGGAAGAAGCAGGCTCACAGCTGAAGAGCCTGATGTGGGGCTCGATCCCATAACGCCGGGATCACGCCCTGAGCCGAAGGCAGACGCTCAACCGCTGTGCCACCCAGGCGCCCCTGCTCCTCTTCTAATTCTCATCCCATCAATGACCCAAATCTGGTTTCTTGTAGGTTAAGCCTTCTTAACACACTTGCCATCTGTTCTCCTTCTGGCTCTGAAGCACAAGATTTTATCCTCTGGTAATTTTTCACTAGGCTAATCTTTATACAGTTTACAGAGTGCTTTTCAGTTGACAAGCCTTACATTTCACCATTAGAACTTACGTTACTGCTATGGTAGAAATTGACCTTTTGAGCACACATCTAAATGTTATAAAAATGCTATGTGAACTGGTTCAGATCCTTTCAAATATGAAATTATATTTTATGTAGTAATTATCTTTCACATGACTGACCCGTGATAAAGTTTACCCAGGTTTGTTTTTTGTTTTTGTTTTTTTAAGATTCTATTTATTTATTAGTCAGAGCGGGAGCACAAGCAAAGGGAGCAGCAGGCAGAGGGAGGAGCAGGCTCCCTGCTGACCAAGGAGCCTGATGCCGCTCAATCCCAGGACCTTGGGGTCATGACCTGAGCTGAAAGCCAAGAGATGCTTAACTGACTGAGTCACCCAGGCATCCCTACCCAAGTATTTTTGAAACACAATTTTAGAGACCTATCTTAATGTCTCAGGAAGATTTCCAATAGAATGATTTTTTTTTTTAAAGATTTTATTTATTCATTTGACAGAGAGAGAGACAGCCAGTGAGAGGGAACACAAGCAGGGGGAGTGGGAGAGGAAGAAGCAGGCTCCTAGCAGAGGAGCCTGATGCCGGGCTCAATCCAGAATGTCGGGATCACGGGATCACGGGATCACGCCCTGAGCCAAGGCAGACACTTAATGACTGAGCCACCCAGGCGCCCCCAATAGAATGAGTCTTATCCTATTCTTATCCTCGTCCACAACTCCACCCCCAGGATCCTGCCTTTTTGTCATTTCAATTTATATTCAGATACCTAAAATTCAGAACATACTCCCCTGCTCACTTTATTGTCCAAAGAATCCTGGGTACTGTTCGCTTCTAAAGAGTGGTGAAAATAGAATAGTAGGAGTTTAAAAAGAGTAAATTTTGGGAATGAAAAGAAATGCTGAATTGGGGATAACAATATTACAAAGAAAGGTAGCATGCATTTGAATTGGCAGATTTGAGCAATGAAGGACAGATCCTTAAAATCCCTTCCCTGTTTTTAAAAATTTATTTTAATTCCAGTGTAGTTAACATACAGTGTTATATTAGCTTCAGATGTGCAAATAGTGAGTCAACAGTTCCATATATTAGTGCTCATCAAGATAAGTGTACACTTAATCCCCATCACCTATTTCACTCATCCTCCCCACCCACCTCCCCTCTGGTAACCATCCCTTTTGTTCTCTACAGTTAATCTGTTTTTGGGTTGTCTTTTTTTCCCCCATTTGTTTGCTGTTTTCTTTCTTCTTTTTTTTTTTTTAAAGATTTTATTTATTTATTTGACAGAGATAGACACAGCCAGCGGAGAGAGGGAACACAAGCAGGGGGAGTAGGAGAGGAAGAAGCAGGCTCATAGTGGAGGAGCCTGATGTGGGGCTAGATCCCATAACACCGGGATCACGCCCTGAGCCGAAGGCAGGCGCTTAACCGCTGTGCCACCCAGGCGCCCCTGCTGTTTTCTTTCTTAAATCCCACATACGCATGAAATCATATGGTATCATATGAAATTTGTAATCATTTGGTATTCTAAAATACCTAGGAATAAACTTAACCAAAGAGGTGAAAGACCTGTACTCTGATAGCTATAAAACACTGATGAAAGAAATTGAAGACAACACAAAGAAATGGAAAGACAGTCCATGCTCATGGTTTAGAAGAACAAATATTATCAAAATGTATACTACTCAAAGCAATCTACAGATTTAATGCAATCCCTATCAAAATACCACCAGCATTATTCACAGAACTAGAACAAACAATCCTAAAATCTGTATGGACCCACAAAAGACCCCAGATAGCCAAAGCAATCTTGAAAAAGGAAAACAAAGCTGGCAGTATCACAATTTTGACTTCAAATTGTATTAAAAAGTAATCAAAGCTGTAGTAATCAAAACAGTATGCCACAAAATTAGACACAGAGATCAATGGAACAGAATAGCCCAGAAATAGACCCATAATTATATGGTCTATCTTTGAGAAAGGAGGCAAGAATATGCAATGAGAAAAAGACACTCTCTTCAACAAATGGTGTTAGGAAAACTGGACAGCAGCATGCAAAAGAATGAAATGGGACCACTTTCTTACACCATACACAAAAATAAACATAGAATGGGTGAAAGACCTACATGTGATACCTGAAATCGTAAAAATGCTAGAGGAGAACACAGGCAGTAACTTCTTTGACATTGGCCCTAGCACTTTCTTTCTAGATATGTCTGCTGGGACAAGGGAAACAAAAGCAAAATAAACTATTGGGACTACATCAAAACAAAAAGCTTCTGCACAGCAAAGAAAACAAGCAAAAAAACTAAAAGCCAACTGACAGAATGGGAGAAGATATTTGCAAATGACATATCCAGTACAGTGTTAGTATCCAAAATATATAAACAACTTATACAATTCAACACCAGAAGGAAAAAAAAAAACCAAATAATCCAATTTAAAATTGGGGAAAGTCCCTTTCCTTTTATTTGAGTCCTCAAAAGCAAAAGAAAGCCTAGTTAAGCTTGTCTGAGAAGGTTCCCAATAACTGAATCAAGTATCAGTTTTCAAATTTAAACTTAATCTTTGTTTAATCTCTACACCTAATGTGGGGCTTGAACTCATGATCCCCATCCCAAGATCAAGAGTCCCATACTATTCTGACTGAGCCAGCTGGGCACCCCTCACATTTAAATTTTTTTTTTTTTTTAAAGATTGTGTATATTTATTTGACAGAGCACAAGCAAGGGGAGTGAAAAGCAGAGGCAGAGGGAGAAACATTCTCCCCGCTGAGCAAGGAGCCCAGTGTGGGGCTCGATCCCAGGACCCTGGGATCGTGACCTGAGTGGAAGGCAGATGCTTAAAGCTTAACCTACAGAGCCACCAATTTACATTTAAATTTAAAGTAAATAAACCTAAAACTGATCTATGGTGATGGCTGCATTAGTCAGTGAAGTTACTAAAAAACATTGTATTTTACACCTGAAATGACCATGTGTAAAATACACCTCAATAAAGGTGTTTTTTGAAACTGGAAGGAAAGGGGCGCTGGGGTGGCTCGATTGGTTAAGCCTTTGCCTTTGGCTCAGATCATGATCCCGGGGTCCAGGACTGAGCCCAGCGGCAGGGTCTCTGTTCAGGGGAGGGTAGCCTCTTTTCCTTCCGCCACTCCCCCTGCCGCTCTGTCAAATAAATAAATGAAGTCTTTAAAAAAAAAAGAAAAAGGAACTGGAAGGAAAAAAGGAAGTTACATTTAAAAATTTAGTCCCTTAGTCACATTAGCTACATTTCAGGTACCTGATAACCTCATGTGGCTAGTCAGTACCATTCTGAACAGTATAGGTCTACTACATGAAACTTTTCCATGCTGTCAAGAAATACTTTCTTAAATCTGTTTCAAAATACTGACAACAGATATATGTAATAGCCAAAGTAGAAAACATGCAAAAATTTAGTATCCCTAACCTATCAGGGACTCTTTAAAGAAATATATAATGGGGGGGATGGGAGAAACAGGCTTCCAGCTATGGAATGAATAAGTCACAGGAATAGAAGGTACAGCATAGGGAAAGTAGTCAATGGAATTGTAATAACCTTGCATGATGACAGATGGTAGCTAGACTTGTGACCCTAGCATAAGGTATAGAGGTGTTGAATCACCATGTTGTACACTTGAAACTAAGGTAACATTGTGTGTCACTATATCAAAAAATGTTTAAAAAATGAAATATACAGGGGCGCCTGGGTGGCACAGCGGTTAAGCGTCTGCCTTCGGCTCAGGGTGTTCCCGGCGTTATGGGATCGAGCCCCACATCAGGCTCCTCTGCTATGAGCCTGCTTCTTCCTCTCCCACTCCCCCTGCTTGTGTTCCCTCTCTCACTGGCTGTCTCTATCTCTGTCAAATAAATAAATAAAATCTTTAAAAAAAAATGAAATATACAGTGATAATATTTTTAAAGTTCAAGTCAAATAGCAAAGAAATGCAAATTAAAACAGTGAATTCATATTTTCATTTATAGATATTTTTTTTAAAAGATGTTTCTAGGGGCGCCTGGGTGGCACAGCGGTTGAGTGTCTGCCTTCGGCTCAGGGCGTAGTCCCGGCGTTATGGGATCAGGCCCCACATCAGGCTCCTCCACTATGAGCCTGCTTCTTCCTCTCCCACTCCCCCTGCTTGTGTTCCCTCTCTCGCTGGCTGTCTCTATCTCTGTTGAATAAATAAATAAAATCTTTAAAAAAATAAAAATAAAAAAATAAAAGATGTTTCTAATATTAAGAGAAGAAACAAATGCTGCTGATAGGCATGTAAAAGGGTATGACCTTTCTGAAAGTTGGTTGGACAATTTGGCAATAAGTACCAAAGACCTTAAAAATAGGCATTCTCTTTAACTTAGCGATTCTAATTTTAGTAGTTCATCTTAGAAAAATAATTATGGTTGTAAGCAAGGTTTTATCTATGAGAGTTTTTAATGTGATATGGTTATATAATGACAAAAAAGTCAAAATGATTAAATAAGGTATGTATTTATAAAAATAATAAGCAGGCTTTTAAAATCATAGTAGACCACATATAAATGTCTCTTGTTCATTACATATTGGTATTGAAAAATAATGACTTTTTTGACATTTTGGTATCTTTCATCCGACCATCCATATCAAATATTCCCATTTAAACATTACCTGGCCTCATGGTTTATGATCAGAAACTGGTCCTTCTGTCTAGTGGTACTTTGAATCTTTTATGCCATGATATTGCAGCAGTATCAAGAAGATTTTATGGAAAATTGGGATGGTCTCCATGACCACAGCTAAATAAAGGACAAACAAAAAAAAAAAAAGAAAAGAAAAATAATGACTTTTTAAAAATAAAAGATGAGCAATTATATAGAGTAATCAAACCTATAGAAACAGAAAGTAGAAGCCTGGTTGCCAAGGGCTAGGGAGAGAGGGAAATGGGGAGTTGTTTAATGGGTAATGAGTTTCAGTTTTGCCAGATGGAAAAGTTCTGGAGATTGGTTGTACAACACTGTGAATATACTGTTAAAAACAAAACAGGCCCCAAATGGAGCCATTTAGGCTAAGCCCCATGTCACCAAGCTTGAGACTTGACTTAATTACAGTTTTGGCTTTCTCAGAAATGCAATCTTAAACCAATCAGGAATTCCCTAATTAGCACTAGCTTGTTAATCTGCCTGGTAGACCCCTACTGTCCCCAGTAGGAAAGTGACCTTACAATAACCAACCAGCTTTTTTTATCTAGTATAACTTCCTTGTTCCTGCTTTCTTCTGCCTGTAAAAGTCTTTCATTTTGCACAGCTTCTTGGAGCTCCCTTCTGTCTTTTAGATTGGATGCAGCCTGGGATGCCTGGGTGGCTCAGTCAGTTTAGTGTCTGATTCTTTTTTTTTTTTTTTAAAGATTTTATTTATTTATTCAACAGAGATAGAGACAGCCAGCAAGAGAGGGAACACAAGCAGGGGGAGTGGGAGAGGAAGAAGCAAGCTCCCAGCAGAAGAGCCTGATGTGGGGCTCAATCCCATAACGCCGGGGTCACGCCCTGAGCCGAAGGCAGACGCTTAACCGCTGTGCCACCCAGGCACCCCTAGTGTCTGATTCTTGATCTCAGCTCAGGTCTTGATCTCAGGGTCATGAGTTCAAGCTCCAGCTTGGGTTCCATGCTAGGCGCGGAAGCTACCAAAAAAAAAAAAAAAAAAAAAAGCAAAAAGACTGGACATGGCCTGATTCGTGACTTGTTGAAAAAAGCCAGTAAGATCTTTAAAATTTACTCAGTTGAGTTTTGTTTTTTAATAATACTTAACACTACTGAACTGTATCCTTAAAAACGGTCAAGATAGTAAATTTTGTTATGTGTATTTTACTACAATTAGAATTTTTTTAATATCAAAAAGATAAATGATCTTGTTTTTATTTTAAATATTATATATACTTTTATGCATACACAAATCAAAATAATAGCATTAGCTTTCTCTGTGTGATACGATTAGTACATCTCATTTTCTTCTTTTTATTTTTCTGTTCAGGTCTACCATCAACATGTATTACTTTTGTAATTAGAAAAATGTTATATCTCCCAACTCCTTTGTATGACTGAGGTTCCTTTAACATGGAACAAGGCCTTACATTCCACATTTTAAAAGTAGATTAAGCTGGGGTGCCTGGGGGCTTAGTTGGTTAAGCAGCTGCCTTCTGCTCAGGTCATGACCTCAGGGTCCTGGGATGGAGCCCTGTGTCAGGCTTGCTGCTTAGCAGGGAGTCTGCTTGTCCCTCTGCCCCTCCTTCTCCCTTTTTTAAATAAATGAAATCTTAAAAAAAAAATAAAGTACATTAAGCCTAGTGAAAAAAAATATCAAATGGTCTAAATTCACTCTAAGATGTAACGTGGATAGCAAAGAGAAAAGCAGGAGGTACCTGATTGCCTGAAAGGGGCAGGAATAAATGTTTAAAAAAAAATTAACAAAAATCAGAGATACAGAAAAGAGAGAGCAAGATCACCAAACACAAACTTGGCCTACTTCAAAATTTTGCCCGGCACTATCTCTGGTTAGGTCATCCAAAAAAGGAGAGAAGACCTAAAATTTCTTCTGAAATAGCTTGAGCAAGAAGCAATTTCAGGTGCAGGAAAGGCCTCTGTCACTTAAACCTGGGAAAACATTGTGTTGATTATCTTATTTTCACTGGGAAATTTATATGTTCTAGGTCATTTCTATACTTCCTACTTGTCTCCCTCAATTTTATTTTATTTTACTTTATTTTAGTTAAGTTTATTTCATAGGCTATAGGGGAAGTCACCTGAGGCCCATTAAACCTGTTTTCACCCTCTTGGGAACCTCTGCACTTCATGGCAGTAACCAGAATGGAGTTTCCCAATGCGCACACCGAGTGTGCACAAAGGAGAGAATTTTAGATGACAGTCAAGACCATCTGCCACTTAATATATGGTATGAATGGAGTGACCACGCATGCAGAATTTTTAAGAACATCTAATTTTCAAATACCAAGTTCTGTTGCATAATTACAGCCCAGTGTTCAGTTTGGAAACTATGGTCACAGTGAATCGGGAGATAGACATTCTTTTACTTTCTGTCACATGTGGATTGAGCAGGCACTTTGATTCCTGGAGCAGGGTTTGTTTTCTTCAGAGAGATCTCCGGGCTCCCACTGTTGTTGCCCTTCAGGAAGAGATTTAAAGATCATTCTTCCAATACCAACAAATGTTATTAATCTCAAATCAAATAAATACGTTTTCAGCTTTGGTTTTAGTTGAGAAACTGGTATGTTAAGGAGTCTTGTAGCTGCACTTCCTTCAACTACAGCATGCGTAGAGAAAAAGCACAGCCTTCAAGCTCTGATCTACAAAGAGTTAATATCTTAAGAGCTAAACAGAACTGTATTAATTCCTCTCTTAATGACCCAGGAGGACAAGAGGATTCTATAAGACCAGAGGACACCAGAACAGTCAGAAAAGAATTAGAGTGATCTCTCTGGAGGAAGCAAGAACTGTAAGTTTATATGTAACACACATAGTCCTCCCATTTCTTCCCTAGGGTGTTTTTGAGAGGAGTGAAATAAGCGTATTAATTTTGTGTTGTATTGCCTGTCTCCCTGGCATCCAGGCACCACACCACTAGGTCACCTTTAATCCTGTCACCCTCTTGACTCTATATTTACCTAGTTGGCAAGTCTTTTCATTCTCCTTCCTCAGTGTCTCTGTGATCTATCCCACTCTTCCATCCCCCTGCCACCATCCTTCCTAGCTCGAGGCCATTGCCTGAACCACAGCAATACCCTTACATTCCTCCTTTCTGCCAGTCTCTCTCACTCAATAATGCCAGATCAATCTTCCCTAAAGCTCTTCTGCCGCTCTAACTCTATTGCTCTTGTTCTCAAAATTTGTAATCGCTGCGTATTATCTACAGAATGAATAAAACTCCTCTGACTTATATACAAGGTCTTCCAAAATATGCCTCCTTTCACTTAAATTCCCACAGCTCTCTTTCTCAAACTCAGCATGCCTTCCTGCTACCATCCAAGACCACCCTGCTCTGTGCACACCCCTGACTCCATTCGGATGGCCCTCTCTGTGGAATATTCTGTATCTCCACCTGCCAAAATCCCTGCCAGACCCCAACAATCCCCCCTCCATTAAGCTTTACCTGGTCCTTCAAATGAATGTGAATCTTCCTTTACACTCTTATTTTGCTTTGTCCTTCTCCGATTGACTTTTTGTATCTTACCTGACAGTTAAGAATGTGTTTTTCTCATTTCCCCTCTTAATTATTCACCTCCTAAGAGCAAGGGCTCTATTTTTCTTCTCCCTGAAGCAACTGCACAAAATGGGCACACAGAAATACTTGTCAAATTTAGTTCAATCCAAATTCCAGGAATTCCTGTCATTCTTTCTGAGCATTCCTACAACTGCTGATACAATTACAGAGCCTGCACTTTTCTCCACAGCCTGTTTTTACCTCTGCTCCAAGTGTCTTTCTCAGTACTTACAGCTCATTTGCTTCTATCCTCTTAACCATAAGATCAGCTCCTCCTGGGTTCTCTTGCTCACTCTAAAAATATTTTGTAAAGGTCTATTCATAATTTGTCCCTTTCTGCCCCCAGACCTGCAATTCAAAGTAGCCCCACTGCAGCCCCCGTTTCAGGGACTTCACTCTTTTGGGGACCTGCTAAAGTATAGTGGGAAGGCTTGAATTCCCAATCCATATTCAATTGGAGATAGTTAAAACCCTAATTCTATATTTTGTCACGCAGGCATACTTAATCCATTAATTTTTAAAAGGGGAATATTTTTGCAGTATCATTTCCTGTGCACTACTGAAATGCTACTGGCATTCCTTTGAGCAGATTTTCCACTTGATTTTTGAAATTTTCTTATTCCTCCTCTCTCCTACTCCAATCAGTGACACCACTATGGCTTTCACTTCACTGTGCTCTTGGATATAGAGGGGAATTAATACAAAACTTTGTAAAATCGTTAAAGGCAATTCCAAAAAGGAAAACAACTTCTGCTACGATCCAATGTCATAATAATGCATCTGCTGAAAAATTATCATGCATCTGCCGGTACCAGGCACTGTGCTAAGCAGTCTGTATATAAAGATGTCCTCAAAAGAGCTTATGGACTAGTGAGGAGACATGATATGTAAGCACTATAGGGAACTGACCCATATTCACCAACACACAAGAAAATCATATATAGCATAATACAAATCAGCACCTTATACAGATAAATACAATAAATATCAATTGGCCAGAAACTAGCTCAGTGAACACAACAAAAACAACTAGCATTTACCTAATTTGAAGCCTGTACTAAATACCAACCAATATGCTTAGCTTTTTATAGGCATCATCCTAATTGATCCTCATCATAACCATATGAGGTTAGTATTTCATCCCTGTTTTATAGATCAAGAAGCTAAGGAAAGTGGTTAAGTAACCTGTCCATGGTCACACTTGATGGAAAGATACGAATCCGTGTCTTTCTTATTCTTAGGCTCTTGATTATAGCCATGATTTACAGTTCATTCTCTCCAAATTTAATCAGAGGTGAGTATAAAATCAGAGATAGAGAAGCTGGCTGTATAATTTTAATTGCTGGTGTCTTCAAGCTGTCTTTGTGCACTATCACTATTAAAGGGTTGTTCGTTGTTCTCCCTCACCCGACCTTTGCCCCAGTCCACTGCAATTCTAAATATCACCTCAAGGGAATTCTTTTAGTTTTTCATTCCATTGAGTTCAAAACAATTGATAAACCCTCCTTACTTACATCTACTCTCCAGTCCTTTTTTCCTGAGAGATTAAATCTGGCTACTTGGCTGGATGTGGCTGTTCCTTTTAATCATGCCTCCACTGACTCTCCTGGGTTTTCTTTTCTGGTATTTTGAGAGCCTACATGTCTTTATTTGAGCTTCTTTGACTTTGGTTTTAGTACTTTTCAGTTGCTCCACAGTGCCACACAGCTTTGGTGGTGTATTTTGGAATGGTCGGAAATGAGGACAGTCCTCTCTGGGCTCAAATAGTAAGGGACCACAGGATCTCTTCTGCTATAGTTCTATTTTTACAAATGGCTTCAGGTCCTGAGGACAAGGCCTGTAATGCAGTCACCTCTCCTTTTCCTTCACGTTGCTTCTCTACAATAGGAGGCTGGGAAGACTGGATAATTTAGCAAACTTGCAAAAGCCACCTTAAGGGGCGCCTGGGTGGCTCAGTCATTAATCGTCTGCCTTCAGCTCAGGGCCTGATCCTGGAGTCCTGGGATCCAGCCCCACATCAGGCTCCTCCACTGGGAGCCTGCTTCTTCCTCTCCGCCACCCCACCCCCCCGCCTATGTTCCCTCTCTCGCTGTCTGTCTCTCTCTCTGTCAAATAAATAAATAAAATCTTTAAAAATTAAAAATTAAAAAATTAAAAAAAAATAAATTTAAAAAGCCACCTGAAATGTGAGGTTTACTTTATTTATTTTTTTAAAGATTTTATTTATTTATTTAACAGAGATAGAGACAGCCAGCGAGAGAGGGAACACAAGCAGGGGGAATGGGAGAGGAAGAAGCAGGCTCATAGTGGAGGAGCCTGATGTGGGGCTCGATCCCATAACGCCGGGATCACGCCCTGAGCCGAAGGCAGACGCTTAACTGCTGTGCCACCCAGGCGCCCCAAGATTTACTTTAAAGCAGAATGCTTTCCTTGTTTGCTTCCATTCTGGACTAATCTTAGGACTATTGTCTAACATGTGAAAAGACATCCACTTTTGGGTGATTGTTTAGTTTCTTTAAAATAGGTATGCTATAAAATTATGTCATTAGAAAGATCTACTTATTATGGTTTTAAAAAATGAAACGTTACAGAATGGCATATGAATGATCCAGCTGAAGTTAAATTGTCTGGAAAGTAGATCAACAAGCGTTAATATTCTCTTCCAGTGATAGAATTTCTCTGTTTGTTTAAAGTAAGCTTGTAAACAAGCCTCTTCAGTTGACAAGTCAAGCTAGCTTCTACAGAAAGGGGTGTTTGTTATACAGGACATAGAACTCTCCTACAGCACTTAAGAGCAGGAACAGAGACAGGCCTTGGAAAAGACTAGAATCAAGAACAGAAAGCTTCAGGACTTTTTGACTCATCTCAGCCACTCAGTGTCATTCTCTCTCTTGATTTGTTTATTCATTCACCTGTTTATTTAGCATATGTTTATTAGAAGGCTTCTATGTTCCAGGAGCTGTTTGAGCACTGGGAAATAGAGGTAAACAAATTAACTAATTTTCTACCTTCAGAGTCCTTCACTTTAGTGAGAGAAGACAGAAAATAAATATAAATAAAAGAAGTTTTGAGTATAGTAAGTGTTACAAGGGAGATAAACAGGGCAACATGACAGAGTGTAACTGAGGAAGTGCTCACTTCAGTTATGAAGGTCAAAGAAAGTCCTCTTGGCAAATGAAAAGTTGCTGAGAGACGAAGGATAAGATGGAAACAGCCATGTAAGAAGCAAGAGAAAGAGTATTCCTGTAAAGGATGAAGGCTTTATTTTTTTTATTTTTTTAAAGATTTTATTTATTTATTTGACAGAGAGCACAGGCAGGGAGAGTGGCAGGCAGAGGGAGAGGGAGGAGGAGGCTCCCCGCTGAGCAGGGAGCCCAATGCGGCTCCATTCCAGGACCCTGGGATCATGACCTAAACCAAACGCAGCCGCTTAACCAACTGAGCCACCCAGGCGCCCCAGGACGAAGGCTTTAGGGCAAGGAGCTTGATGGTTGGGGGCGCAAAGAGGAGGCTGGTGTCCAGGAGTGTTGTCTGCTAGAGGAGGAGATGTTTAAGGTGTGGATCTGAGAAACAGGAAAAAGGTCTGATCATGGAAGGCTTTGTCAGCCATGGTAAGGAGTTTAGATTTGATTTGATTTGATTTGATTGAGAGAGCACATGAGCAGGGGGGAGGGGCAGAGGAGGAGAGAATCTTAAGCAGGCTTCATGCCCAGCATGGAGCCTGACATGGGGCTTGACCTCACGACACTGAGATCATGACCTGAGCCAAAATCAAGAGTCAGATGCTTCACTGACTGGGCCACCCAGGCACCCCAGATTTTTATTTTAAATAAAGTAAAGCCATTAGGGAATTTTAGGCAGGAAATGCCATGACCTGGGTTGTCTCACAAAGATCACTCTGGATGTTTCAGGGAGAATTGGGAGAGGAAAATGGGGCGAGCATTAGGAAAACATGGTAGTCAAGGTCAGAGGAACAGGTGGCTTGAATTGTACTGGTAGCTGTGGAGACAGAGTAATATACTTTTTTGGGAAATACCTGGATGACAAAAAGGGAAGAATCAAGACTTTAGGAACTAGTAGGATGGTAATGCCACTTATGGGGATGAAGACTGGGAGATCAGGTTTGAGAGAGAAATCAAAATTCCCGAGTGAGACAAGTGAGTTTGAGATGTGGAAATGTTTAAAAGACAGGAAGATGTACAAATCTGAAAGTCAAAGCTGGAGACAAAAATTCTGGAAGAAACAGTGCTTATTTATTTTCTCAAAATTTTATTAAAGTTCTAGTTAGTAAACATACCTTGCAGTATTGGCTTCTGGAGTAGAATTCAGTGGTTCATTGCTTACATACAACACCCAGTGCTCATCCTAACAAGTGCCCTCCTTAATACCATCACCCATCTAGCCCATTCCCCACCCACCTCCTTCCATCAACCCTCAGTTCTCTATCATTAAGAGTCTCTTATGGTTTGTTTCATTTTCTCTTTTCCCCCTCCCATGTGTTCATCTATTTTGTTTCTTAAATTCCACACATGAGTGAAATCATATGGTTGTAGCCTTTCTCTGACTTATTTCACTTAGCATAATACACTCTAGCTCCATCCATGTTGTTGCAAATGGCAAGATTTCATTTTTTTGATGGCTAATATTCCATTGTATATACATGTGCCACATCTTCTTTATCCATTTATCAGTTGGTGGACACTTGGGCTGCTTCCACAATTTAGCTATTGTTGATAATGCTGCTGTAAACATGGGGGTGCATGTACCACTTTGAATCTGTATTTTTGTATCCTTTGTGAATCCTTGTAAATCCTGTAAATTTTTGTATCCTTTGTAAATACTCGGTAGTTCAGTTGCTGGAGTGTAGGGTAGTTCTATTTTTAACTTTTTGAGGAACCACCTCCATAGTGTTTTCCAGAGTGGCTGCACCAGCTTGCATTCCTGCATCAACAGAAGAGGGTTCCCCTTTCTTGGCATCCTTGCCAACACCTGTTGTTTCTTGTGTTGTTCATTTTAACCATTCTGACAGGTGTGAGGTGGTATATCATCATGGTTTTGATTTGAATTTCCCTGATGCTGAGTGATGTTGAGAATCTTTTCATGTGCTGTTATCCATCTGGATGTCTTCTTTGGAGAAATGCTTATTCAGGTCTTCTGCCCACTTCTTAACTGAATTATTTGTTTTTTGGGTGTTGAGTTTGGTAAGTTCATTATAAATTTTGCATACTAACCCTTTATCAGATAGGTCATTTACAAATATCTTCTCCCATTCTGTAGGCTGACTTTTAGTTTGTTGATTGTTTCCTTTGCTCCACAGAAGCTTTTAATCTTGATGAAGTCCCAATAGTTCATTTTTGCTTTTGTTTCCCTCATCCCCGGCAACATGTCTAATAAGTTGCTATGACCAAGGTCAAAGAGGTTGCTGCCTGTGTTCTCTTCTAGGATTTTGATGGTTTCCTGTCTCACATTTAGGTTTTTCATCCATTTTGAGTTTATTTTTTGTATATGGTGTAAGAAAGTGGTCATTTCATTCTTCTGCATGTTGCTGTCCAGTTTTCCCAACACCATTTGTTGAAGAGACTGTCTTTTTTCTATTGAATATTCTTTCCTGCTTTGTTGAAGAGTAGTTCACCATGAAGGAACAGTATTTAAAACCAAAAGACTGGATACTATATTCCAGGAAAAGAGTGTTGACCAAGGTGTGAGGCAGTTCTACAGATAGGATTTCCCCAGTTATTCAGGCTATAGAGCAGAACATGGCCATACCAGAACTTCCAAGTATACATGATAGTTCTACCCATCCAAAGAGGCTAATTGAACTTTCTCAGTCCCATTTCCAACCATCTGAGGAAGAGAATCTGATTGGCCCAGCTGGTGTCAGTTGTCTACCCCTGGTCCAATGAACAATGACTGTGGGTCTCCTGGATCACAGACTATAAACTTGTTACTGAAGGGTCAGTCCCTATAAATGGAGTGGAGAGATGGGGATCAGAGGATTCTTTCTTAGAGAAAGCGGGTGGTCACTGGCTTCCAGGATGAGCAGACACTTAAATATGACCCAGAATGATATGCATCAATTCTAAGATCAGAAAAACTGATTTCATTTTAAATAAGTAGGGTCAATAAATAAGTAAATAAATAAGGTCATTACTGAATACTTAGTCTTCCCCCCCCTCCTTTTTTTAAAGATTTTATTTATTTATTTGACAGAAAGAGACAGCCAGCGAGAGAGGGAACACAAGCAGGGGGAGTGGGAGAGGAAGAAGCAGGCTCCCAGCAGAGCAGGAAGCCCGATGCGGGCCTCGATCCCAGGACACTGGGATCAGGCCCTGAGCCGAAGGCAGATGCTTAACGAATGAGCCATCCAGGCACCCCTGTCTTACTCTCTTTTTTAAAGTACCCTCCACACTTAATGTAGGGCTTGACCTCACAACCCTGAGATCAAGAGTCACATGCTCTATGAACTGAGCCAGCCAGGTACCCCAAAGTATTTGTTTTTTCATTTTATTTTAAGTAATCTCTACCCATAATGTGGGGCTTGAACTCACAACCCGAGAGCAAGGACCACATGCTCTACTGACTGAGTAGGCCAGGTGCTCCTTAGTCTTACTCTTTAGTAAAGAGTGGTCAACACCACCACAAAAAAATGCTAGTGTGTCATGTACAATCAAGAAAGTGTTGATAAATTCATATGTACAACTTAAGTACAGCCTGCAGAAGATATCCTAAAGTTGCATGTGATTGACTGGACTTGCCTTTATTTCAGTGTCCTCTGGGATCTCCTATAGCTTGGGAACTGATAGGACATCACATCTCCTGTGGACAGCACATCAAAGGACCTATTTGAGAGATAGACAATTACCTCTGATGGTACCAGTGTCAAAAGGTAACTTGTACCTGAAGATGGAAGTCTTTTAAAATCAAAACAAGGTTCAGTCTGTCATTGTGGGGCATCTTGCCAGCCTTCAGAGTGACTGCTTTGCTCTCGGCTCTTTTCCTCGATCTTCTCAACATTTTATTTTTAAATTCTTACAACAAAAGTTTTACTATGCGAATTTAGGAGGTAAAGCTAAACACCACCACAACAAAAGCTGAGAACAAATGAGCGGTCCATTCCTCTACCCACGTGATTAACCCTTCACTTTCACTAAGCAAAGATGGGCAATTTGTGGTAAAAGAGCACAGCCCCACAAGACCTTCTTCCACGCTTACCTTAAGATAATTTTTTTAACTTTGTTCCTACTCTCCCATCCCGCAATCGTAGTTACTATTGAGTCTACTTTTACTTGATTTCACTTCTATAAAATTTTTTCAAGGGTAGGGTGCTTTATGCACTGCCCATGGGTGTATAAATGGTGAGGTCACTTTGGAAAAAAACTTGACATTATCTAGTAAAGTTGAATATGCAATTTTACTTCAGGGTAAAAAATTTGCAGAAATTTTTGCATATGTGTACTAGGAAACATATACCAGAATGGTCCTAGCAGTGTTATTCATAAGACAAAAAATGGAAACAACATAAATGTCCATAGTTCAGGAAATGAACGCACATTGATATACATTCACACAATGAAATAACAAATGTTTTTTCTTTATAACAAAATCTAATTTTCTTTATAAAATTATAAAGAAATATAAGGCAGTTAGTAGTAATAGAACTTTTAAGATAGTGGTCACTTCTGGGGGAAAAAGGGAATAGTTTGGGTGGGAACTTAGAGATGGTTCTTTGTGTCCTAGTAATGTTCTGTTTCTTAAGCTAATATGTATGTTTGTGTACACTTTGTTATTCTTCTTCAACTGCCTATATATGTTTTATTTCATTTATATGTGTGAGATGTATGTGCTAACGTTTTTATAATGTACATAATGTATATTATGTACATTATATTATACATAACAGTTTTATTGGGATATCACTTACATGCCATAAAATTCACTCTTTTAAAGCATATAATTCAGCAATTTTTACTATATTCACAGTTTTTTGCATTTATCCCCACTACTTTCAGAACATTTAATTACCCCAAAAAGAAACCCTGTAGCAGACATTTCCCTTGCCCCCACATTCTGTCCCTGATAATCATTTATCTGTTTTCAGGCTCTATCAATTTGCCTATTCTGGACATTCTTTGTAAATGAAGTCATATAACATATGTTTTTTTTTGTGAGTCTGGCTTCTTTCACTTGTCATAGTGTTTTCAAAGTTCATCCAATATTATAGCATTTATCCATACCTTCATCCCTTTTTATTGATGAATAATATCTCATTGTATGGGTATATCACATTTTGTTTATATATTCATCAGTTGGTGGACATTTGGGTTGTTTTCCCTTTGGAGCTATTATGAATAATGCTGCTGTGAATGTTTGTGTACAAGGGTTTTGTGTGGATATGTTTTCTTTTCTCTTGGGTATATACCTAGAAGTGGAATTGTTGCGTCATATGGTAGCTCTACGTTTAACATTTTGGGGAATTGCCAAACTATTTTTACAGCAGTTGTACCCTTTTATGTTCCTATCAACAATGTATGAGAGTTCCAGTTTTTTCATATCCTCATTTGTTATTGAAGTGATATCTTGTGTGGTTTTTAAAAATTTGCTATTTCTCTTGTGGTTTTGATTTGCACTTCCCTATGAATAATCACACTGAACATCTTTCATGTCTTTATCAGCCACTTGTATAGCTTCTTTGGAAAAAAAAGTCTCTTTAGATCCTTTGTCTGTTTTTAAATTGAGTTGTCTTTATATTGTTGGTTGTAGGAGTTCTTTATGTATTTTGGATACAAATCTCTTTTCAGATATATGATTTGCAAGTATTTTTCCCATTCTGTGGGTTGTCTTTTCACTTTCATGATAGTGTTCTCTGAATTACAAAAGTTAATTTTGATGAAGTCCAGTTTATACATTTTTTTTTTGTCACTTGTGCTTTTGGGTTCATGTCTAATTTCACAGTGTCATATTTAACACTGCCTAATTCAAGGTCACAAAGGTTTACTTCTATGTTTTCTTCTAAGAATCTTGTAGTTTTAGCTTTTACATTTAAGTCTGTGATCCATTTTGAGTTAATTTTTTAAATGTTGTGAGATAAGGATCCAACTTCATTCTTTTTTTTTAAGATTTTATTTATTTATTTGAGAGAGAATGTAAGCAAGGGAGGGAGAGCACGAGCAGTGCTGGGGAGGAGCAGAGAGAGAGGGAGAAGCAGGCTCCCTGCTGAGCAGGGAGCCCAACATGGGGCTCGATCCCAGGACCTTGAGATCATGACCTGAGCTGAAGGGAGAAGCTTAACCGACTAAGCCACCCAGGTGCCCCGGATCCAACTTCATTCTTTTGCATGTGTATATCTAGTATCCCAGCACCATTTGTTGAAAAAACGATTCTTTCCCCACTGAATTTTCCTGGCATGCTTGTTGGAAAGCATTTAACTGTAAATGTGAGGGTTTACTTCTAGACTCTCAGTTTTTTTTTGTTTTTTTTTTTAAAGATTTTATTTATTTACTTGACAGAGATAGAGACAGCCAGTGAGAGAGGGAACACAAGCAGGGAGAGTGGGAGAGGAAGAAGCAGGCTCACAGCACAGGAGCCTGATGTGGGGCTCGATCCCATAACGCCGGGATCACGCCCTGAGCCGAAGGCAGACGCTTAACCGCGGTGCCACCCAGGCGCCCCTAGACTCTCAGTTTTTATTCCATTGATCTGTATATGTATCCTTTATCAATACTATGCTGTCTTGATTATTGTAGCTTTGTAGTAAGTTTTGAAACCAGGACATATGGATCCTCCTACTTTGTTCTTTGTCAGGGTTATTTTAGTTAGCTGTTCTGGGTTCCTTGCATTTCCAAATGAACTTTAGGGATCAGCTTGTCAGTGTATGGGGGGAAAAGCCAACTGGAATTTTGATAGGGACTGCATTGAATCTGTACATGAATTGTGGAAACCTCGGCATTTTATCAATATTAAGTTTTGAAATCCATGAACATGGGATGTCTACCTATTTTTTCTTTTTTCTTTTTTTTTAAGATTTTACTTATTTCAGGGCACCTGGGTGACTCCGTCAGTTAAGTGTCTGCCTTCAGCTCAGGTCATGATCTCAGATCCTGGGATGGAGTCCTGCTTCAGGCTCCCTGCTCAACGCTGAGTCTGCTTCGCCCTCTCCCTCTGCGCCTCCCCCTACTCGTGTGCGCTCTCTCTCTCTCTCTCTCAAATAAATAGATTTTTTTTATTTGAGAGAGAGAGAGAGAGCATCGGGTGGTGGAGGGGAGCAGAGGGAGAGGGACAAGCAGACTCCGTGTTGAGCACGGAACCTGGGCTGGGGCTCAATCTCACAACCCTGAGATCATGACCTGAGCAGAAATCAAGAGTCAGGCACTTAACTGACTAAGCCATTCAGGCACCCCACATTGGTTGATTTTCATATATTAAACCAAGGTGTATTCTGCGGATAATTTCCATTTGATTATAGTGAAAAACCTTTTTATTTGTTGTTCGATTCAGTTTGCTATTATTTGGTTGAGAATTTTTTATCTATAGTTATAAGAGATAGTGATCTATAGTTTCTTGTGGTATCTTTGGTGTTGGCCTCATGTAATAAGTTGGGAAATGTTGCCTCTATTTTTTTGGAAGATTTTGTGAAGGATTGCTGTTATTCTTTAAATATTTGGTAGAATTCATCAGTGAAGTCATCTGGGCTTGGGATTTTCTTTGTGAGATATTGTTTTATTACAAATTCAGTCACATAAATCTGTTAAGATTTTCCATTTCCTCTTGAGTCAGTCTTAGTAATTTGTGTCTTTCTAGGAAATTGTCTTTTCCACCTAGGTTACCTAATTTGTTGACATACAATTGTTTTTTGTATTCCCATATACTTCTTTTTATTTAAGGTTGGTAGTGATGTCACCTCTTTCATTTCTGATTTTAGTAATTTGAGTCTTCTCTCTTTTATCTCAGTCAATCTAGCTTAAATTTTGTCAATTTTGTTGATCTTTCAAAGAACCAGTTTTAGTTTTGCTGATTTTCACTATCGTTTTTCTGCTTCCTGTTTCATTTATTCCTGCTCTAATCTTTGTTATTTCCTTCCTTCTGCTTGCTTTGGGTTTAGTTTCCTCTTCTTTTTCTAATTTCTCAGGGTGAAAGTTAGTTGTTGATTTGAGATCTTCTTTTTTAAGGTAGGCATTTGTAGCTATAAATTTCCATTATCTCTGTGTTAACTACATCCAATAAGTTTTGGATTGTCTTTTCATTTGCATAAGACGTTAGCAATAAAACATGTTTTAAAAAAAAAAGGGACCCATGGTGGGACCTAGTCAAACTGGGAGGTAATGAAAGCCACATGTCTAGAACTTGTTCAGTGGTGCTGATGCTAAATGGATCATAATATTTTAATAAATGAAAAATCTAGGGGCACCTGGCTGGCTGAGTTGGCAGAGACTGCAGCTCTTGATTATGGGGTTATGAGTTGAGGCCCCAAATTGGATGTAGAGTTTACTTACTTAAAAAGAAGGGAAAAACCAAAAAAGAAAAATCTGTGTTCAGTATGCTCTTCAGCAGTGCGCAGCTTGGAATTTTGTGCTTCTCAAAGCTTTACCTGTTCCATGAGATGTGAGCCGGCTGAGATAATTTTCAAAGTCAGAAAAGTCATAGTACTACTGACAGAAAACCCTGTGCAGGAACTAAACACCTAGAGAGTCTAGTCCCTTTTGAGGCCATCCACATGACCAAAAACTCAAAATAACTTAATAGTTCTTCAGAAGAAGGTGCCAAAATGAAGGATATGCATATTTACTCTGTGGGGAAAAAAACTTTTGTAGGTTTTACTACAAACTGTGTCAAATTTTCTTCCTATTACTTATGAGATAGCTAAAAGTAAAGGGCTTATTATAAATGAAGATTTTCGGGGCGCCTGGGTGGCACAGAGGTTAAGCGTCTGCCCTCGGCTCAGGGCGTGATCCTGGTGTTATGGGATCGAGCCCCACATCAGGCTCCTCTGCTATGAGCCTGCTTCTTCCTCTCCCACTCCCCCTGCTTGTGTTCCCTCTCTCGCTGGCTGTCTCTATCTCTGTCAAATAAATAAATAAAATCTTTAAAAAAAAATGAAGATTTTCATAAAGGTTTATGATCATGTTAAAAATTGTATTTCTAGTGATCATACTTTCTTTCCTGTTAAGCTAAGTGTGTCTGGCAATTAGCTGCATTATTTTATAAGTTCATTGGTTTAGAAGTTATAGCTTTTTTTATTCCTCCCATTCTAAGCAATCTCGAATTTATTTTGGAAATTTTGCTTTGGGAGAAGAGAAGCTTTTTTTTTTTTTAATTGAAGTATAGTTGACACACAATGTTACATTAGTTTCAGGTGTACAACATAGTGATTCATGACTCTAATGCTATTACAAGTGTAGCTACCATCTGTCACTATACAACACCATTGACTATATTCACTGTGTTGTACCTTTCATCCCTGTGGCTTATTCATTCCATAACTGGAAACCTGTTTCCTCCCTGCCCTTCCCCCATTTCGCCCATCCTTCTATCCCTTCCCCTCTGGTAACCACCAATTCGTTCTCTGTATTTATGGGCTTGTTTCTGCTTTTTGTTTGTTTTTTAATTTTTTATCTATTTTTTTATGATTATTTGAGAATGAGAGAACATGAGCGGGGGAGGGGCAGAGGGAGAGGGAGAGACTCTTAAGCAGACTCCTCACTGAGCATGGAGCCCAATGTGAAGCTCAGTCTCATGATCCCGAGATCATAACCTGAGCCAAAACCAAGAGTCAGAGGCTTAACTGACTGAGCCACCCAGGTGCCCCTTGTTTTAGATTGCACATATAAGTGAAATCCTATTATATTTGTCTTTATCTGACTTATTTCATTTACCATAATGCTCTCTAGGCCCATCCATGTTGTCACACATGGCAAGATTTTATTTTTTATGGCTGAGTAATATTCCATCATATATATACACCACATATTTTTTTAATGTTAATTTTTTTTTCAAATTTTTATTTAAATTCCAGTTAGTTAACATACAGTGCAGTGTTGGTTTCAGGACTAGAATTGAGCGATTCACCACTTACATACAATACCCAGTGCTTATCATATCAAGTGCCCTCCTTAATGCCCATCCCCCACTCACCTCCCTCCATCACCCCTGAGTTTGTTCTCTATCTGTAAGAGTCTCTGTGGTTTGTTTCCCTCTCTCTTTTTTCTTTTTTCATACCACACCGTCTTTATCTATTCACCTATCTTGGCTTGCTTCCATATCTTGGCTCTTCTAAATAATGCCAAAGTAAACATATGGGTGCCTGTATCTTTGCAAATTAGTGTTTTTGGGTTTTCAGGATAAGTACCCAGTAGTTGAATTACTGGACCATATGGTAATTCCATTTTTAGTTTTTTTGAGGAAACTCCATACTGTTTTCCACAGTGGCTGCACCAATTTACGTTCCTACCAATAGTGCACGAGGGTTCCTTTTTCTCCACATCTGCACCACACTTGATATTTCTTGTCTTTTTTGATATTAGCCATTCTGACAGTTGTGAGTTGATATCTCATTGTGGTTTTGATTCGCATTTCCCTGATTATTAGTGATGTTGAATATCTTTTCATTAGTGATGTTGAATATTGTTGTTGTTGTTTTTAATTAAGCTTTATACCTAATGTGGGACTTGAACTCAAGACCCCATAATCAAGAGTGGCATGCTCTACTGACTGAACCAGCTAGGCAACCTTATAGTTTTTTGGTTTGGGTTTTGGTTTTTTCTTTAAGTAGGCTTCATGCCAACATTGGGCTTGAACTCACAACCCTGAGATCAACAGCTGCATGATTTACCCACTGAGCCAGCCAGGTGCCCCCCACACATCTTAGTTTTAAATATAATTCTCAACTAAAAGGAACCAGCGGTTTGGGGAGGAAAAGTACAAGGTGAGCCTAGAACATCTTATTGTGTCAAAAAATATGGAATATCTCCAGCCACCTGGGTGGCTCAGTTGGCTAAGTATCTGCCTTTGGCTCAGGTCATGATCCCAGGGTCCTAAGATCAAGCCCCATGTCAGGCTCTCTGCTCAGTGGGGATCTTCCTTCCCCCTCTGCCTGCTGCTCCCCCTCCTTGTGCTCTTTCTGTCAAATAAATAAGTAAATAAATAAATAAAATACTTTTTAAAATGTGGAAGTTCTCAAAAACTCATAGAGATATTTTAAAAAGACACCAGAACCAGCTGAAAAGGCTCCCACTGGCTGAATATGGGACAATTTGGGTGTCAAAATGAATAACGATATTGATGGATCATAACCCATTTAATAAAATAGGAATCCATGAGATTGCATAGATGTAAATAAATATATTAACAAATAAGTGTAGTAAACAGAAATCTTTACCTTATAATAGAATTCCAACTAATAAGCATAGAAGGAGTAATGGAATTAGAATTATACTGTGGTTATGTCCTTGTTTTTAGGAAATATACAATGAAGTGTTTAGAAGTAATGTGACATGTGTACAATTTACTTTCAAGTGGTTCCAAGAAATAATAGAGAATACATGTAATGTTATATGTTGTGAGATATGTATATTTGGAAAACAGTTCGACAGATTTTTAAAAAGTTAAACATATACCTATCTTATGACCCAGCTATTTCACTCCTATGTATTTACCCAAGAAAAATTAAAACTTGTCCACACAAAGACTTATACACAGATTTTCATAGCTGTTCTATTTGTAACAGCCAAAACCTGCAAACAATTCAAATACCCACCAACAGTAAATGAATAAATAAACTATGGTATATCCATACAGTGAAACGCTACCAGCAATCAAAAGGAAGTATTGATATAAGAAACACCATGGATGAATCTCAAAATAATTATGCTGAGTGAAAGAAGCCAAACCACCCCCCCCAAATAAAAAATAAAAGGAGTACATAATGGATAATTTGATCTATATAAAATTCTAGAAAATCAAAACTATAGCCACATAATGCTGTATCAATGGTTGCCTGGGGACTAAAGTGGGATTGAGGTTAGGATGGGGTGGAGAGGAATGGATCACAAAGGGGCACAAGGAAACTTGGCAATGATGGATATGTTAATTATCTTAATTGTGATGGTTTCACTGTTATATACATATGTCAAAGTTAACCAAATTTTATACTTTAAATATATTCAGTGCCAATTATATACCAATTATACTTCAATAAAGCTGGTTTTAAAAAAAAACTTATCATTTCCAAAGGCTAGACTGGAGAGGTGATAGTGGTGACTGCTTCTGAGACTAAAGTTTTGAGCTCTTTCTTCCAGAAAAGGGGCTATATTTTGAGTGCTGGGGTTTTAGGATCTTTCCCATGAGATCAGAGCTGACTCTGAGCCAGTGAACACTCACACCCTTAGACCAAGGAGATGCTCTATGTCCAGGAGGCAACTTTGGGGACACTTTCCCAGACCACAAAAACAAATGAGATGACTCTTGGTAATCAAGAAAGGTTTCTATCCTTTTTCCTTAGTAAGAGTTTGAAGATGGTTTTGGGCACAATCTTTGTCTAGGTCCACATTATTTAGTAAGGAGAAAAAAGAGTAATTAAAAAAAAATTAAGTAGACTAACAGCCCTATTTGATATTTATAAAGAGAATGTACTTTCCAAGACTCTTAATCGTAGGAAACAGACTGAGGGTTGCTGGAGGGGAGGGGGGTGGAGGGATGGGGTAACGGGGTGGTGGACATTGAGGGCATGTGATGTAATGAGCACTGGGTATTATACAAGACTGATGAATCATAGACAAGTACCTCTGAAACCAGTAATATATGTTAATTAATCAAATTTAAATTAAAACAAGAGAGAATGTACTTTCTAGATAGGACGTTGAGTCATACCTTATGCTGGAACAATATGGAATGATGTTCCATATCCAGGAATGATATGTAACAATAAAGAGATCCATTAGCACACATTTCACATCCTTCCTGAGTTTTCTCTCGAACACTTGAATCAAGATAGGTTGAAGCCTTTTGGACAAGATGTGATGAGAGACCTGATGGGTTAAAAAAAAATTACATGGAAAAATAATCCCTATTTACCCTTTCCTGGGACTTTAGGTAAGAATATAAAAGCTCAACCACCCTTGAGCAGAATGAGCCGGGAAGAGTTGGAGGACAACTTGTTTCGTCTTCGTGAAGAACACATGTTGGTGAAGGAGCTTTCTTGGAAGCAACAGGATGAGATCAAAAGGTACCTCGTGTTCTCCTCAAGTTTTTAAAAGCTCGGAAACAAAGGGGAACAGGGGCAAGTAAGAGAAGGATTAAGTAATTTGCCTAAATTAAGTAATTTTCCTAAAGTCACAGCTAGCAAGCGAGTGGCAGCACTGAAAGCTCTTAACTCTGAAATTATACCATGTACAGTGACTTTACAGCATTGGCTTTCAAAAGTATATCTCTTTGGTGGGGACCTGGAGTGTGGATAATCAGATGGGAAGAAAGGGAGTTCTGAAAGTTCAGATTTTATCTCTAGGACGTGTTTTGAGGATATTGGTGTCAATGTCTTCCAGCCAAAGACTAGCAGGAACATAGCTGTAGTTTGAGCAAGTTCGGTTATTCGTTACAGCTAGAGAAATGCACATCATGGGGAACTATAGTCATCTCAGTAAGAATGTTGAAAAAATCTATTATAGGATTTGAGTTTCAGTTGGGTGATTTGTGGGAGGGTCTAAGGTAACAGGAGTTTGCTCCAGATTTGATATCGTTAGAAAGCAGGGAAAATTCTGCGTTTGGATCTCTCAGTAAGTTTTTTGGGGGGAGGGGCAGAGGGAAAGGGAGAAGCAGACTCCCTGCTGAGTCCAGGCCCCCTCAAGTTCATGATCTGAGCTTAAGTCAGACACCTAACCAAATGAGCTGCCCAGGTGCCCTGATATCTCAGTAAATCTTATCTATAGGGGAGGTAGACTAGAGTGAGGCTAAAGCTATAATTGGTTAGAATAGCAGTCACTCATTAACCAGGAAAAGAAAATATTTGGTATTTTGTGTGTGGCTTAGTGACCTTGTTTTTGTCTTTGTTTAGACAAAATTATGCAGCGGCCTTGGTCAGTATCACTCTATCATGGTCTCAGTGGCCTTGCCTGATATCGTGGTCCTGTGAGATTATGTCCAACAGGATAATAACATGGCCTAGCCATGAGCGCCAGGTTTGCTTCGAACAACACTGGGAACTAGTTATGTCAGATCAGTTCCCCAATGTCAAGACCAACTTTTTCCTTTCTCACTGGTAATCCCCAGGAGTGGTTCAGAGGTTCATTTAGAATCTACAGGATACAGGGGCACCTGGGGGGCTCAGTTGGTTAAGCGTCCAGCTCTTCATCTAGTTGGCTTGGGTCTTGATCTTGGGGTTTGAGTTCAGGCCCTGCATTGGGTTCCAGGCCCAGCATGGAGCCCACTTAAAAAAAAAAACAAACAGATACAGGCTTCCATGGTATGCCAGCACTCTTCAGAGTGGTTTTGCATTGTGGAGAACTCGAGAATCTGGTGAAAGCAGAAGGTCACATAGGCCAAAAAATCTTGCTTCTTGATTGATAACCAAAAAATACTTGAGATTATAGATATTAAGTGGCTAAATTAGATTCCATCCCCCCGACCCCCCTGGCTTTGGGCAAATTACCTGGCTATATTTCATGACTTGATTTCTCTATCTGGATATAATGTTATATAATAATAGCTAACTCCTACAGTGCTTACAACACACAGCACTGCTCTAAACACTTTACGTATATTAATTTATTTAATCCTCATAACAATCTAATGAGGCGAGTGCTATTTTTATCTTTATTCATAGATGAGGAAACTGAGCATCAAAGGTTAATGCCATGCCAAAAGCTACATAGATAGTATGTCAGAATAGGCAGGGGAACCACAGAATGTGATGGCAAAGATTGAAAGCATGATTTTAGGTCAAGATGACAAGTAGTGGGGGTGCCTGGTTGGCTCAGTCTGTAAAGCATGCAATTCTTGATCTTGGGGTTGTGAGTTCAAACCCCACCTTGGATGTAGAGATTACTTTAAAAAAAAAAAGAAAAGATAACAAACTGATTGATTATCCACTATAAGTAAGGCTGGGTGTATACTAAGGGCTATAGAGGAGTAATCCTTAAAATTGGGCACATACACGGGGGTGCGCAGACAAGTGGGATGGGAGAAGTAAATATTAAAATTTCTTCTTATATTTAATTATCTCCCCTTTAAAAATTAGTCTTTTTATGTTGTAACATGACCACAGTTTACTAGGACAGAAGTAAATGCATATAATTTAAAAATAAATGTACGAATAAATATATTGAGGAGTGCCCAACATTTTTTACTAAGACAGTGTAATCATTGCAATAGAATGGACAAAGATGGACACCACAATGTCCCTGCCATCCAAGAGTTAATTGGACATAGAAAATTAATGTTTTTTTTTATTTTATTTTTTTTTAAAGATTTTTTTTATTTATTTGACAGAGAGAGAGACAGCCAGCGAGAGAGGGAACACAAGCAGGCGGAGTGGGAGAGGAAGAAGCAGGCTCATAGCAGAGGAGCCTGATGTGGGGCTCGATCCCGTAACGCCGGGATCACGCCCTGAGCTGAAGGCAGACGCCCAACCGCTATGCCATCCAGGCGCCCCAGAAAATTAATGTTTTAAAGTGCAAATAATAGACCACAGTAGATAATTTGTATCACAGATCAGTTCATGATTGTGTGCCACCAAATCAACTGTAGAAATGGTAATACACAGTTGATAGAAGGAGGAGCTGTTCCCACTGTCTCTACTTTTGCTCCTAGGATGAGAACAGCATTGCTCCGGCTGAGGGCGACGGGTAGGGACCCGAGGGCGGAGGCGGCCGAGGCAGACCAGCCGGCAAGGCGGCGGCGGAATGTGGGGTGGTGGCAGCCCCCCGCTAAGCACCAGCGCCCCCTGATGCATGGGCTGCAACCACAGTTCCAGCGTGTCGGGCCCCCTGCTCCCCGATGCTGGCAGCCCCGGATCCGCGCGGGACACAGACAGCTCCGCACCGCCGGTGCACCATCCCCCGAGAAACCCAAGAGGGGTGAGGTTCAGAACCAAGTTTCCAACAGCGCTGAAACAGTGGGAAAGATTTATGTGTCAGCCACATTTTCCTCCTCGCTGCTTTGTTTCACCCACCGCCCAATTTTGTCCTTTTGTTTCCAGTGCTTTCCGCCTCCCTAGAATCTTTTTGTCCTTGGGTGGATTGTCAGGTTCAAAATTCTCAGTTCAGCGTGAAGTACTGTGGAGGAAGAATCAGACAAGCGAAGCAGGGATTTTGCTGGTCCGGTTCTGCAGTGGGCCTAGAAAGGAGATTAAAAGTGACATTCATGTCCCGCTCCAGTGTGAGTGGCAGTGACCTTAAGACAGGTTCCTGTACAGGGACTATGGGAGCCTGGGCTAAGTGGCAGGGTCTCTAAAACTGGGGTTCTTCGCTTTTTTGGGGGAAGTGGACTCCATTGAAACCATGATCAAAGCTAGGTCTCCTTCCAAGAAAAGTGCACATACACGCAGTCAAAACTTTGCATACAATTCCACCAGTTCAGGGATGTCTAAAGCCCGTTCCTGAAGTCCAGGCCTAGAAGTCCAGCTGTAAGTGAGCAGTTGCAATTTCTCTTCTTCCTGTATTCCAAATGGCTGAGTCTCTGGCTGCTGGAAACCCAACAGTGAATTTAATAAAATGGTTTGTGTAAATTTCCTTCACCTAGCCTACCCACCCCATGAGAATGGGGTGTGTTTACCCTGGAGATTCAATGTTAGATTTGTTTCATATGGTTCTATTATTTTCAAACTCCCTACTGGAGCCAAATGAATCTTTGCAAAAACAGCTAAAAGTAGAAAAATTAAGTCTAAGTTTCAGTTCAGTTTGACTTCAGCATTATTGAGTACCAGTTCCATACCAGGCACCAGAGATAAAGATGCCTTGGAGTTAGACACACAGTCCCTTTCTTCTTTGCACTTTTCCTCTTCCCATTTATACTCCCGTACTTGGCAGATTGTAGTCCCGCTGGCTTAGTGAGTCTATACTTGCACGTCTGTGCAAGAGTAAAGGCTGAGAACCTCTCCTCTGGCATCAGTGGTCCTTATGGGGATTTCCCCCAGGTCTCAAGGCTCCCTACATTTAGCACTTGGTGTTCTGGAGAAATCTATTGCAGAGTGTGCATCTTCTGTCTGAACTTTCAGGGCCCAGTGACAGGCTGAGTTACACAGCTCCTCCCACATTCAAGGACCATGTGACAAATGGGAAGACCAGAGGTGAAACACCCAGTGAACTGTGAGTTCTTTTCATTTATCCTGCACTGTTACTCTTTCAGCTTTAACTGGAAATACATCATTTAGGGAACAAGTGAATGTTGGCATTTTCAAGTCTTCCCAGCATAATCAGAGATGATGAAAGTTAGCTGTAGGTCAAATTTCAACTTCGTTGCTTAAAAGTAGAAAATAAGCATCTCTCTGTCTTTGAAGGAAAGACAAATAAAGGCCCTTTCCTTCATTGAAAGTATTCCCTCTCTTTCCCTTCTATTTTTCTCCTTTAGGTCATAATTCATTTATATTTCTGTTTGACACTTGAAAGTGGTATTTTGTAAGATTGTCCCTCACACATATCAAAATTACTAACTCCTCTAACTTCTCTTCATACATGTGAGAAATTGGTTTTAAACCTCTGTAAGAGCAGTTTCTTTTTCTTCTTTTTGTGTGTGATATTCCTAATTCTAAGAGTCTAATGTCTTTCAGCAAAGTCATAATTATGACTAAACTCATTGGTCTGTGCATGCCTAACAGTGCTCATGTTATGACCAGGAATACTATGCGAGTGGAAGATCCACCCAAGTCTGCTGAGAAAATGTGGTCCAAAGATGAAGATTTTGAACAGAGACGCTCTTTGGAGTGTGCTCAGAAGGCCACAGAACTTCGGTAAGAGCATGGTATTCCGTGCCTCAAGCCATATGAACTGAAAAAGTAAGAGATTCTTATTTGTAGTTTTCCTCTGCCAGAGGAAAGGAGAATTCTTGGGATTAAATTCAATCTTTTTTTTTTTTTTAAAGATTTTTTATTTATTTGACAGAGAGAGAGACAGACAGCGAGAGAGGGAACACAAGCAGGTGGAGTGGGAAAGGAAGAAGCAGGCTCCTAGCGGAGGAGCCTGATGTGGGGCTCGATCCCACAACGCCGGGATCACGCCCTGAGCCGAAGGCAGACGCTTAACCGCTGTGCCACCCAGGCGCCCCGATTAAATTCAATCTTAAATTTAATCTGAGAACTAGACGTGAATTCCCATGTGGGTTAAGAAATGGATTCACCTAAAGAGAATGTTTATGTATATTAGATTTGTTGTTTCACATCACGGAAGGAGAACTTTTTCATCCTCATCACCAGATAGGGGTTCTCAGCACTCACTGTGCATCAGTTTTGGAGAACTTTTTTTTAAAGTAGATTTTATTTTTTAGAGAAGTTTTAGATTCACAGCAAAATTGAGCAGAAATTAGAGATTTCCCATATACTGCTCATCACCATACATCCACAGCCTCCCACACTATCAACATCCCATACCACAGTGGTATTTTTTGACCGTGGGTGAACCCATACTTACACATCATTATCATCCAAAGTCCATAGTTTACCGTAGGGTTCATTCTTGGTGTTGCACATTCTGTGGGTTTGGACAGATGGAGAAACATGTATGCACCATTGTAGTATCACAGAGAGTAGGTTCATTGCCCTAAACATCCTCTGTGCTCTGCCTGTCTATCCTTCCCTACCCCCTTACCTCTGGCACCACTGATCTTTTTACTGTGGTTATGATTTTGCCTTGGCCAGAATGTTCTGTAATTGGACAAATACACTATACGGTCTTTTCAGATTGGCTTCACTTAGCAATATGCATTTAAGTTTCCTCCACGTCTTTCCATGGCTTGATAGCTCATTTCCTTTAGCACTGAATAACGTTCCATTGTCTGGATGGACCACAGTTTATTTATCTGTTCACCTACAAATGATGCCTTAGTTGCTTCCAAATTTTGGCCATCGTGAATGAAACTGCTGTAAACATCCATATTCAAACATAGTTTTCAATCTGGATACCTTTTAAAACCACAGAAGCCTGGAGGGGTGGTAGGTGAGTGGGGATGGGTTAAATGGGTGATGGGTATTGAGGGCACTGTTGTGATGAGCACTGGGTGTCGTATGTAAGTGATGAATCACTAAATTCTACACCTGAAACCAATACTACTCGGTATGTTAACTGGAATTTAGATAAAAACTTGGAGGAAAAAAGAAATGTTCTTTTTATTTATTTTTTTTTAAAGATTTTATTTATTTATTTGACAGAGATAGAGACAGCCAGCGAGAGAGGGAACACAAGCAGGGGGAGTGGGAGAGGAAGAAGCAGGCTCATAGCGGAGGAGCCTGATGTGGGGCTCGATCCCGTAACGCTGGGATCACGACCTGAGCCGAAGGCAGACGCTTAACCGCTGTGCCACCCAGGTGCCCCAAGAAATGTTCTATTCCAAAAAAGACAATAGTCCGAAAATAAGAAATGATATATGAGGAAATACAATAGAACAAACACAAAAATAAATAGTTAATTAAATAATATCAAAAGCTTGTATCTTTTTTTTTTAAAGGAAGACATCTTTATTTTTTTTTTAAGATTTTATTTATTTATTTGACAGAGATAGAGACAGCCAGTGAGAGAGGGAACACAAGCAGGGGGAGTGGGAGAGGAAGAAGCAGGCTCGTAGCGGAGGAGCCTGATGTGGGGCTCTATCCCATAACACCGGGATCACGCCCTGAGCCAAAGGCAGACACTTAACCGCTATGCCACCCAGGCGCCCCAAAAGCTTGTATATCTTATAATTTATTTCATATAAACAGATCCTGAAAATTAAAAAAACAAACCCACAGAAACCTGGGCCCCACCCCAGTTTCCCTTTCAATTATTTGAGGGTGGACTTCAGGCAGTATAGGTATAAAGATTTCCCCAGAAGATTCTAATAAGCAGCTAAGACTGGGAATCACTGAGATAGAGCCTAATGAACCCAAATCCACCTCAATACCTCAGAAATAATAAAGAAAGTATGGTCTCCTAGGTTGAGAAATAATAATCTTCCCCGGTGTTTCCCTCCATATCCATACCGTTCTGGTTTCTCTAAGGAAACAGGACTCAGACTCACCTGGACTTTACAAGGTTTATTGGAAATCGTGAGCCGCATAATTTTAAAAATAGTTATTATGTTTTCTCAAACACAGAGTTTAGGGTTGGTGGTGTCTTTATTGAATCTCAGCTGATATGAGGGGAAATGGGAGAGAGATTGTTTATTGGAGTGTACATTTGCTTCCTACTTCTGCTATGCTGTGGGTGAGAGAGAAAGGCAAGAGGCAAGAGGAAGGTATTCTTGTACAATATTGAGGGGAAAGGTGTTTAATTCTGTCTATTCACAGAATGTCTTAGCACTGTCTTCTTTCTCCAGAGCTTCCATTAAGGAGAATATAGAGCTGATTCGGCTTAAGAAGCTCTTGCATGAAAGGAATACCTCACTGGTCGCAACAAAAGCACAGCTAACAGAAGTT
Source organism: Ailuropoda melanoleuca (assembly GCF_002007445.2). Lineage (NCBI taxonomy): Eukaryota > Metazoa > Chordata > Mammalia > Carnivora > Ursidae > Ailuropoda > Ailuropoda melanoleuca. The sequence continues at coordinate 1,144,065 of NC_048237.1, forward strand.
CAGGAGGTGAGCTGCCAGGGCAGGGCAGTGTGGGATGGTCTGGGGTACCCTCAAATCTCAGACCCCCTGGCTTCCTTGGCTATTTGAGAAGCCCTGCTGGGCCTAATCAGGCATCCAGTTCCAATGGGGACTGCCTGTTGCCAATTTTGGGGGAAAAGAGTCAGTATTATTTTTTCCATTATATACATAGAAAACCACAACTGAGAGAAATTAAATTGTCACACAACTTATAGGGGATATTCAAATCCAAGCCTGCAATTCTAAGTCCATTCTTTTTCCAATACTTCCATTGTTTCTCTATTATGAAGAAGGCTCAAGCCTTGCCTTCTAAGGTGGAATTAAGTGGGGTTAACTTGTACCAGAGTTAAGGTCCCAGCCAAGGGCCACACCAGAATGTAATTAAGTTGGGAAGCCAAGAGCAGTCACAGGGGAAGGGAAGGAGACTAGTCTCTCCTGAGGACTCTCCATGTGCTGGACTCTGTCCCAGCTGCTTACAGTCATGATCTCATTTAAGCCTGACAATACTCTCAATGTAAGTATGTTTAATGGATGAGGGAACTGAGACTCAAAGAAGTAACTTGTATAAGTCATTAAAAATACTAAGGGGCAGAGCAGGCTTTGGGTCTGGGTTTATCTGGCACCAAGGCTTATGCTCTTTTCTCATTACCACACAAGAGAAATTCATAAACGAATGGTGTAAATAAGGCATCAAGGGTCTAAGTGATACGTATTGCATGGTGCACTGGGTGTTATGCACAACTGATGAATCATCGAACTTTACATCGGAATCCGGGGATGTACTGTATGATGACTAACATAATATAATAAAAAATCATTTAAAAAAAAGGGTTTAAGTGATAGATCAGCACCACTTTTTTTTTTTTAAGATTTTATTTATTTATTTGACAGAGATAGAGACAGCCAGCGAGAGAGGGAACACAAGCAGGGGGAATGGGAGAGGAAGAAGCAGGCTCATAGAGGAGGAGCCTGATATGGGGCTCGATCCCATAACGCCGGGATCACGCCCTGAGCTGAAGGCAGACGCTTAACCGCTGTGCCACCCAGGCGCCCCAGCACCACTTTTTTATTGTATAAATATTTATTGAGTACCAGGAACTGTGCAAAGTACTGAGACACAAATATTACAAAGTAAGAGAGCTCCTGCCTTCAAGGAACTTACCAGAGCGAGAGAACAAGTTGTGAACAAATACAGCTATCCACATACAGGGTATTGGCAGGAACACAAGAGACACAAGGACACAAGAGTCAAATCTCCCAGAGATTGGGGTGCGGGATCCAGAAAGGATTCATAAAGGGATATACTCATGAGCCAAATATTGGGATACTGAAAGATTAGCAGGTGTTAACGAGTATTCAAGAGAGGGGAGGGTTTTCCAGGGGAGGAGAGGTGTAGGTCAGGGCACAGAGGTGAGAAACATCAGGGACTGGATCATGGAAGCCTTATCAGGATTTTAGACTTTATCCCATAGACAGTAGGGAGCTGTAGAAAGGTTTTGAGTAAGTTGATAACATGGTCAGTTTTTTCTCCAAAGTGATCACTTTGCCTTTTTTTTTTAATGTTTGAAATTTTTTGAAATACGTTTTAATAAAGATACTTTAAAAAACTATTATAAAGCAATAATAATGATTAACTCTGAGTAGTAGAATTATAGAGGACTGATATTATTGTCTTTATATTTTTCTGAAATTTTCAACTTATCAAAAATCACAAAACCAGAAGGAAAGATCATCTGGCAGTGGAGTGAATGATACAGGTGGCTGGTACAAGTAAAGTGATCAGGTAAAAAATAGACTGCGGTGGTCCAAGAGAGGTAGATGAGTGTCCCAACCAAGGCAGTGAGAGGGGCTCACAGAGAAAGGGCTGTATTGGGAACTTCCAGGAAATAGAAGAATGGACTTCATCACCGAAAGGGAATGGGTGGAGGAGAAGGGGAAATGAAAGATGATTCCTGGGTCACCAGCGTGGGCAAGAAGATGATGGTGGTGTCATTCATCTAGATTGGCTACAGTTAGCACTGCCCTGGGTACTTCTGATGGGAATGAAAGGCATCTTCACAAGGTCAACCCCCAACCTGTGTTTTGGAGAGAACTATGCTTATGCTTGTATTCTTTTGACTTGGTTAATTTGGTAGCACTTACAGAATGTAGGAACATGGGAAGGAAGATATTTTAAAATTGTATGGGTAAATAGCAATATTTGTAGGATTACATTTTTTTTAAAACCCCATCTATTCCTCCATTGCACTAAGGAAAAAAGGAAGCAAGCCATTCTAAATCCTTACCCGTGTTAGTGGTGGTAGTAGAGATGACCTAAAATGGTGAGTAATTACCCACGATTGTTTAAAATGCGGGGTTTAAAATTTGTTTTTCTCCAGCAGTTTGCCTTTCTAGTCATCCTTTCTTACACACGTACGTAAAAAAGTTCGCCTTCTCTTGATCCCTTCGCATTACATACGGTGGTTGGTAGCACAGACTCTGGAGTCAGACGGGCTGAGGAAAAGCGTTGCTTCTGCCTCTTGATAGCCCTGTGTCTCTGAGCAAGTGACTTAGCTCTCTGAGCTTTGGGTTTCAGTAATAATAACTACCTCTCAGATATGCTGTGAGGATTAAGTGAGATAATATATGTGAAATAATTATAATGATCGTAACGTAACAGATAATGAAATACACAGTACTGCTCAATCAGTAACAGCTGTTGTAGTTAGTTTGGTTAGTGTTGCTTTTTCTGTTTCTAACACTGGAAAGAAAACTTTCTGAAGCGTGCTGAGTAGGAGATAGCAATATTTTTCTTGGATATTCCACCAAATGCAATACAAATATGAATGACACTTTGTGCTTTTTAAAGAAATTGTGTTATCTGTTATGTTCACAGACCTCCTGGCAAGCTAGAGCAAAGGAAAAGTAGCAGCAATTAGTAAACAAGCACACAAATTGACTTGATTTATGAGAATTTTATTTTAGTGTTTAATGATTCATTAGTTGTGTATGAGAATTTTAAAATATCTCTTAAACCGTTTATACATTTGTATTACAGTATAAATACCAAAACAAATATCAAGTTGATAAATCAGTAGAATAATATGTATTTCTTTCTTTCAGGCATATGAAACTCTGCTCCAGAAGGTACTTAATAAAGATTTTTTGAAACTCTGTTTCTTAGTATAAGAGTAATAAAACCCAAAGAAACTTGTATTAATCTTCAAGTAACATAACACCAGAATTTAGCCAAGTAAATCGAAGTTATTATGACCTATAATTTCTATTACGACAAATGTCCTATTACTGTGATCAGAAGATATTTATTGTGCCATTTTCATTAAACTGAAATATGAGATCTGAAATATGTAGAATAGTATTTTTCAGCCTATTGCTAGAGAGAGTTATATAGCATTTGTTCAGAAATTTCTAAGTATTCCTCTAGCACGTATAAGGTGATGAAATATAACAAAGTTGTTGCATACCTTCTCTAATGTTCTTAAATGTTCAGCACCCTTCACTCCTGTGAGTGGGATGCGGGTAAAGCCAGGTGAAGGCCGAGTTCCCAGCATGAGCAGCCACAGCTGTTCCTCACCACAGATGTCCACCAGAACAAATGCACACGTACCTTCTAGAGTTAACATGTCACTTTGCTAGGTGCAAAGGGAAGAGTGAATCACCCTAAGAAGCACTCAGATAGCTAGAACATAAAGGCAGCTATGAAAATTGTCACTTCACTTAGAGCCAGGGTTTAATTTGAACCTTGGGAAAATTAATGCTCCAATTATGCATTATAGTTTCCTGCAGCAGAAAATCCTCACTAACAGGGGGACAATAATTCCTGAGAAACGCTAGAGTGATAAACAAGGCCAGTTTACAGTACAAAGGCATCATACTATTAATCAAAACCATTCTTGACATCCACTAGGGAATGCTAGGGTTGCCGGTATCTTGAGACCATTTCTGCTGAGTGATATGATCATTCCCAGAGCAACTTTCCTTTTGCCCCAGAATCAGGGGATCCTGAGTGCAGCCCATGATGCCCTCCTCGGGCAAGTGAATGAGCTCAGGGCAGAACTGAAGGAGCAGAGCAAGAAGGCTGTGAGCTTGAAGAGCCAACTGGAAGATGTGTCCATCCTGCAGATAACACTGAAGGAGGTAAATAACAATAATTATTGAAAGGTCTCAGTTGTAAGCATCAGTTATAAGTTACATTTCAATTTCAGAGATGTTAAAAAGTGTATCTTAGCAACACTATGGCTATTTCATTTTTTCAGATGAGAAAAATGAGGCTCCAAGTGGTTAAATAAATTGCTCACGATTACAACATTAGGAGGAAAACTGGGTTTTATACTTGTGTCTGTTATCCAGAGTTTTTGCTCTATTATGGTTTTATACTTGTGTCTGTTATCCAAAGTTTTTGCTCTATTATAATGTTCTGCTGCTTCCTTAACAGTAGAAACCGAGACACCATGAAAATTTGCTTCAGAGTATCCTCATTGTTTCTAATAAAAGTTTCTGTTACACCAGTTAGTTCAAGTCTTTCTGGTTGAATAGCTCCTCATAGACATGAGACATGAACATAGAAAGCCTCCTACCCAAACCCCACTCTGCCACAGAAGAGGGGAGACAGGTGCAAGGCGATAGGTGTTACGACTTTATCTCAGGCACTCTACTGTCATTCTTAGTTTCAGGAGAGAGTTGAAGATTTGGAAAAAGAACGAAACTTGCTGAATGACAATTATGACAAACTTTTAGAAAAGTGAGTATCAAGTTTGGATTCCAGAGCACTGTTTGTTATAAAAGACAATTATAGAAAAGTACCCTCACATTCTAAAACAATGGGTAGTGTGGATAAGGGGAAGCTGGTACTCGACACTGTTAGTGAGAATATAAATTGGTACAGTCTTTTTGGAAGGGAATTCGATGCTATCAAAATGTTAAACATGCATATACATGTATTTGCAAAGATAATGTATAATAAGAATGTTAATTACTACATTGTAACTAATAGTTTAAAAAGTGGAAACATCCAAATTTCCTTTGATAGAAATTTTAAATAAATGTTGCATCCCCACAATAAACTACTATGAAGCTGTTAAAAGTGAGGTAGACTTATATGTCTAAGATATATTCGTAAAAGAAAAGTCAAGTTGTAACAGAATATGTTAATTCTGACTTCATTTATGGGGGATGTGTGTATGTGTGCGTGTGTGTGTGTGTTTGTGTGTGAGAGAGAGAATCTGCAAACCTCTCATGAGATGAAAGGATTGGAGTAGGGCAGAGAGGCACCTTCACTTTTAATCTATATATTTCTGTATCATTTTAATTTTTTACAACAAACATATATTCGTTTATTAATTTGAAATTTAAAATATCTGAAAGTTTAGGGGCATCTGGGTAGTGCAGTTGGTTAAGCGTCCAACTCTTGATTTCAGCTCAGCTCATGATCTCAGGGTCATGAGACTGAGCCCCACATTGGACTCCGAGCACAGCGTGGAGTCTGCTTAAGACTCTCTCCTTCTGGGTTGCCTGGGTGGCACAGTGGTTAAGCGTCTGCCTTCGGCTCAGGGCGTGATCCCGGCGTTGTGGGATCGAGCCCCACATCAGGCTCCTCCGCTGGGAGCCTGCTTCTTCCTCTCCCACTCCCCCTGCTTGCGTTCCCTCTCTCGCTGGCTGTCTCTCTCTCTGTCAAATAAATAAAATAAATTAAAAAAAAGACTCTCTCCTTCTGTCCTCCCCGTCCCACCCCCTGCTCTCTCTCTCTCTCAAATAAATAAATCTTTAAAAATAAATACCTGGAGGTTAAAAAAAAAGTTAAACACGGCTTCTGCCTCAGTTAAAGTCAGTAGGGGATAGATTGGGGAGATGGTATGGGAGCATTGTGGGACTATCTGATGCTCTTCAACTCAGTGAAACAAAGTGGTGTGGGGATTATCCACTTTGAAGAGTCTGTGTAGCAAACATTACTATTAGCCTCTTCCCTTCATCACTCAGAATATTATCTGCTTGGATCATCATGTAATGTATGGCTAGGAAATGTCAAGAACATTTTTTTTTTAAGTAGGCTCCATGCCCAGCATGGAGCCCATTGCAGGGCTTGAACTCATGACATTGAGATCAAGAGTCAGACACTTAACCAACTGAGCCACCCAGGCACCAAGAACTCTTAATACTAGCTTAAGCAAGCTGTTTTTAGACCACATTTATTCAAATGAAAAAAAATAGGAAAAAGACATCTGCAGAAATAATAGCTTGATTATCAATGTCACTTCACTTATGTAAATAATCAAAGACAGACCTTGTGTGTTTTACACTCAAAATGGGTCTGTCCTGACAGCTAGTTACAGTGGTGTGCAGGGTACAGTCATTTAAAGGTTAGCTCCTGCCCTTCAGTATAGTAATTTATAATTTAGCTCAAAGGCAAGTATTCTCTAAACCAGCCATCGGTGAAGGTAGATAGAGGAATGGAGTAAGGAAAAGAGNAGACTCAAAGAAGTAACTTGTATAAGTCATTAAAAATACTAAGGGGCAGAGCAGGCTTTGGGTCTGGGTTTATCTGGCACCAAGGCTTATGCTCTTTTCTCATTACCACACAAGAGAAATTCATAAACGAATGGTGTAAATAAGGCATCAAGGGTCTAAGTGATACGTATTGCATGGTGCACTGGGTGTTATGCACAACTGATGAATCATCGAACTTTACATCGGAATCCGGGGATGTACTGTATGATGACTAACATAATATAATAAAAAATCATTTAAAAAAAAGGGTTTAAGTGATAGATCAGCACCACTTTTTTTTTTTTAAGATTTTATTTATTTATTTGACAGAGATAGAGACAGCCAGCGAGAGAGGGAACACAAGCAGGGGGAATGGGAGAGGAAGAAGCAGGCTCATAGAGGAGGAGCCTGATATGGGGCTCGATCCCATAACGCCGGGATCACGCCCTGAGCTGAAGGCAGACGCTTAACCGCTGTGCCACCCAGGCGCCCCAGCACCACTTTTTTATTGTATAAATATTTATTGAGTACCAGGAACTGTGCAAAGTACTGAGACACAAATATTACAAAGTAAGACAGCTCCTGCCTTCAAGGAACTTACCAGAGCGAGAGAACAAGTTGTGAACAAATACAGCTATCCACATACAGGGTATTGGCAGGAACACAAGAGACACAAGGACACAAGAGTCAAATCTCCCAGAGATTGGGGTGCGGGATCCAGAAAGGATTCATAAAGGGATATACTCATGAGCCAAATATTGGGATACTGAAAGATTAGCAGGTGTTAACGAGTATTCAAGAGAGGGGAGGGTTTTCCAGGGGAGGAGAGGTGTAGGTCAGGGCACAGAGGTGAGAAACATCAGGGACTGGATCATGGAAGCCTTATCAGGATTTTAGACTTTATCCCATAGACAGTAGGGAGCTGTAGAAAGGTTTTGAGTAAGTTGATAACATGGTCAGTTTTTTCTCCAAAGTGATCACTTTGCCTTTTTTTTTTAATGTTTGAAATTTTTTGAAATACGTTTTAATAAAGATACTTTAAAAAACTATTATAAAGCAATAATAATGATTAACTCTGAGTAGTAGAATTATAGAGGACTGATATTATTGTCTTTATATTTTTCTGAAATTTTCAACTTATCAAAAATCACAAAACCAGAAGGAAAGATCATCTGGCAGTGGAGTGAATGATACAGGTGGCTGGTACAAGTAAAGTGATCAGGTAAAAAATAGACTGCGGTGGTCCAAGAGAGGTAGATGAGTGTCCCAACCAAGGCAGTGAGAGGGGCTCACAGAGAAAGGGCTGTATTGGGAACTTCCAGGAAATAGAAGAATGGACTTCATCACCGAAAGGGAATGGGTGGAGGAGAAGGGGAAATGAAAGATGATTCCTGGGTCACCAGCGTGGGCAAGAAGATGATGGTGGTGTCATTCATCTAGATTGGCTACAGTTAGCACTGCCCTGGGTACTTCTGATGGGAATGAAAGGCATCTTCACAAGGTCAACCCCCAACCTGTGTTTTGGAGAGAACTATGCTTATGCTTGTATTCTTTTGACTTGGTTAATTTGGTAGCACTTACAGAATGTAGGAACATGGGAAGGAAGATATTTTAAAATTGTATGGGTAAATAGCAATATTTGTAGGATTACATTTTTTTTAAAACCCCATCTATTCCTCCATTGCACTAAGGAAAAAAGGAAGCAAGCCATTCTAAATCCTTACCCGTGTTAGTGGTGGTAGTAGAGATGACCTAAAATGGTGAGTAATTACCCACGATTGTTTAAAATGCGGGGTTTAAAATTTGTTTTTCTCCAGCAGTTTGCCTTTCTAGTCATCCTTTCTTACACACGTACGTAAAAAAGTTCGCCTTCTCTTGATCCCTTCGCATTACATACGGTGGTTGGTAGCACAGACTCTGGAGTCAGACGGGCTGAGGAAAAGCGTTGCTTCTGCCTCTTGATAGCCCTGTGTCTCTGAGCAAGTGACTTAGCTCTCTGAGCTTTGGGTTTCAGTAATAATAACTACCTCTCAGATATGCTGTGAGGATTAAATGAGATAATATATGTGAAATAATTATAATGATCGTAACGTAACAGATAATGAAATACACAGTACTGCTCAATCAGTAACAGCTGTTGTAGTTAGTTTGGTTAGTGTTGCTTTTTCTGTTTCTAACACTGGAAAGAAAACTTTCTGAAGCGTGCTGAGTAGGAGATAGCAATATTTTTCTTGGATATTCCACCAAATGCAATACAAATATGAATGACACTTTGTGCTTTTTAAAGAAATTGTGTTATCTGTTATGTTCACAGACCTCCTGGCAAGCTAGAGCAAAGGAAAAGTAGCAGCAATTAGTAAACAAGCACACAAATTGACTTGATTTATGAGAATTTTATTTTAGTGTTTAATGATTCATTAGTTGTGTATGAGAATTTTAAAATATCTCTTAAACCGTTTATACATTTGTATTACAGTATAAATACCAAAACAAATATCAAGTTGATAAATCAGTAGAATAATATGTATTTCTTTCTTTCAGGCATATGAAACTCTGCTCCAGAAGGTACTTAATAAAGATTTTTTGAAACTCTGTTTCTTAGTGTAAGAGTAATAAAACCCAAAGAAACTTGTATTAATCTTCAAGTAACATAACACCAGAATTTAGCCAAGTAAATCGAAGTTATTATGACCTATAATTTCTATTACGACAAATGTCCTATTACTGTGATCAGAAGATATTTATTGTGCCATTTTCATTAAACTGAAATATGAGATCTGAAATATGTAGAATAGTATTTTTCAGCCTATTGCTAGAGAGAGTTATATAGCATTTGTTCAGAAATTTCTAAGTATTCCTCTAGCACGTATAAGGTGATGAAATATAACAAAGTTGTTGCATACCTTCTCTAATGTTCTTAAATGTTCAGCACCCTTCACTCCTGTGAGTGGGATGCGGGTAAAGCCAGGTGAAGGCCGAGTTCCCAGCATGAGCAGCCACAGCTGTTCCTCACCACAGATGTCCACCAGAACAAATGCACACGTACCTTCTAGAGTTAACATGTCACTTTGCTAGGTGCAAAGGGAAGAGTGAATCACCCTAAGAAGCACTCAGATAGCTTAGAACATAAAGGCAGCTATGAAAATTGTCACTTCACTTAGAGCCAGGGTTTAATTTGAACCTTGGGAAAATTAATGCTCCAATTATGCATTATAGTTTCCTGCAGCAGAAAATCCTCACTAACAGGGGGACAGTAATTCCTGAGAAACACTAGAGTGATAAACAAGGCCAGTTTACAGTACAAAGGCATCATACTATTAATCAAAACCATTCTTGACATCCACTAGGGAATGCTAGGGTTGCCGGTATCTTGAGACCATTTCTGCTGAGTGATATGATCATTCCCAGAGCAACTTTCCTTTTGCCCCAGAATCAGGGGATCCTGAGTGCAGCCCATGATGCCCTCCTCGGGCAAGTGAATGAGCTCAGGGCAGAACTGAAGGAGCAGAGCAAGAAGGCTGTGAGCTTGAAGAGCCAACTGGAAGATGTGTCCATCCTGCAGATAACACTGAAGGAGGTAAATAACAATAATTATTGAAAGGTCTCAGTTGTAAGCATCAGTTGTAAGTTACATTTCAATTTCAGAGATGTTAAAAAGTGTATCTTAGCAACACTATGGCTATTTCATTTTTTCAGATGAGAAAAATGAGGCTCCAAGTGGTTAAATAAATTGCTCACGATTACAACATTAGGAGGAAAACTGGGTTTTATACTTGTGTCTGTTATCCAGAGTTTTTGCTCTATTATGGTTTTATACTTGTGTCTGTTATCCAAAGTTTTTGCTCTATTATAATGTTCTGCTGCTTCCTTAACAGTAGAAACCGAGACACCATGAAAATTTGCTTCAGAGTATCCTCATTGTTTCTAATAAAAGTTTCTGTTACACCAGTTGGTTCAAGTCTTTCTGGTTGAATAGCTCCTCATAGACATGAGACATGAACATAGAAAGCCTCCTACCCAAACCCCACTCTGCCACAGAAGAGGGGAGACAGGTGCAAGGCGATAGGTGTTACGACTTTATCTCAGGCACTCTACTGTCATTCTTAGTTTCAGGAGAGAGTTGAAGATTTGGAAAAAGAACGAAACTTGCTGAATGACAATTATGACAAACTTTTAGAAAAGTGAGTATCAAGTTTGGATTCCAGAGCACTGTTTGTTATAAAAGACAATTATAGAAAAGTACCCTCACATTCTAAAACAATGGGTAGTGTGGATAAGGGGAAGCTGGTACTCGACACTGTTAGTGAGAATATAAATTGGTACAGTCTTTTTGGAAGGGAATTCGATGCTATCAAAATGTTAAACATGCATATACATGTATTTGCAAAGATAATGTATAATAAGAATGTTAATTACTACATTGTTACTAATAGTTTAAAAAGTGGAAACATCCAAATTTCCTTTGATAGAAATTTTAAATAAATGTTGCATCCCCACAATAAACTACTATGAAGCTGTTAAAAGTGAGGTAGACTTATATGTCTAAGATATATTCGTAAAAGAAAAGTCAAGTTGTAACAGAATATGTTAATTCTGACTTCATTTATGGGGGATGTGTGTGTGTGTGCGTGTGTGTGTGTGTTTGTGTGTGAGAGAGAGAATCTGCAAACCTCTCATGAGATGAAAGGATTGGAGTAGGGCAGAGAGGCACCTTCACTTTTAATCTATATATTTCTGTATCATTTTAATTTTTTACAACAAACATATATTCGTTTATTAATTTGAAATTTAAAATATCTGAAAGTTTAGGGGCATCTGGGTAGTGCAGTTGGTTAAGCGTCCAACTCTTGATTTCAGCTCAGCTCATGATCTCAGGGTCATGAGACTGAGCCCCACATTGGACTCCGAGCACAGTGTGGAGTCTGCTTAAGACTCTCTCCTTCTGGGTTGCCTGGGTGGCACAGTGGTTAAGCGTCTGCCTTCGGCTCAGGGCGTGATCCCGGCGTTGTGGGATCGAGCCCCACATCAGGCTCCTCCGCTGGGAGCCTGCTTCTTCCTCTCCCACTCCCCCTGCTTGCGTTCCCTCTCTCGCTGGCTGTCTCTCTCTCTGTCAAATAAATAAAATAAATTAAAAAAAAGACTCTCTCCTTCTGTCCTCCCCGTCCCACCCCCTGCTCTCTCTCTCTCTCAAATAAATAAATCTTTAAAAATAAATACCTGGAGGTTAAAAAAAAAGTTAAACACGGCTTCTGCCTCAGTTAAAGTCAGTAGGGGATAGATTGGGGAGATGGTATGGGAGCATTGTGGGACTATCTGATGCTCTTCAACTCAGTGAAACAAAGTGGTGTGGGGATTATCCACTTTGAAGAGTCTGTGTAGCAAACATTACTATTAGCCTCTTCCCTTCATCACTCAGAATATTATCTGCTTGGATCATCATGTAATGTATGGCTAGGAAATGTCAAGAACATTTTTTTTTTAAGTAGGCTCCATGCCCAGCATGGAGCCCATTGCAGGGCTTGAACTCATGACATTGGGATCAAGAGTCAGACACTTAACCAACTGAGCCACCCAGGCACCAAGAACTCTTAATACTAGCTTAAGCAAGCTGTTTTTAGACCACATTTATTCAAATGAAAAAAAATAGGAAAAAGACATCTGCAGAAATAATAGCTTGATTATCAATGTCACTTCACTTATGTAAATAATCAGACAGACCTTGTGTGTTTTACACTCAAAATGGGTCTGTCCTGACAGCTAGTTACAGTGGTGTGCAGGGTACAGTCATTTAAAGGTTAGCTCCTGCCCTTCAGTATAGTAATTTATAATTTAGCTCAAAGGCAAGTATTCTCTAAACCAGCCATCGGTGAAGGTAGATAGAGGAATGGAGTAAGGAAAAGAGGAATATTTTGTTCCTCATTTCTTTGAAAGTTTATTTAACTAACCTCTGCACCCAACATGGGGCTTGAACTTACATCCCCGCAATCAAGAGTCGCGTGCTCTTCGGACTGAGGCACCCAGGTGCCCCTGTTCCTCGTTTTTATTTTTAATTTTTTTTAATTTAAAAAAAAAATTTTTAAGGATTTTATTTATTTATTCGACAGACATAGAGACAGCCAGCAAGAGAGGGAACACAAGCAGGGGGAGTGGGAGAGGAAGAAGCAGGCTCATAGCGGAGGAGCCTGATGTGGGGCTCGATCCCATAACACCGGGATCACGCCCTGAGCTGAAGGCAGCCGCTTAACCGCTGTGCCACCCAGGCGCCCCGCCCCTGTTCCTCGTTTTTAATTCAGCAGACCTGAGAATGTCTCGGTATACAGTACCTGAAGAAAGCTATCATGCTGGAGACTTCTTGGGAAATAGGTGTGACTTGGGTTGTTTCCTCCCGTGTGATACCTGAGACCTAAACAGACGTGATACTAAGGAGCTCCTCAGTAGGGCCCAGAAGTTCCAAGGCAGTTGGTAAATGACAGTTACAGAGAAAGCAGGGACAGAAAAAAAACATGTAAGGGAATGAATGACGTGCTAGGCCCAGGAGATGCTGAAACTGTGTAATAAAGACGTCACATCACATACCTTTGAGTATCCGACAGCTCTCTCCTTGCTCCTTACTTGCGTCCCATTTTCAGCATGCTGGACAGCAGTAATCAGCCTCACTGGAACCCTCAGCTCGGAGAACAGCTCCAGCAGCAAGTCTCTCAGTTGCAGGACCAGCTGGAGGCTGAGCTTCAGGAGAGGAGAAAAGTCTTACTTCAGCTGTCCAGAGAGAAAGGTAGGTCAGGCTGTGAAGACCTTTCTCAAGGGAGGCATCCTCTACGTCTGGTGTGGGTGAGGGGAACTTGGGCCATCCATTTTTGTGTGGATCAGGGATAACTAGAGTAAGAACACTGGCAATCAGAGCAGATTTACAATCAAGGAAGCATGGCACCTACCTTACACGCAGAGGTTTTTATAAGTGATGAGTTTTCATTTGAGAGGATAGCAACTCTTAAATTTATTGTTTTTATTTATTTATTTGCTTTTTGAGAGAGAGAGAGAGAGCCAATGCAGAGGGAGAGAGAGACTCTTAAGCAGGCTGCATGTCCAGCATGGAGCCCAAGGTGGGGCTCGATCTCACGACCCTGAGATCATGACCTGAGCCAAAATCAAAGAGTTGAACAGTTGTTCAACCAACTGAGCCACCCAGGTCCCCCTTAAATTTGTTGTTTTTAAACATTCAGTTTATTTATCGAAAGTGCTTTTTATTCTTACCAATCATTCCAGAGGTGACTGGGAGTCTTGGCTTTTTGTTTTGCTTTGTTTTAGCACCTGATACCTCAAACTTCGAAGCAAATCACTGCTCTTGGTTACCACTTCCATTTCCCCCTGTCTTAACTCTGAGATCATAGTAGGTAGTTATTCTGAAGATTTTTAAATACTGTCCAAGAGACCTTTGTCTCACTTCTTTTTGCTAGGCTGGGCCTTAACATTTAGTCATGTCAAGGTTAGATTTCATTAGATTCTAGTATATTCACATAGAAGAGTGAAGGAAAAGAAGTATGATATCAGGGGCGCCTGGGTGGCACAGCGGTTAAGCGTCTGCCTTGGGCTCAGGGCGTGATCCCGGCGTTATGGGATCGAGCCCCACATCAGGCTCCTCTGCTATGAGCCTGCTTCTTCCTCTCCCACTCCCCCTGCTTGTGTTCCCTCTCTCGCTGGCTGTCTCTATCTCTGTTGAATAAATAAATAAAAAATCTTTAAAAAAAAAAAGAAGTATGATATCAAGGAAAATAGAGGTAGGAACCATAAAGGGATAGAACTCAGGAGCACATGCTAAGGACCTTGTAGTACGTATGAGATACAAGTGAGGTGTTGTACAGACCTTGGCATAATCTAATCTAAACTCCCCTCCCCTAATGCATGATAATGAAATGATCACAGCAAACACCGATCACCTTCCTTCCCAGAAACACCCATACTCCTCCCCCAAATACACGCACGCAGAAATGGCCAAAAGCCCATTCTCCCTCTGTCTAGGTTAGGATGGGAGTGGGAGGTACCACAGGGAACCAATAGCATGGAAGTCAGAATGGAGTTGGGGAGAAGTTGGGAAGATACTGGTTTGGCTGGTGCTATCAAAAAGTTTGCCCTGTAGGGGCACCTGGGTGGCTCATTCAGCGAAGCATCTGCCTTTGGCTCAGGTCATGATCTCTCAGGGTCCTGGATCAAGCCCTGTGTCAGGCTCCCTGCTCAGTGAGGAGTTTGCTTCTCTCTCCCCCTCTCCTACACCCTCCCACCTCATGTACTCTCTCTCTCTCATAACTAACTAACTAACTAACTAACTAACTAACTAACTAACTAACTAACTAACTATCTTTTTAAAAAAGAAACGTTTGCACTGTAGAGGTGCCTGGCTGGCTCAGTTGGTAGAGCATACAACTCTTAATCTCACAGTTTTGAGTTCAAGCCCCACGTTGGTTGTGGAGCCTACTTAAAATAAAAATTAAAAAAAAAAAAAAAGTTCATGCTATCCCAGTCAGCCAAGTGGCTCTGTTTGCTGCTGGTGGTGGTTGTGGTGTTTTTGTTTTTTTTTTTTTACAGTGCCGCAGGTGTTTTTTGTTTTGTTTTTGGAGTCCTAATGTCAGGTCAGCTTACTGGGTCAATAACCCAGAACCCCTTTGTAGAAATAAGACAGGATTGCTTCCCTAAGGGTAAATTTATAAAATGAGTTAAACATTAGTGGGAAGATTTAATTTGCACTCGGTCCAACTTTAAGCATGGCTACTGATAACTATAGAGTTTCAACTTTCCCCCCCTCCCCCAGCTCAAAACAAGGATCTGCAGCTTGAAGTCACCAATCTGCTTCAGAAGCATAAGCAGGAAGTAGAGATCCTCCAAAAGCAAGAGACAATTTCCCAGTCTCCTGACAGACAATCCGAACCAGCCGCTCAGCCAGCTCTATTCCAAGAGACTGATCCGACAGAGGTAAGAGCATGTCTAATTAAGAAAGTCCCCTGAACAGAGGGATCCCCCGTAGAGAGGGATGTCTGGCAAATATCCCTGGAAGAAATGATGGTTGAGGGCAATCTTCAGAAGGCTGTGAGAAGGCAGAGAATACAGATAGCTTCATGAGTTCCACATATTTCCCCCACCCTTTCCAGCTCACAGCATTTAGAATGCTTTTTCAGACGAGGACTTGAAATGATCTGTTGAAGAGCGAACAGCCATCAGAGGCTGTGTAACTTACTGGTGGACTGATCATGAGCAAGTAGGGGAGAGAGCCCTTGTGAAGTGATACAGTCCCCTTTCACTCCTGCTGCTGCTGTTTTACTATTACCAACAACTGCTTTGAGAACAGTTATCACAGTGCCTCTCCTATTTCTATTCCCTCTTTCCTGTGCTTTTCTCACGATAGCCCTGTGAACCGAAAAACCAAGAAGAAAAGAAACTGTCCCAGATGTTAAGTGAGTTGCAAGTATCGCACGCAGAGACCACGCTGGAACTAGAAAAGACCAGAGACATGCTCCTTCTGCAGCGCAAAATCAACGTGTGCTATCAGGTGCAAGAAAGGTGGTACAGGAAGGGTGTCGGTAAACGGGCGCTCGGGGACCACTTCCACACTGGGAATGAAGTGAGGCCCGAGTTTCCAGGGCTGTTGCGAGGCGATATGCTGCTCCGTGAAACACAGAACGTGCCATCCTTTGACGCACTTGAGGCCTCATAGTGCCCGTGGCACCTTGGCAGTAAAAGCCGGTGAAGGGGCCAGCTAATGAAAACGGCGGGTATGAAGCTCCTGGGTTCCAGTTTTCCCAGAATCAGGAAACTATTATCCTATGGCACCAATAGCATAACTGGTCCCAGAGGAGTCTGTGGTGACCCCAGGATTTTTTCTAGGGGGTCAGTCTGCCCTGTAAAGGAGAGAGTGGAGTCGCCTTTACCCGAACAAATGCCACCTTTTTATCTGGGCCCTTTGGTTCTGGGCCACTGAGATAGAAAAGTTCAGACACTATTTTGTTTCAGGAGGAACTGGAGGCAATGATGACAAAAGCCGATAATGAAAATAAAGATCACAAGGAAAAACTGGAGAGGTTGCATCAACTACTAGACCTCAAGAATAATCGTATCAATCAGCTGGAAGGTATTTTGAGAAGCCATGGCCTTCCGATATCCGGCAAGTCTTAGTCCTTTGTTCTCATCTTGGATCTGTCACGTAATTAATGCCTGTGTGGCCTCTGTGCACCTGCCTGGAAGGTGGACTTTTGCGTCTCCACGTGAGACATGTCCCTCGTGTTCTTTGTCCTATCATCTTTGGTGTTTTCAGACATAGTTAGCGGCTTCTTTTCCTCTTGCGTGTCAGTGTCTTCCACTGATTCCTCTCCCTTGAAGAGTTTCAACAGGGCCCAGCAATTACTGAATCTGTTTTGAGAATTGAGAGCGTATCACTGTCGGCCCCCAGGGTGGGTGTAACACAGTACCTCTCTCAAGATTGTTTCCTCAACCCAGGCCAATATAGAGCTTTATCACGCATCTCTCATCATCCTTTTCTGTGACTTCTCTCTAAAAGTCTCTAAATTCTTTGTTGTAGTTTGAGGATGTCGACGTGACAGGGTAGCTGGCCAGACACTTATTGCAAATTTCATAGTGTGGTACTTCCTATATTTACTACAGCAACTGCTGGTCAGGAGCTGGTCTCAGTCTCACCTGTCAAGAATATCGGCTTTGTTATTAGACTCAGTTTTCAGAAACCTGACTCACAATAACCAAATTCACCAAAGATGGATTTATCTATCTATCTATCTATCTATCTATCTATCTATCTATTTAAAGATTTTATTTATTTGACAGAGAGACAGCCAGCGAGAGAGGGAACACAAGCAGGGGGAGGGGAAGAGGAAGAAGCAGGCTCCCAGTGGAGGAGTCTAATGCGGGGCTCGATCCCAGAACGCTGGGATCACGCCCTGAGCCGAAGGCAGACACTTAACGTTAGACTGAGCCACCCAGGCGCCCCCAAAGATTGATATTTAAATCAGAATGTTCATTTATTATTTTATGATAGTGGCTGTTTCATTGCTGTCATGAGAATATCTGGAACTACTGTTCAGGGCAGCCCTCTCTCTGGAAAGCAGAATCAGTAAGCAGCTTACTTAGTGAGCGTAGAAATAGAGTAAAGGGAGGTGGGTCATGCTGGGGCATGATTTATCCATGCCAGGGCGAGTCTGTTAAAAAGTCACTGCCATGTAGCAAAGGAAATCCTTCCTTGGATTGAAATTCTCATGTCTTTCAGATTTAGGGTCTTTCTGCTGGGACAGTGCAGGGTAAATACTCTTATCTACTTCTGAAGACTCAGTTGCTTTAATTTAACTTATAGTTCTTTCATTCCTGGTAGGTAAGATTGAAGAGTTTTTCATATGTTTACCACTTATTTGTATTGTGTCTTTTGAGAATTGCCTGTTTCTGTCCTTTACCTGTTTCTTGATAGCATTTTATTCATTTGTAGAATTTCTTTATATGCTAAAGTTATTAGCCCTGGGTCAGGTAATGCAAAACTAAATCTATTTCAGTTATGTTAATCTTATCAGTTAAGAAACCATTAATCTGATCTTTGTATTCCATTTGTTTTGGGCAGGAAGACATTCTGATGTGTTCAAAATATTTTTATTCTATTACATTAACTCTTAATATAGAACTTTCGTTATCGACACATTGTGATGATTCAAATACTCTCCGGTTTGAAGCAGACTGTATATTCAAATTTCTGATTGGGTGGACATGGGAGGTAATGCACAGGTTTGGTAGACTGTCTTACATATCTTTTCCATCCCTTTGCCAATATTTTCAGCCTATTTGCAATAAGTTTTCTCTCCAAATTTTTACTCCATTACTCTTTGACTTACAGTGGAATTTTTTTTTTTTTTTTTGCCTTCTTACGTTGAAACCAAATTCTTAACAGAATGAAGATTCTTATGACTGATGTGGCTGGAAGGCAAATCATTTCTTGGTGGAGGTCGATGTCTTGTAATAGGCACTATGACTATAACTTGGTATTCTCTCAATGGCACACATCCCAAATTTTGGAAATACTCCTATTTTGTGTTTCTAGTGCTTCTCTGACAATTTATTTATAGGACCCTGCTGTAAGATAAAACAATGATATCTGTAGATGAAATTGTGCTTCCAGTGTTTTCCTGAGCTTAGCATTTACTTTCCAGTCATTCATTTTGTACCTTTTCTCTAAAGCAGGCCTTGGGTTAGTTAACCATCAGAATGCTTGTCATTCTTTTGCTTTTCCTTTTGAAGTACATGGTGTCCCAAAATCATCAACAGTTTGGATTTTCTTTTTTTTTTTTTTAAAGATTTTATTTATTTGACAGAGAGAGACAGCCAGCGAGAGAGGGGAACACAAGCAGGGGGAGTGGGAGAGGAAGAAGCAGGCTCCCAGCAGAGGAGTCTGATGCGGGGCTCGATCCCAGATTGCCGGGATCACACACTGAGCTGAAGGCAGACGCTTAACGACTGAGCCACCCAGGTGCCCCAACAATTTGGATTTTCATCATGATTTTTATTCTCCTTCTGTCCAACTTATTTTATCCTAAGGAAGAGCTCTCTATGCTTTAATGGATAGGCAGTTTTCTTTTCCCTCTAGAACAGCTCAAAGACGTGGCTTATGGCACCCGACAGTTGTCCTTATGTCTGGAAACACTGCCGACTCGTGGCGATGAGGAGGAAGTGGACATTTCCCTGCTGCATCAGAGTGAAAATCTTTTTGAACTACACATCCACCAGGCCTTCCTGACATCTGCTGCCCTGGCTCAGGCTGGAGACACTGAACCTACCACTTTCTGCACCTATGCATTCTATGATTTTGAAACTCACTGTACCCCACTAGCTGTGGGGCCACAGCCCCTCTATGACTTCACTTCCCAGTACGTGGTGGAAACAGATTCCCTTTTTTTGAGCTACCTTCATGGGGCTTCAGCCCGGTTTGATCTACACCAGGCTGTAGCCAGTGAGCACCACACCCTTGCAGCTGGATGGATTTGCTTTGAGAGGGTGCTGGAGACTGTGGAGAAGGTCCATGGCTCTACCATACTTACTGGTAAGTGCTGTCAGCTTCCCACAGCTCCCAGGACTCATGTGGAATTTCCCAGAGTCTATAGTTGCTCTTCTGGTGGTGGTTCATTTTCTTCCTCTGCCTTTATTGTTAATCCCACCACACCATCCATATCCTCCATGCCTTTCATACTTTCTGCTATACAGGAGCTGGTGGAGAAGACTGCGGGGTGCTAGAATACTGGATGAGGCTGCGCTTTCCCATAGGACCCTGCCTACAAGCAGGCAATAAGCGCAAGAAAGCTCAGGCCTACCTGTCAGCCAGTGTGTTTGGAGCCTGCGAGGCCCAGGAGGATCAGGTGAGAAAAAAGGATGTGCCCAAGCATCTCAAAGGAGCCACAGCCAAGCAGGTCACGAGAACAGCTCAGTCTTCCACTCTCAATAAGTATCTGCTGAATGTGAATGAAGGAGAAAAACTGTAGTGCCACAACCAATCCAGATTCTTCCCTTGGTCAAGTTTGGGTTTGAAATGAAATCATACCCTTGGAGCTACCTGCCTCTCCCTGCTGTGAACAAAATAGCTTCTCTGTTCCATTCTCTAATATAAGGCTTGAGGGCCAGCACCCCTCTCAAAGAACTATCTGCCAGAGCCAGTTTGCAGGCAAGTGAAAGTCATTAGGTTTCTCTGTGACCCTGTCAGAAATCAGCAGTTCACTAGGTCATAGCTCTTCCTCATCAAGGATGCTGGGTTTCAGCTACAGCAACTCTCTCAGGCTGCCCTTTTCCTTCATCCAAGACCAACCTCTTTCCAGTCCAGATCGGAGACTTGGAAGCATCAGAATGAGCTGCGGGTGGAAATCATCAGATGCTACGGCCTCCAGAGTCGACGGCTGGGAACCCAGCCCAGTCCATACGTCATGTACCGCTTCTTCACCTTTTCTGACCACGACACTGCCATCATTCCAGCCAGTAACAATCCGTACTTTAGAGACCAAGCTCGATTCCCAGTGCTTGTGACTTCTGACCTGGATAAATATCTGAGGCGGGAGGCCCTGTCTGTGTACGTTTTTGATGATGAAGACTCAGAGCCTGGCTCGTACCTTGGCCGGGTCCAAGTGCCCTTGCTTCCCCTTGCACAAAACAAATCCATTAAAGGTGGGAGTTCAAGATTATTATATCTTTATGCTCTCCTCCCAGTGTTGTCTTCCTGTCTTACTTGCTTGAAACAGTCTCTCTTAAAAAAACCTGCTGAGAGGGTTTTAGAATATGGTCGAGAGCAACAGAGCAGAAGACTTGGTGCCTCACTAATCCTATGGAAACATTGGTTGCTTCTGCTTTCTTTCTTTCTTTCTTTTTTTTTTTTTTTTTTAGCAACAAAGCAAGATTCTTAAGTGGGTAGACCCACCAACCTGATGTCCATACATCCATCTCTGAACAAACCTTTTCTGACTCTGTAGTGCTTCCCAGTGTTTGTGTTTACTTAAGGCCTATTGTTTCTTAGCACGTTACTGGATACAGACTATAAGCTGTGTCTGTAATAACTCTCCTGTAATTCTCTTGCTTCTTTCAAGCACAAGTTAGACTTTCATGCCACATCATGACAAAGGCAAATTTCTTGGATCTTTTCTTCCCCAATATGGAGCTGACGTGAACTTAGGAAGAGTCAACTCTGGTTCCAGTATTGGGAGGGTGAGGCAGGGGTGTCTGTGTTCTCATTACCAAGTATGTTTGGGTATAGCCAGTACCAACTATGTTTAACAAGCTTCTGGATGTTCCAGAAAGTATGTGAGGCCTCCCTCCTTCCAATACCACAAGAGCTTAAAAAAAAAAAAAAAAAAGCCAACACTTTTGCTCACAACTCATTCTTTGCCAAAAAGAAGAGGCAGTATGGGCCATCTGTTAAATTAATCAGTGTTACAAATCAGAAGTCTGGCATTTAGAGAAAGCCGTTTTGCTGAGGTTTTTTTGGCTTTTGTTGTTTTAGAAATAAGGACCACTTGAGTGTGGTCCTTATTTTTTTGGGAGGGTCTACAAGGTTTAGCAAGCATTAGGTAATAGTAATAATGCAATCATGTTTATTGGCTGGATGACTGAAGACAAGCAAGGTATACCTTTCCATACGTCTTTGACTATCCCTTCCTGAAACCTGGAGATACCCATCTACCCTTCAAATATTCTAAGTGAGGGGCGCCTGGGTGGCACAGCAGTTGAGCGTCTGCCTTCGGCTCAGGGCGTGATCCCGGCGTTGCGGGATCGAGCCCCATCAGGCTCCTCTGCTATGAGCCTGCTTCTTCCTCTCCCACTCCCCCTTGCTTGTGTTCCCTCTCTCGCTGGCTGTCTCTATCTCTGTCAAATAAATAAATAAAATCTTTAAAAAAAATATTCTAAGTGAATATTAATATTCAGTGCTATTTTATGTTACTTCTAAGTAACATAAAGTATGGTAACATCATACTTATGTAATGAATGTTAATTAATGACAAAATACAGTGAAATTCAACATTGGGGAATAGATAAGGTGCTTGCTGGTAAATTCTTGCCTATTTCATGTGATCAGATCTTATGTGTCTGTGTGTTTCTCAGGTGATTTTAACCTCACTGACCCTGCGGGGAACCCTAATGGATTTGTTGAGGCGCAACTGGATTGGAAGTCTTTCTACCTACCCCCAGAGAGCTTCCTGAAACCAGAAGCTCAGCCTGAGGAGGACACCAAAGACGGTTTAGAGCTCTCATCTGAAGAGGAAAAGGCTTCCTTTTCTCCCCAGGTAGCAGGTCTCCACCAATCCTGTGGAGCATATTTGAGGAAAACAGTATTAAAATGGTAGTATCAGAAATGCCTTCTGTGAATGTCACATGTTCGGCAATCTTATTCTGCATCCCTCATAGTGCCATGAGCCTACCGAGGAAGCAGAACCCTGGGTTTTATCGTCGGGAGGAGAGAGAGATGGCATCTCTCAGCTCTGTGGCGGGAGAGGCATAAAGTCTCATGCGAGGCTGTTAAACTCTCATCTTGTAAGGCTGTCTCTGATCCTTCTATTTAGGACCAGATGGCATTTGCTGAGATTCCGATTGAAGCTGGCCAGTATCAAGCTAAGCGAAAGCCTCCACAGGTAGGAGAAAGAAAGGAAAGGGAACACCAGGTTGCAAGCTACTCGAGAAGAAAACATGGCAAAAGAACAGGCGTCCAAGGGAAGAACAGAATGGAGTATCTTAGTCGTAACATCTTAACCGGAAATACACTACAAGTAAGGCCTTAGATACCCTGCAGGATTAAAATATGGGTTGTAGTGTCCCCAGATATGTTATTCTCAGGTAGAAGCAGACACCCAAGATAAGCAGTAATCGTGGTTTTTTGTGGCCAACATGTGTTTCCTTAAACACAAGTAGTTTAATAAAACTCTGAACTGTTCACTTCATTTCAATGTAATTTAATTCCATAGCTTATGGATTCTGCAATTTATACTAAGAATTTTACCAGTCTCCCTCAAATGTAGTCAAAATAAGTTAAAGAACAAGTATTTACTAAACATCTACTATATGCTTGATACTACCTTTTCTTCATAGGGAGCTGGATTAATGTTACTATGTAGCACTTAAAAATATACGAGATTGTAAATATCTATTATCATATGATTAAATAACATGATTATATGTTATAATCATTTATATTGGTTGTATAATTATATTAATATATAATTGTTAATTTTATGAAATTATTATAATTATACAATATGTATACAGTTAACCCTTCAACAACATGAATTTGAGCTACATAGATCCACTTATACATGAAGGTTTTTTTCAATAAATACAGTATTATGAATATATTTTCACTTCCTTATGAATTTTTTTCTAATTTTTTTTTTTTTTTACAAAAGGTTACAAGTTTATTCACATAACATTCTAACACATATCAAAAGTTTCAAGCAGGTCCTTTTGAATAAGAAATTACAACATTCAGCATTAATTAAAAATAAAAGGGTGATGGTGATCATTTATGGGTTTTAGTCTAAAATGAAAATGCAGGAAACATTTATTTCGGTGGATCTGTGTTAATGCCATATTTCTCCCTGAGAAGTGTCAACTGCTGCTCTTCCTTCTTTTTTGTGTCCATCTTCTGAAATGCGCTGTTGGCATTATAGTACAAAACCACCAGGTATCTGTTCCAAAAATTGAGTCCTGCAAGTTGATCATGTGTGTTCTTGGCGTTAAAGATGTCTTCAAAGACCACATAAGCTGTTCCTCTAGTTTCGGGTGTGTTTCCCACTCGGATTTGATGAATAGGCCCATATTTCCCAAATATATCGTACATTTCTTCAGCTTTGATTTTGTATGGTAAATTTCTTATATATAAAATCTAATTTACTTCAGGTGGAAGTCGAGCGTTCCACCTCTTGGCTGCTTGCATCGCCATCTTGGTGGGCTGGTAAGGTTACTGCAGCAAACACTAGAATTCCTCTGGATACCTCTGGAGCTTGCTCTACTTTTTTTTTTTTTTTCAAATTTTTATTTAAATTCTAGTTAGTTATAGTGTAATATTGGTTTCAGGAGTAGAATTTAGTGATTCATCACTTACATGTAACACCCAGGGCTCATCTCCACAAATGACCTTCTTTATACCCATCACCCATCACATCCCCCTCCCTCCCTCAGCCCTCATTGTTTCTCTATTGTTTGTTCTCTATTGCTAAGAGTCTCTTATGGTTTCTTTCCCTCTCTTTTCTTTTCCTTCCCATATGTTCATCTTTTTGTTTCTTAAATTCCACATATGAGTGAAATCATATGGTATTTATCTTCCTCCGACTGACTTACTTCACTTAGCATAATACACTCTAGCTCCATCTACATTGTGGCAAATGGCAAGAGTTCGTTCTTTTTGATGGCTGAGTAATATTCCATTGTGTATATATACCACATCTTTATCCATTCACCAGTCAATGAATATTTGGGCTCTTTCCATAGTTTGGCTATTGCTGATAATCCTCATGATTTTCTTAATAACATTTTCTTTTCTCTAGCTTCCTTTATTGTAAAGATATATAATACATATACAGAATGTGTTAATCAACTGTTTATGTTATTGGTAAGGTTTCTGGTCAACAGTAAGTTAGTAGTTCAGTTTGGGGTGGGGGCCAGAAGTTATACACAGATTTTTGGTGTCCCTAACCCCCATGTTATTCAAGGGCCAACTGTAATTGTATTTGTTGTCCTTACTCTGAAGCAGGTGAACTACACTGAATGGAAGTTCTCAGGGCTTAAGAGCTCCATAGATGATGGTTTAAAAAATCAGCAAAAGGAAGAGGAAATGACATCATCTCACTCAGCAGTGATGGAGAAGGAAGCCCTAAATCCTGTAAATGGTATTGTCTTTTTAAAATCTAATCTCCTGTTTAACATTAGATTATTTTATCAAGTCAGTTATTTACTTTTTTTTTCATCTTGCATTGCTAAACTTTTCATGGAAAATGAGTACCGAAGACCCTAGACTTAGTTTTATGTTACAAGTGTGCCAGTTAGGCAACCGAGGCTGGAATTCTCAAAGTAGCTTTCTATGTATTTAAAGCTAGTTAGCTTGCCAGTTTAGTTACCTAGCAAGTATATCTTGCGAATTATAGTTAACAAAGAAATAGGAGAAGGAGTGTGATTGGTTTATCTGTGATGTTGATCCAAATTTTTTAAATTAAGGCAAAGCTTTTTGTGTTACAGTGAAAATTAAACATGGTTTCAGGTTATAATATGGGCAAACTACATAATTCAGACCAACTCCCTCATTGATGACAACTAAAAAGGTAAAGTTAATATATTTTTTAAAGATCTAATCTTTCTTAAAAGCATTAACTAGTCAGCAAGAGAGGGAAGAATTACGTATCCTCGATCAGGGAGATGATTGAAGCCCAGAGAAGTGAGCTGAAACTGCTTCAGCCCTGAGACCTTACCAGTCTGGAAGAAGACAGAGCCTTGCTTTTGGTGGACTTTCAGGGTAGGGAAACAGGATGCAGTCTGAATCTGGTGTCTGCCCAGCATAGGGAACTGCTCACTTTGGTCTAGAACCCAGAAGCCCCATTCTGAGTCTCTTATGTTCTGAGAGGTAGCACTGTGCTTTCGGCATTTGCAGGGCTAGAGAGACAAGGGCTGACCCAGTGCCCACCAGAACTCCAGATACCGGAATTATCAGACACAGCCTTTGTAACAGCTGTGCTTACTAGTTTCGTGGAGATAAAAGCTGAACTTTAAAATGTCAACAAAGAACTGGAGCTATGAAAAAATTAAGACCTAAATTTTAAAAAACATTTTGTCTTAAAATAA
This sequence comes from Ailuropoda melanoleuca, assembly GCF_002007445.2. NCBI lineage: Eukaryota > Metazoa > Chordata > Mammalia > Carnivora > Ursidae > Ailuropoda > Ailuropoda melanoleuca. Next base: position 1,169,901 of record NC_048237.1, read on the forward strand.
TTTCAAACTTACATAAGAGCCGCATGACTAGGACAGAAAAATTCATATACAAACAAATTCACCAACTTTTAGCATTTTTCCACTTTGTGCTTTATCCTTTATTCTGAAGCATTTGAGAATAAGTTGTACATCTCATGCCCCAATACTGCTCTATATTTTAGTAAGGAAAAGAAAATTATATGACCACGGTCGAGTTATCAAGTTTGCAAACTTGTTGTGGATACATGGTACCTAATGTCCAGTCCATTCTCAGAATGTGCCAGTTGTCCCAATAATGTCCATTATTAGCAGTCTTTTTCCGCCTTATCTAATCCAGGATCGTACATTGCATTGGGTCACGTCTCTTTAGTTTCCTTTAATCTGCACCAGTTCTTCATCTTTGTCTTTCCTGACATTCGACATTTTTGAAGAGTGTAGGTGAGCTGTTCTGTAGTGTTCCTCAATTTGGATCTGTCTGATGTTTCTTTGTGATTAGATCCAGGTTATGAATTTTTTTCAGGGTTACCACAAAAGTGATACTGTGTCCTCTCACTGCGTCACAGTAGGGGGTACATGATGTCCGTTTGTCCCATTACTGGTGATGTTAACTTTTACCACTTGGTTAAGAAAGCATCTGCTAGGTTTTCTGAAAAGTTATCATCATGCCTTTGTAATTATTAAGTAATCTATGAGAAGATATTTTGAGACTAAATATCTTGCTCCTCATCAAATCTTGCTTGATAATTTTGGCATTCATTTATGGCCTTTTTGCCCGAATCACAAAGTCTTTACAAAATACATTGCAAATTTGGAAATGAATCAATAGAAATTATAGAACTGTTCAATACAGAAATTTATCAGAGGAATAGATGGGTCAAAAACAGATTAGATATGGGGCGCCTGGGTGGCTCAGTCATTAAGCGTCTGCCTTCGGCCTAGGGCGTGATCCCAGCGTTCTGGAATCGAGCCCCACATCAGGCTCCTCCGCTGGGAGCCTGCTTCTTCCTCTCCCACTCCCCCTGCTTGTGTTCCCTCTCTCGCTGGCTGTCTCTATCTCTGTCAAATAAATAATAAAATCTTCAAAAAAAAAAACAGATTAGATACAAGTGAAGTGAGAATTGTTAAAAATATTCAGAATAAAGCAAGGAGGGACAACAAGATGGAAAATACAAAAGAGGAGCGACAAACATAAAGGATAAAAAGAAGAGGTCTAAACTACATTTAATTAAATGTAGAAGAGAAAGAAGGGGGCAGAGGCAATATTTAAAACGATGACTTTGATTTTTCTGGAACTAATAGAAGCTATTAAGAGTCAATGAAATGAAATTCAATGAAAGTTATTTTTTGTTTTTATTTTATTTATTTATTGGACAGAGAGCACAAGCAGGGGGAGCAGCAGGCAAAGAGAGGGGGAGAAGCAGGCTCCCCACTAAACAGGGAGACTGATGCAGGGCTTGTTCTCAGGACCCTGGGATCATGACCTGAGCCAAAGGCAGACGCTTCACTGACTGAACCATGCAGGTGCCCCAAAAGTCAATGAAAGTTAAAAAAATTCCAGATATAAGGGTGCCTGCCTGGCTCAGATGGTGGAGTATGTGATTCTTGATCTTGGAGTTGTGGGTTCAAGACCCATGTTGGGTGTAGGGCTTAGTTAAAAATATTAAAATTTAAATTAAAAATTTCAGATCTAAACATATCAGAGTCAAAATGCAGAAAGTAAAATCAAATAGAAAATATTAAATGCATCCATCTAAAAGAAAACAATAAGGGCACCTGGGTGCCTCCGTCAGTTAAGTGTCCATTTCTTGATCTCAGCTCTGGTATTGATCTCAGGGCTGTGAGTTCAACCCCTGTGATGGGCTCCACCTCCACGCTGAGTGGAGCCTACTTAAAATTTCTATTTATTTATTTATTTATTTTTATTTTTTTTTAAAGATTTTATTTATTTATTTGACAGAGATAGAGACAGCCAGCGAGAGAGAACACAAGCAGGGGGAGTGGGAGAGGAAGAAGCAGGCTCATGGCAGAGGAGCCTGATGTGGGGCTCGATCCCATAACGCCAGGATCACGCCCTGAGCCGAAGGCAGACGCTTAACCGTTGTGCCACCCAGGCGCCCCTAAAAATTTTTTTTAAATAAAAAATAAAAGAAAGCGATAGCCATGGGTCCTTTGGTAAGACGGATAACCGACTTGTCCAATAGCTACAACTATAGCTAGAAATTAACGGTAAGATACCTTCAGTATGCCAAAAGAAAATAATTAACTGCCAGCAAAGAATTCTCTACACAAAAAAATATTCTTCCAGAGTGAAAACAGAACAAACATTTACAGACAAACCAAAATGGAGAGTTTGCTTCCAAGCTACATTTTATTTTAATTTAATTTAATTTAATTTTAGTTTTTTTAAGATTTTATTTATTTATTTGACAGAGAGGGAGACAGCCCGCAAGAGAGGGAACAGAAGCAGGGGGAGTGGGAGAGGAAGAAGCAGGCTCCCAGCGGAGGAGCCTGATGTGGGGCTCGATCCCAGAACGCCGGGATCGCACCCCGAGCCGAAGGCAGACACTTAACGACTGAGCCACCCAGGACCCCCCCCCCAAGCTACATTTTAAGGTTCTTTAGGCTGAAGGAAAGTTATTCCAGAAGGAAACACAAAGATGCAACGAGGAATGAAAAGCAAAGAATATGGGTTAGTTTAAATGACTGCATAAAGCAAAAATACAGCTTGTGGGTTTTAAAATATGTTTAAAATTAAATAATGTAGTGTGTTCAGTGGTAGCCCTCAAAAAGTTATGTCCATCTCCTAAACCCCAAAGTTTGTAAATGTTACCCTAGTTGAAAAAAGATTTTTTTGCAGATGTAACTAAGCTAAAGATCTTGAGTGTAGAGATCATCCTGGATCATCTGCATAGCAACACAGACACATGCAGAAAAGGAGGCAGTGTAACCACAGAGGCAGAGTTTGGCTGTGGCCAGAAGCCAAAGAATGCCTGGAGCTACCAGAAGCTGGAAAAGGCAAGGAGAAAAAGGAAAAGGCAGATTGTCCCCTAGAGCCTTTAGAGTGAGCATAGACTTCCCAATAATTTGACTTTGGATCTCTGACCTCCAGAACTGTGAGAGAATAAATTTCCAGGTTTTTTTTTTTTTTTTTTTTCTTTTCTCATGGATCTCTTCACCTTTACTTCTCTTAGTATACTGGAGATACAGACATTTCATCCGGAACAAGTTTAAGTGACTTGTACATGTTTTATGTAAGCTGGAGGCAAAACCAAGGCTAAAATAACATGTGGCCCAGCAACTAACGTCACTGAAAAGGCTCTTAGAAAGTTCACTATTGGGGCGCCTGGGTGGCACAGCAGTTAAGCGTCTGCCTTCGGCTCAGGGCGTGATCCCGGCGTTATGGAATCGAGCCCCACATCAGGCTCCTCTGCTATGAGCCTGCTTCTTCCTCTCCCACTCCCCCAACTTGTGCTCCCTCTCTCACTGGCTGTCTCTATCTCTGTCGAATAAATAAAAAGTTAAATCTTTAAAAAAAAAAAAAGAAAAGAAAGTTCACTCTCACCTTACAGATCCATTGCTTTATTGTAGAACGAATGACTCTACAGAAAAAAGAGACAAAAAGGGTAAAACAAGGAGATCTAAGCTACGTTTAACTACATGTAGGAGAAGAGAAAGAAGGGAGACAGAGGTAGTGTTTAAAGTGATAGGGGCGCCTGGGTGGCACAGCGGTTAAGCGTCTGCCTTCGGCTCAGGGCGTGATCCCGGCGTTATGGGATCAAGTCCCACATCAGGCTCCTCGGCTGTGAGCCTGCTTCTTCCTCTCCCGCTCCCCCTACTTGTGTTCCCTCTCTCGCTGGCTGTCTCTATCTCTGTCAAATAAATAAATAAATAAATCTTAAAAAAAAAAAAAATAAAGTGATAAAAGAAATTTGCACCAGCATTCAGAAAATGAAATCTTGAGAAGAAGAGCTGTTTTATCTGGGCTCTCAGTTACCCTCATTAGTTAGTCGCGGATTGCTTTCTTTGATGATTTTCAGGAGCTTCTGGATTTGAGCATTAGATTCATCTGTCTTCATCCGAAGTGTCCAGAGGGGGCAGTTTTGAAGTTTCAAGGCTTCACACAGCATCTTTACTTTATCACCAAGGAATTCTGCCCAGGTCCAGCGTGACAGGTCCTGCTGCTGCTGAGGGCAGACGAGAGGTTTACACAACTTAAAGAAGTAATGGCACATCCCCATAATCATACACATCTCAGGTTACACAGTGGTTTCTTCAAAACCTTGCAAAGAGCTGTAGTAATTCCTATGTGCGTCAGCCCCAGGTGCAAGTGTATTAGCTTGATTTGTGTTGGAAACGCTCTGATCGATGATGGAAGCCATCACTGGTTACGTTGCAGTGTCCTAGCACCAGACTATGTAACTTACAATGGGAGTAACTCAAGCCCTCACACAGAAGTTCCATGCTGCCATCCTGTAAAGCGTTCTTTGCAAAGAACAGGTGTGCCAGCCTCTGGTTGATGACCAAAGCTGAAGAGAGCTTCTTGCCACAGTTTACTGTGAGGTGATGTTCTCCAGTGACAACCTCTGAGAGAAAAATCAAACCCAAAGAAAGAAATAATAAAGATCAGAGTAGAAATCAATGAAACAAGAAAGGAATAGAGAAAATCAATGAAGCCAACTCTGTTTGAAAAGATCGACAAACTTGATACGCCTTAAAAAACAAAGCAAAACAACAAAAAAAACTTGATAAGCCTTTATCTAGAATGACTATACCAATTAAGATCCAACCAGAAATTGCTTAGTAATTTGAATAGGAGAAGTTTAAAGAGTTATTAATTATAACAGGAGATAGAAATGGGTTGGGGTGGGTGAGGATTGACGAGAAAGAAGTAAAAAGAACTCTAAAAAGTATAGGAAGAGCAGATTTAAAGAGCATCCATTAATCCCCAGAGCCGAGACAGAGTACCGAAAGACGAAATAGGTCTGGTAGACAACCCCTTTCAGGGCTGAAATTCAGACGTCACTGGAGGGAGTGAAGTCACGTTTTATTGAATGGCACAGAAGTTTGCTGTGTCTGTACATCAGAACTCCAAGAAACTGTGAAGTTGACCTCTGGAACACTGCAAGTAAACCATTCACAGAGAGGTACCATGCCAGTGGCACTTCACTGCAAGGCTATTCTGGCTGGGAGGGTGGAGGGGAGAGGGGAGGATGTACCCGGGGAACTGCCTACAGGGAGGTGCCATGTACTACAGACGCCTGGAAACTGCTACAATTGGATGTTGCAGAAACCATGTGCTACTAGAAATGTGTTCTGCAAGAAACTGTGTGAGCTGTTGAAGCCAGGCACTAAGTTGCAGAAGCCTGTTTTAGGAGCCTGGTCTGCAAAGTGCTTCTCTTTTGTGGGAGTCTGCCTGTACATTGGAACCAGGAAGAGAAACCTTTTCCTCCTCCAGTGATCCTTCTGTGCTCTCTACTGACAAAACTTAACATGGTGCCATCTGGCAAAGAAGAAATATTTACAGGGTCCAACTCGATCACTGCAAAGCAGACGATGAAATTTTTATTTTGAGCTGAGAAACAGTTAATTGATAATTGGCCTGCTGATCAAGGGGAAAAAAAAGAGCAAAGACACAAATCAGCAAAATCAGGAATGAATGTAAGGCCACTACAGACTCCACAATTAAAAGAACTATAAAATAATATTATGAACAACTTTATGCAACTTAGATGGAAAAGGCAAATTCCTAGAAAGATACAGATTACCAGAACTGACTCAGAAGAAATGAGAGATCGGTATTGACATATAAAAAGTACAGGCAAGAATTAGTCATTTAAAATCTTCCCAAATAAAAAAGTCCAGTTCCAGATGACTTCACTGATGAATTCTATCAATATTTAAGGAAGAAAAAATGCTGATCCTTCATAGTCTCTTTCTGTGAATAGTAGAGCAAGGGAAACTTTCTAACTGATTTGGTTATAAAGTGTTATTGTCTTGATACCAAAGCAAGCCTAAGACATAAAAAAAAGCCAACTATAGACCACTATTCAACATGACTATAGATGCAAATCCTAAATGAAATATTAGCAAACTAATCCAGCAAAATATAAAAATATTAAAAGGGTTGCTCACCATGATCAACTGAGATTTATTCCTGGAGTGCCAGTTTAGTTCAATAGCAGAAAATTGATTTAACACACCGTATTAATAGAATAAAAGCTTTATGATCATCTCAATAGAGAAAAAAGCATTTCACAAAATCCAACTCCTGTTCTTTTTGTTTTGTTTTAGATTTTTTTTTTATTTTTTATTTTTTTTAAAGATTTTATTTATTTATTCGACAGAGATAGAGACAGCCAGAGAGAGAGGGAGCACAAGCAGGGGGAGTGGGAGAGGAAGAAGCAGGCTCATAGCAGAAGAGCCAGATGTGGGGCTCGATCCCATAACGCCGGGATCACGCCCTGAGCCGAAGGCAGATGCTTAACCTCTGTGCCACCCAGGCGCCCCTTGTTTTAGATTTTTAAAAATTTATTTATTTATTTATTTATTTATTTATTTATTTATTTATTTATTTATTTATTTAAAGAGTGTGAGCATGGGGAAGGGCAGAAGGAGAGGAGGAGAGAGAATCTTAAGCAGACTCTGCACTGAGAGCAGAGCCTGATGCCAGCTCAATTCCACAACCCCTGAGCTGAAACCAAGAGTTGGTCGCTCAACTGACTGAGCCACCCACGCGCCCCCCCCATCTCCCAATTTTTGATAAGAACTCTCACCAAACTAGGTAGGAGGAAATTGCTTCAAACTAATAAATGATAATAAAACCTGTAGCTAACATCCTACCATGTCGTAAAACTGAATGTTTTTCCCTTAAAATTGAGAACAAAGGGGGCGCCTGGGTGGCACAGCGGTTAAGCGTCTGCCTTCGGCTCAGGGCGTGATCCTGGCGTTATGGGATCGAGCCCCACATCAGGCTCCTTGCTGTGAGCCTGCTTCTTTCTCTCCCACTCCCCCTGCTTGTGTTCCTCTCTAGCTGGCTGTCTCTATCTCTGTCAATTAAATAAATAAAATCTTTAAAAAAAAAAATTGAGAACAAAGAAAGGATGTTTGCTTTCACTACCCCGTTTGAACATTGTAATAGAGATTTCAATCATTGTAATAAGGCAAGAAAAAGAAATTAAAGTCATACCAATTGGAAAGAAAGAAGTAGTGTTGCCTTTATTTGCAATTGACATGATTTTGTATTTAGAAAATAAAAAAAAATCCACAAAGATTTTTTTAAAAACTAAAAGCAAGTGAACAATACTGCAGGATATAAATCAAGATACTAAAATCAATTATATTTCCATATCGTATCAGTGCACACTCTAAAATGAAATAAGAAACCAGTATCATTTCAGAATGCCTGGGTGGCTCAGTTGTTTAGGCAACTACCTTTGGCTCAGGTCATGTTCCCAGGGTCCTGGGATCGAGCCCCAAATCTTGCTCCTTGTTCAGTGGGGAGCCTGCTTTTCCCTCTCCTCCTGCCTGCTCCTCTGCCTGTTTGTGCTCTCTCTCTGTCAAATAAATAAATAAAAATTCTTTAAAAAAAACTTATTAAAAAAAACAGTATCATTCCAAAAGAATAAAATATTTAGGAATAAATTTAACAAAAGAAATGCAGGACCTATATACAGAGAAGTACAAAAGTTCCTGAGAGAAATTTAAGAAGTTTAAAATAAATGAAGAAATATACCATGTGTATTGATTGGACCACTCATAATTGTTAAGATGACAGTTCTCCCCCAAATTTATATATAAATGCAAAGAATTTAGAATAAGCAAATAACCTTTGTAAAGGAACAAAGTTGAAATTTTTATATTACCTGATTTCAAAACATACCGTAAATATAGAGTAATTCAGGCAGTGTAGTATTAGCGTAAAGATAGACTTACAAATCAGTGGAAAAGAATTGTGATTCCAGAAATAAACTTTTAATTTACGGTCAGTTGATTTTCCACAAAGGTCCCAGGGCAATTCAATATCTAACCTTTCCATAAATGGTACTAGGACAATTAGATATCGACATAAAGGGGAAAAAAATTAGACGACTACTTCACATCATACACAAAAATTAACCAAGATACATCATAAATCTAAATATTAGAACCAAAACTATAGCATTTTTAAAAGAAAACATAGGGTAATAAACTATTTGACCTTATTAGACAAGGCTATCTTAGATATGACATCAGAAGCATGATCCATAAAATTAAAAATTGATAAATTGGACTTCAGCAAAATAAAAAATGCATGCTCTTCAAAGGACACCATTAAGAAAATGAAAAATCAGCTACAGTAGGAGAAAATATTTGCAAATCACATTTATGGTAAAGGACTTGTATCCATAGTCTGTAAGGAATTCTTTTTTTTTTTTTTTTTTTAGATTTTATTTATTTATTTGACAGAGAGACAGCCAGCGAGAGAGGGAACACAAGCAGGGGGAGTGGGAGAGGAAGAAGCAGGCTCATAGCAGAGGAGCCTGATGTGGGGCTCGATCCCAGGACTCCGGGATCACGCCCTGAGCCGAAGCAGACGCTTAACGACTGAGCCACCCAGGCGCCCCATGTAGTCTGTAAGGAATTCTTACAACTCAGTAAAAAAATAACTAAACTTAAAATGGTCAATAGAAGGGCACCTGGGTGGCTCAGTCAGTTAAATGTTTGGCTCTTGATCTCAGCTCAGGTTTTTGTTTTTTGTTTTGGTTTTTTTTTTTAAGATTTTATTTATTTATTTGACAGAGATAGAGACAGCCAGAGAGAAAGAGAACACAAGCAGGGGGAGTGGGAAAGGAAGAAGCAGGCTCATAGCAGAGGAGCCTGATGTGGGGCCCGATCCCAGAACGCTGGGATCACGCCCTGAGCCGAAGGCAGACGCTTAACCGCTGTGCCACCCAGGTGCCCCTCAGCTCAGGTTTTGATCGCAGGGTTGTGAGTTTAAGCCCTACATTTGGGCTCCATGCTAAAAATTAAATTTTTAAATAAATTTGAATAGACATTCACTAAAGAACATACACAAATGGCTAATAGGCATACAAAAAGATACTCAGCAGCATTAGTCATTAGGAAAATGCAAAATAATGTCACAATGAGATACCAGTACGCACCAGCTAGAATTGATATATTCCAGAGGTTGTGCCAAGTGTTAGTGAAGATGTGGAAAGACTGGAACCTCATACATTACTGGTAGGAATGTAAAACAGTACAACTACTTCGAAAAATATTTGGCTGCTTCTTGAAAAGTTAAACATATAGTTTACAATCCAGCAATTCTCTTAAATGTCGATCCAAGAGAGCTGGAAACCTGTGTCCATCCAAAGACTTGTACACAAATCCTCATAGCAGCATTATTCTTCATTCAGAATAAGGAAAGATGTCTTAAATAAAAAACAAAATGTACTAGTCATAAAGAAAGTATTGATAAAGTTGACTACTTTAAGACTTTATTTATTTGAGACAGAGCATGCTTGAGCAGAGGGGATGGGCAGAGGGAGAGGGAACCCAAAGCAGGGCTTGATCCCAGGACCCGGGATCATGACCTGAGCCAAAGGCAGCCACTTAGCCGACTGAGCCACCCGGGTACCCCAAAGTTGACTACTTTAAAAGTAAGAATTTCTGTTTAGCAAGAGATTAAACAGGCAAGCTACAGAGTGGAAATATTTGCAACACATGTAACAATCAATAGGCTCAAATTCGAAAAATATACAGAAAAATCAGTTAGAAAAAGACAACCCAATAGAAACATGAGAGAAAGATATGAAAGGCATCCTACAAAAAGGAATTCCAAATGTTAATAAAAAATATTAGGAGTGCCAAGGTCACATTACAAGAGAGCATGTGGGAGGGGAGGTATTGTTTGAGGCTGTCTTTGGAATGTACAATCTGCCACACCCTGATTACACTGCTTTTTCTTGGCTTGGTCATTTTCTCCAGCCCCTACAAAAGGACCAACTTTCTATTTTCCTTCCTTCCATTCTTTCTTCTTTCCCTCTCTCCCTCCCTCCCCCCTCCCTCCC
>NC_048237.1:1179962-1281598 GCF_002007445.2 Ailuropoda melanoleuca
CCTCCCTTCCTTCCTTTCTCTCTCTCTTTCTCTCTTTCCTTCCCCCCACCAAGCGAAGTCCTTATTTGGCAAGCTTCTGAACAAGTGAATCTTTGAAAAAGAGGATTTGATTCTCAGTAAATGAAGCCAAAACCTAGGTACTCAAAACTAGTGGCCAGATTGTAGATTGAAGATGTAGGCTAGATAGGGTGCTTGGAAATAGTTCTGTAACTGCAGCCTTTTCTCTGGCAGATAAGGAGTCCTGTGAGCAAGCTTCTGAAGTCAGTGAAGCACCAACTACAGACAGTGATGACATAGTGACACCAGCATCTCTGAAATGTCCTAAGGCAGTAAGTACACTGGGAGATCACTGAGTATGAGACAAGGTTGTAAATAATGACATTGCGCTTAACGGCCACGTAGGTGAAAATAATCCAGTTTTATTTATTTTTTTAAAAGATTTTATCTATCTATCTATCTGAAAGAGAGAGAGCCCAAGTGGGGGAAGCGGCAGGCAGAGGGAGAAGCAGGCTCTCCGCTGAGCAAGGAGCCTGACTCAGGAATCGATCCCTACACCCTGGGATCATGACCCAAGCTGAAGGCAGACGCTTAACCAACTGAGCCTCCCAGGCGTCCCAATAATCCAGTTTTAATGAACCCGGTGGGAAACTGAAGTTATTTAGTTATACATACGTTGTGAATGAATGGAGGTCTCTTGATACAGTCTCTGATGAAAGGATCACTTTCTTGATTTGGTATAAATGAGGACTTGCTTCACTACTTCTCTCCTTTATTTGGATCCCTTGCCTGCCTCCCTCATTGTGTACTGTGATTTATCTCCAGCCTGAGGGATGCCTATTTCCTCAATCCACCTAAGGAGAGCAGGTTTACTTTGAGAGATCGAGGCTAGAAAAGAGGAAAGGATTCTTTGTGGGAAAGCTCAGAAAGGTCATTCAGTTTCTGAAGTTTTTGACCTAACCTTTAAAACTTAAAATTGCAAGTATTTATTAAACATTATCGCCTCAGATCTCTTGTGGAACTAACTGGGGATACCGACACACTGAATATCCATAGGTGTATTTAACAATCGTTGTATTAGAATCTTATGGGTTATAAGTGAGGTAGGAAACAATCTCTCTTGAGCTACTAGAGTGCTCCCTGCACTTTTGCAGGTGCTCAGTAAATATTTGTTGAATGCATGGCTGAATCAAAGATTGAAATCTGATTGTAGATTGTGAACTCCATTAGGAACAATATAAGTATGGCGTAACCTAGAATCAAGTGGTTAGATTATGTGACAGAAACTCTTAAGGTTTGTAAGAATTCAGAAAACTGAAATTATTGCTGCTTTTGTAGAGGTCAGAAAATTCTTCTTTGATAGTCAGAACTTGTACTGAGGATTTGCAGGCAACTAAAGGTATTGGAGTGGGGAGAAACCACTCAAAATCGGTAGACTTAAACAGTTAAGATAACGAATACTTAAGTATATTTTCTTCTGAACTTTCATCTGTCATATCTTTCTTCAGCCATTACATAATTTAATATCCTGAGAAATGCTCATAAGACGGATCAGAGCCATAGGATGTTGGAACTGGACTATGACACCTTAGAGATCATAAAGGAAAAGAAGATTGACTAATCTAATGTGTCCAGGATATAGAGCTAGTTAGCAGAAGAGCTGATCTCCAAAGTTTCTAAACCAAGCCACCTCTCAGATCAAATCAAAAAGCAGTCAGCTGGTCAGCAAATTTTTTTAAAAGATTTTATTTATTTATTTGACAGAGAGAGACAACAAGAGAGGGAACACAAGCAAGGGGAGTGTGAGAGCGAGAAGCAGGCTTCCCGCTGAGCAGGGAGCCCGATGCGGGGCTTGATCCCAGGATCCTGGGATCATGACCTGAGCCGAAGTCAGACGTTTAATGGCTGAGCCACACAGGCGCCCCAAGTTTTTGAACTACAGATCAGACATATTACATTAAAAATATTATTCAAAATTAAAGGCTCCTAAATAAGGTATCTTTCTGGAAAACCTTTGTGGTTTGAGAACTAAGTATGAAAACTGAGCTTACTGGGGTGCTGGGTGGCTCAGTCGGTAGAGCATCCAACTCTTGGTTTTGGCTCCGATCATGATCTCAGGGTCTTGAGAACGAGCCTGCATCAGGCTCTGTGCTCAGCATGGAGTCCACTTAAGATCCTCTCCCTCTTCCCCTCCCCTGCTTGCACTTGCTCTCTCTCGCTCTCTCTCTTAAAATAAAAAGAAAGAAAACTGAGCTTACTTAGCAAAAACTTAGTGTTATTATCAAATTAAATGCACAGCACAGACACATACAGTTGACCTTTGAACAATGTAGGGGTTAGGGACGTGACCCCCCTGAACAGTTGAGAATCCACATGTAACTTTTGACTTCCCCGAAACTTAACTACTGATAACCTACTGTTGACCAGAAGGCTTACCCATTAAACTATTGATTAACTTATTTTTTGTTATGTGTATTGTATACTGTATTCTTATGATAAAGTAAACTATAGAAAAGAAAATGTCATTAAGAAGATCATAAAGAAAAGATTTATAGTACTATACTGTATTTTTTAAAGATTTTATTTATTTGAGAGAGAGCACGTGCACATGCGAGCTGGGAGAGGAGCAGAGGAAGAGGGGCAAGCAGACTTGGGGCTGAGTGCAGAGCCCAGTGTGGGGCTCAGTCTCACGACCCTGAGATCACAACCTGAGCTGAAGTCAAGAGTCTGACACTTAACCGACTGAGCCACCCAGGTGCCCCTGTAGTGTATTTATCAAAAAAAAAGAAAAAATCAGGAGCACCTGGATGGATCCATCAGTTAAGTGTCAGACTCTTGATTTCAGCTCAAGTCTTGATCTCAGGGTCCTGGGGTTGAGGCCTGGGTCAGGCTCCCTGCTCAACGGGGAGTATGCTTATCCCTCTGCCTCTGCCCCTCCCCCCAGCTTGAATGCTCACGCGTGCAATCTCTCTCTCTCTCAAATAAATAAATTTTAAAAAATTAAAACAGTCCACATATAAGAGGACCCAGGTCGTTCAAACCTCTGCTGTTCGAGAGTGGACTATACGCAATCATTATTGCATTTCAGAATAGAGGAGCATAAAAGATCAAAGGGGTGGAAGGACCAGAGATAACACTTAAGCTTTTTTTTTTTGCTTTGTTATGAATAACATTAAACGGTACATGTTTTTCTTTTTAAAAACTTCTTATTTTGGGGGGTGCCTGGGTGGCACAGCAGTTAAGCGTCTGCCTTCGGCTCAGGGCGTGATCCCGGCATTGTGGGATCGAGCCCCACATCAGGCTCCTCTGCTATGAACCTGCTTCTTTCTCTCCCACTCCCCCTGCTTGTGTTCCCTCTCTCGCTGGCTGTCTCTATCTCTGTCAAATAAATAAATAAAATCTTTAAAAAAAATAAAAATAAAAACTTCTTATTTTGAACTATAGATTTGTAAACAGTTGCACAAAAACGTACAGGCAGGTGCCAGGTACCATTCACATAGTTGTTTGCATTTTTTTCTTTTTTGGTACACACTTTTCTGAAATGTGCATTATCTTCAGTAACATTTTGGGAGTCCGTCCATGCTGATGTATTTGGTTATTTCTACTTTATTTCTCGTAACCGCTGATCAGTATCTTGTTAAAATAATATGTGACCTTTTATTTAGACAGACCTCAGTGGGCAATGCTGGTTGAAATTTTATGCTATGTACTTGATACCCATTAACTCACTAAAGCTTCACAGCAGCGCTCTGAGTTAACTCCTTCAACAAGCAATTATGGAGTTACCTGTCTTAATATTTGCCAGGCTCTGTGAACACGAAATGGTGAATAAAACTTTGTTTCCTTCCCTCTTGAATCCTACATTCTACTGAGGGAAAACAGATATAAATCAGTGAGCAAATAAATAAGATTATTTGTTGATTTTAAATACTATGAAGAAAATAATTTGAGGGGTGCCTGGGTGCCTCAGTTAAGCGTCTGCCTTCATTGGGCTCCCTGATCGTTGGGGAGTCTGCTTCTCCCTCAGCAACCCCCCTGCACACTCTCTCTCTCTCTCTCTATCTCAAAATCTTAGAAAAAAGCATTTGAATAATAGTAATGGGAGGGGTTGAGGCACGTGGCTGGCTCAGTCCGTAGAGTGTGCAACTCTTGATCCTGGGGTTGTGAGTTTGAGCCCCATGTTGGGTGTAGAGATTACTTAAAAGTAAAATCTTGAAAAAAAGATGGCAGTGGGAGGGGTTGAGTTAGGTAAAGTGTAAGGAAAGGCTTCTCCGAGGAGGGGACATTTAGATTTTTTTTTTTTATTTGACAGAGAGAGACAGCCAGAGAGAGAGGGAACACAAGCAGGGGGAGTGGGAGAGGAAGAAGCAGGCTCATAGTGGAGGAGCCTGATGTGGGGCTCGATCCCATAATGCTGGGATCACGCCCTGAGCCGAAGGCAGACGCTTAACTACTGAGCCACCCAGACGCCCCTGAGGAGGGGACATTTAAACTGAAATTTGAAGTATGAGAAGGGAAGAGATGGAGGGAAATTGTCTCAGACAGAGGAACTGGCAGATGGGAGGGCCCTGACATAGAAGAGAATTTGGTTTATCTGAGGTACTGGAGATCAACAGATGGTTATATGTCAATAAAACTGGGAAGGAAGAAAGGAAGGGAAGGGGAGGGAAGGGAAGAAGGAAGGGAAGGGAAGAAGGAAGGAAAGGGAAAGGGAAAGGAAAGAAAGGGAAAGGAAGAACACTGCAAAATAAAATTTCTTAGCCAGACTTTGTAAATGAGCCCTGACAGGAACAAATATTGATGACCACACCTCGTCACTTTTGTTGTTGTACAACCAGGTTAACTACAATAAAAGTGGGAAAAGAGGGGAAAAAAATAATGTCACAGTGAACATCTCTGTTCACATGTATCTTTGTGTATTTGGCCAATGTTTTTGTGGGATAGATTCCTAGAAGTGGAACTGCTGGTTTTAAAAGGAACGTGCACTTGCACTTTTGATGCTTACCGCCAAATGATCAGCCCCCAAATGATACCACTGTCACCCTACAGTGGCCTTTCCCCTGCCCCCCGAGAATTCTCAGTTCCTGATTTTAATGGAATGAGAGTGTTTGTAAGGGAAGGAATCAAAAGTAATTTTGAAAAATTTATGTCCAGGTGGCTTGGAGAGATAACGAAACAATGGAGGGGTGTGCCAAATGCCAGGACCACGGGGGCTGGTGAGGCCAACTTGTGGTCCTAGAATGTAGGGAACTTACAGCCTGGGAGGTGCTATCCCCAGAAGTAGAATGTGACACAAATGTAAATTAAAATTTCCTAGTGTCCACATGAAAAGTGTGAAAAGAAACAAGTTACTTTTATTTTTTTTTATTTTTTTTTTAAAGATTTTATTTATTTATTCGACAGAGACAGAGACAGCCAGCGAGAGAGGGAACACAAGCAGGGGGAGTGGGAGAGGAAGAAGCAGGCTCATAGCGGAAGAGCCTGATGTGGGGCTCGATCCCATAACGCTGGGATCACGCCCTGAGCCGAAGGCAGATGCTTAACTGCTATGCCACCCAGGCGCCCCAACAAGTTACTTTTAATAATATATTTTATTTAACCTAGTGTATCTAAGATATTATCATTTCAGTATGAAATTAATATAAACAATTATTGGGACACCTTACATTTGTTTTTTTCCTGCAAAGTCTCCAAAATCCTGTGAATTTTACACTGACAGCACATCCCAATTCAGATTAGCTACATTTCAAGTACTCAGTAGCCACGTGTGGCTACTGGCTATTGTATCATAGAGCATAACTGTGGGCCATATTTTCCAACTGGAAATTGACATCCCTAGGCCATGGAATCAAAATAGCGGGTCCCAGCCAGCACTCAAAACGAACAAAAAGCAGGAAAAAATAAAATACAAAATAATAGTTTGCATCACACCTATTAAGATTGTTTAAGGAGACTTTTATTTCAGTGATTTCTTTTTATACACACATATAAATACGCATAGGCTGAGTTTTACAGTTTGAAGCTCACTGGTCTGGTGGTGGTTCATTTTTAACTATGGGGGAGAAAATGTCCATCCTCATTAAGCATTGGAGGCTCTTCTTTCCTCTTTCCTCTTTTTTTTTTTCCGTAAGATGTTGCTGGAGATCGTTCAGGTACTTATATAGCTATGAACACTTTCCTCTTTCTTCCAGACCTCAGTGTTTCCTAAAGTGTGTTCTTTGGAAAATTAAGCCCAACCATGTTCAGGAAAAAAACAGAAGTGATTGTATAGTCAAATATGTTTGGAAAAACTACCTTTGTATCACCCTCTAAAAGTGTCCTGATGCATACTAGCATGTTAAAGCCCATAAGTCCAGTTAGAGAAAGCTGATGACTTTGTTAATCTTGATTTTCCAAAATGTGTGGTTTTTTTTAAAGATTTACTGATTTATTTTCAAGAGGAAGAGTGAGTGGGAGGAGGGGCAAAGGGAGAGGGAGAGAATCTCAAGCACACTCTGTCCCCGCTAAGCAGGGAGCCTGATGCAGGGCTCGATCCTGCGACCCTGATATCGTGACGTGAGCCAAAACCAAGAGTCAGACACTGAAGTGACTGAGCCACGCAGGCGCGCCTCCAAAATGTATTTGATCACAGAACCACTCATTTGTGAAACACCTATATTTCAGACACACCTTTGAGAAGTTCTGCTTCATTTTTATTGAAACTATAGGGCATAGGGTTCTCAGCTTAAAAATAATTGCAACAGGGGAGTCTGAGTGGCTCAGTCGGTCAGCTGTCTTTGTTTTGGCTCAGGTTATTATCTCGAGGTTGTGAGATTGAGCCCGCATCGGGCTCTGTACTCAGCGCAGAGTCTGTCTGCCTGAGATTCTCTCTCTCCCTCCGCTCTTCCCCCTACTCATACGCTCTCTCTCTAAAATACATAAATAAATAACATCTTTTTAAAAATTAAAAAAAAATTGCAACAGTGGCATGTGAGAACTTTCTAGGGTGATGGTTCTGTATCTTGAATGCGGAGTTGATTACACACTTGTATATATTTGTCAAAACCGCACACTAGGTGTTGTATTTTACTGTGCGTGTATTATACATAAATGTTAAAAAGTTAAACAGAGGGACCCCTGGGTGGCTCAGTCGGTTAAGCGTCTGCTTCCGGCTCAGGTCATGGTCCCAGGGTCCTGGGATTGAGCTCCGCACTGGGCTCCCTGCTTCTCCCTCTCGCCCTGCCCCTCCCCCTCTTGCCCCCTGCTTGTGCACTCATGCTCTCTATCTCAAATAAATAAACTCTTTTTAAAAATTAAAAAATAAAAGTTAGGGGGCGCCTGGGTGGCACAGCGGATTAGTGTCTGCCTTCGGCTCGGCGTGATCCCGGCATTCTGGGATCAAGCCCCACATCAGGCTCCTCCGCTATGAGCCTGCTTCTTCCTCTCCCACTCCCCCTGCTTGTGTTCCCTCTCTCGCTGGCTGTCTCTATCTCTGTCGAATAAATAAATAAAAGTTAGATTGTCAGCAGCCTCCCTAGGCAGCATGATTTAAGAGTGGCTTTTACACTTTTTTAATGACGGTCACTGTAAGAAATACATTTCTACCTTGTGCCCAGTACAGTCATATATTAAAAAAAGCTTTAAGAAACAGGGCTTACCTTTACCATTTGCCCTGAACTCTCATATTTTCTGTTCTATTCCATCCCATTCTGTCCTAGCCTATCTTATTCTTTCATTTAAAAAAAATGCTAGTGAGCGCGCTCATTGCACTACTGGGTGTTTACCCCAAAGATACAGACGTAGTAAAGAGAAGGGCCATATGCACCCCAATGTTCATAGCTGCATTGTCCACAATAGCCAAATCATGGAAGGAGCCGAGATGCCCTTCAACAGATGACTGGATTAAGAAGCTGTGGTCCATATATACAATGGAATATTACTCAGCTATCAGAAAGAACGAATTCTCAACATTTGCTGCAACATGGACGGCACTGGAGGAGATAATGCTAAGTGAAATAAGTCAAGCAGAGAAAGACAATTATCATATGATTTCTCTCATCTATGGAACATAAGAACTAGGATGATCGGTAGGGGAAGAAAGGGATAAAGAAAAGGGGGGTAATCAGAAGGGGGAATGAAACATGAGAGACTATGGACTATGAGAAACAAACTGAAGACTTCAGAGGGGAGGGGGTGGGGGAATGGGATAGACTGGTGATGGGTAGTAGGGAGGGCACGTATTGCATGGTGCACTGGGTGTTATACGCAACTAATGAAGCATCAAACTTTACATCGGAATCTGGGGATGTACTGTATGGTGATTAACACAATATAAATAAAATAAAATTAAAAAAAAAAAAATGCTAGTGAAACCCGCCTAGCTGACCCGTAAGTGTCATAAACCCACATTTTGGAAACACAACGGTTTTCATGATGGGGATTGTAGGAGGGTTGTGGGAGCGCTGTTGAGAGGGCAACACCAAGTAGCTTTATTTTCAAGAGTCACCCAGGCTGTTCCGATGTAGATTTGTTGAAGATTACTGCCTTCTGGGCTTCCTAGGAGAAGGCCCAGGAACTCCGCCTGCTTCTTAAGAGAAGCAAAGATGGGGGTGGGGGGTAGATCTTTGGAGAAGTGAGGGCGTCGGCCTGGCAACCTAGGGGACAAGAGAGTACCCCCACGTGATAAGGGAGAACTGTGGCTGGTTGGGGCCATCCTGGATCGACTCCCTACTAGTGTCGTGACAGCACTTGCGGCCACACCGTGGAAGGGGAGGACTTCACTTTGCCCTCAGCTTCTGTCTTGAGACTAGAGAGATGTCAGCCATCCCCCTGGTGTCCCTAACGCAAAAATGGACACAGGGACAGTGCAAAGAGAGGACGGAGGCTGTGGCAGCAACTCTGAGGTGGGGCTGGGAGGACTGGTGTTGCCGTGAGGGGGCAGGCTGGTCGGCGGCCTGCTCTGTGGTGTGCACTTAGTGGGTGCAGGAAGCTCTGGGTGGCGGCTTTACCTGTAAATTGATTCTGAAGGATATGTGGGCGGGGGCAACCCTCTAGGGTCCCCTCCCTCTTCGGAGCTCCGTGCTATCGCTCAATAAACTTTGCTGCCCGCCAAATTAAAAATAAAAAAGGATATGCTAGATGGATCATGGCTGTGCTTGCTGTCTGAGGGAGTAATGTGTTCGTTAGATGGGGTAGAAAGACTTGCAGCATCGCTAACCTGTAGGAGGTAAATAAGTATTTTCCTTGTCAGGGTTCGGAGAAGATGTGCATTGAAATCATCTCCCTGGCCTTCTACCCAGAGGCTGGAGTGATGTGTGATGAGAGCGTCAAGCAGGTGTACGTAGAGTACAAGTTCTACGATCTACCCTTGTCGGAGACGGAGACCCCAGTGTCCCTGAGGAAGCCACAGGCGGGAGAAGAGATCCACTTCCACTTCAGCAAAGGTGAGGCATCCCTTGTGCTTCCAGTGGGGTGGAGGCAACCATTTTATTTATCAAAGTGATATATGCATATGGTTTTACTTACTTGTTTTTTGTTTTTTTATTATTTTTAATTGTTTTAATTCCAGGATAGTTAACATGCAGTTGGTACGTTAGTTTTAGGTACAACATAGTGCTTCAGCAATTGTATGCATTATTCAGTGCTCATCATGGCGAGCATACCCTTAAATCCCCAACACCTATTTCCCCCGTCCCCCACCCACCTCCTCTCCAGTAACCCTCTGTTCTCTATACGTAAGAGTCTGATTTCTTGATTTGTCTCTTTTTTTTCCTTTGTTCATTTGTTTTGCTTCTTAAATTCCGCACATAAGTGAAATCATATGGTATTTGTCTTTTTCTGACTGACTTATTTAGCTTAGTCTTACACTCTCTAGATCCATCCACAGGGGCTGCACCAGTTTGCATTCCCACCAACAGGGCAAGAGGGTTTCTTTTTCTCCACATCCTCGCCAACACTTGATGTTTCTTGTTTTGATTTTAGCCATTCTGACAGGTATGAGGTGATATCTCACTGTGGTTTTGATTTACATTTCCCTGATAATGAGTGATTTTGAACATCTTTTCATGCATCTGTTGGCCATCTGTATGTCTACTCTGGAGAATGTTCATGTCTTCTGCCCATTTTTTAATTAGATTATTTCTTTTTTGAGTGTTCAGTTCTTTATGTATTTTGGATATAAACCCTGTACCGGGTATGTCATGTGCAAATATCATCTTCCATTCAATAGGTTGCCTTTTAGTTTTGTTGATTATTTCCTTCACTGTGCAGAAGCTTTTTATTTTAATGTAGTTCCAGTAATTTATTTTTGCTTTTATTTCAAGTGGAGGGGCAGAGGGAGAGGAAGAGAGAAACCCAAGCAGACTCCATGCTGAGTGCAGAGCCCGACTCAGGGCTTGATCCCACGACCCCTAGATCATGACCCGACCTGAATCAAGAGTTGGATGCCCAACCAGTTGTGCCACCCGGGCACCCCACCATGTATCTTTTCTGATCACAATGCTATGAAACTAGAAATCAACCGTAAGAAAAAAAATTAGAGCACAAATACATGGAGGTTAAATAACATGTTATTAAATGATGAATGGGTCGACCCAGAAATCAAAGAGGAAATAAAAAAAATACATGGGGACAAATGAAAATGCAATGGTTCAAAACATAGGAGACATACCTAGAAAGAAGTCACTACGGCTGATATCTAAGAAATTACTGCCTGTGCTCTCTTCTAGGATTTTTATAGTTTCAAGTCTCACATTTAAGTCCTTAATCTATTTTGAGTTTGTTTTTGTGTATGATGTAAGAAAGTGGTCCAGATTCACTCTTTTGCATGTAGCTGTCCTGTTTTCCCAACACCATTTGTTTGATGAGACTTTTTCTTGTTGCATATTTTTGCTTCCTTTGTCAAAAATTAATCGGCCATATAATCATGGGTTTTTTTCTGAGCTTTCTATTCTGTTCCATTGATCTGTGTGTCTGTATTTGTGCCAGTACCATGCTGTTTTGATTACTACAGCTTTGTAGTATATCTTGAAATCTGGGAGATTGTAATACTTCTAGCTTTGTTATTCTTTTTCAAGATCATTCTGCCTATTTGGGGTCTTTTGTGGTTCCATACAAATTTTAGGAATATTTGTTCTAATTCTGTGAAGAATGCTGTTGGTATTTTGGCAAGGATTACATTAAATCTGTAGATTGCTTTGGTTAGCATAGACATTTTAACAATATTTGTTCTTCCAATGAATGAACATAGAATATCTTTCCATTTGTTTCTGTCATCTTCAATTTCTTTCATCATTGTTTTATATTTTCAGAATACAGGTTTTCACCTCCTTGGTTAAGTTTATTCCTAGGTATTTTATTGTTTTTGGTGCAGTTGTAAATGGGATTGCTTTCTTAATTTCTTTTTCTTTTTTTTTTTTGTTTTTTTGTTTTTTGTTTTTTTAAAGATTTTATTTATTTATTCTACAGAGATAGAGACAGCCAGCGAGAGAGGGAACACAAGCAGGGGGAGGGAGAGGAAGAAGCAGGCTCATAGCGGAGGAGCCTGATGTGGGGCTCGATCCCATAACGCTGGGATCACGCCCTGAGCCGAAGGCAGACGCTTAACCGCTGTGCCACCCAGGCGCCCCTTAATTTCTTTTTCTGTTGCTTCATTATTAGTGTATAGAAATGCAACGAGGTGTGCCTGGGTCGCTCAGTCAGTTAAGCATCTGACTCTTAATCTCAGCTCAGGTCTTAATCTCAGGGTTGTGAGTTCAAGCCCAGTATTGAGCCTACTTAAATAATAATAATAATAGTAATAATAATAACAATAAAGAAATGCAACAGATTTCTGTATATTGATTTTTTATCCTGTGACCTTACTAAATCCGTTTATCAGTTCTAATAGTTTTTTGGTGGAGTATTTAGGATTTTCTATATATAGTATCATGCCATCTACAAATAGTGAAAGTTTTACTTCTTCCTTACCAATTTGGATGATTTTTATTCCTTTTTCCTATCTGATTGCTGTGGCTAGGACTTCCAATACTGTGTTGAATAAAAGTGGTGAGAGTTAACATCTTTGTCTTATTCCTGGTCTTAGGGCAAAGCTCTTAGTTTTTCACCATTGGGTATGATGTTAGCTGTGGGTTTTTCATATATGGCCTTTATTATGTTGAGGAATGTTCCCCTTAAACCTACTTTGTTGAGGGGTTTTATCATGAATAGATATTGTACTTTGTCAAATGGTTTTTCTCCATTTATTGAAATGATCTTTTATTGATGTGATATACCACATTGATTGATTTACAAATATTGAAACACTCTTGTATCCTGGAAATAAATCCCACTTGGTCATGGTGAATGATTTTTTTTAATGTATTGTTGGATTTGGTTTGCTAATATTTTGTTGAGGATTTTTGCATCTATGTTCATTAGAGACATCGGCCTGTAGTTCTCTTTCTTTGTAGTGTCTTTATCTGGTTTTGAAATCAGGGTAATGCTGGCCTCATAGAATGAGTTTTTAAGTTTTCCTACCTCTTCTATTTTTTGGAATAGTTTGAGAAGAATAGGAATTAATGCTTCTTTAAATGTTTGATATAATCCACCTGTGAAGCTGTCTGGTCCTGGACTTGGGATTTTTTTTTTAAACTGATTCAATTTCATTGCTGGTAATTGGTCTGTTCAAATTTTCTGTTTCTTCCTGAATCAGTTTTGGGAGGTTATATGTTTCTAGGAATTTGTTTCTTCCAGGTTGTCCAATTTGTTGGTGTATAATTTTTCCTAATAGTCTCTACAATCCTTTGTATTTCTGTGGTGTCAGTTGTTTTTTCTCCTCTTTCATTTCTGATTTTGTTTATTTGAGTCCCCCCCTGCTTTTTGGTGAGTCTAGCTAAAGTCTTATCAATTTTGTTCATCTTTTCAAAGAACAAGCTCCTGGTTTCATTGATCTGTTCTATTGGCTTTTAAAGTTTCTATTTCTTTAATTTCTGCTCTAATCTTTACTATTTCCTTCCTTCTACTGTTTTTGGATTTTGTTTATTCTTTTTTTAGTTGCTTTAGGTATAATGTTAGGGTTTTTTTTTGAAATTTTTCTTGCCTCTTGAGTTAGGTCTGTATTCTTATAAACTTCCCTCTTAGAACAGCTTTTGCTGCATCCCAAAGTTTTTGAACCATTTTGTTTTCATTCGTCCCCATGTATTTTTTAAATTCCTCTTAGATTTCTGAGTTGACCCATTCATCATTTACTAGCATGTTATTTAACCTCCATGTATTTGTGCTCTTTCCAGATTTTTTCTTGTGGTTGATTTCTAGTTTCATAGCATTGTCAGAAAAGATACATGGTGGGGTGCCTCGGTGGCACAATTGGTTGGGCATCCAACTCTTGATTCAGCTCAGGCCATGATCTTGGGGTTGTGGGATCGAGCCCTGAGTCAGGCTCTGCACTCAGCATGGAGTCTGCTTGGGTTTCTCTCTTCCTCTCCCTCTGCCCCTCCCACTTGTGCACTCAATCTCTGTCTCTCTCTCTCTCTCTCTCTCAAATAAATACATCTTAAAAAAAAAAAAAAGAAAAGTTACATGGTATGACTGATCTTTTTGGATTTGAGACTTATTTTGTGGCCTAATATGTGATCTATTTTGGAGACTGTTCCATGTACACTTGAAAAGAATGTGTATTCTGCTGTTTGGGGATGGAATGTTCTGAACATATCTGTTAAATCCATCTGGTCCAATGTGTCATTCAAAGCCACTGTTTCCTTGTTGATTTTCTGTTTGGATAATCTGTCCACTGATGTAAGTGGGGTTATGCATATGGTTTTAAAATATCAAATAGGCCTAGAAAGATTTTTAATTAAAATTAAACATTCCCTTTTTCCATCCCTTCCCACAAATGACTCCCTGTTGTCCGCCCTATCCTCCTCAGTCCACTACACCTCTTTTCACTTTTTCCTGCTATTTCTTGTTATTTAACTCCATGTTTCTGAGTAATATTTCTGTTGCAATTTCCTGACTCACCAAGTTTAGATAATAACTGCTGCTTCCTATCATGACACATAAAATTTATCTCTTACACTATACCCATGTTCCCTTCCTCCCATATAGTTGGATCATAACTTTCATTTAATCCAATCTTGTTTCATTATGGATATGTAAATATTAATTCTTACAGAACCAAGTAGGATGCCACGTTTGTAATACTTTTTTTAATTTATTATTTTGTCTCAGTTTTTCATTTGCTCTATCTTCATAATGCCCATGGTAATTCTTTTCATATCCTCCAACGGCCTTTCCAAGTTTTCAAGTAATCAAGCCTGTCAAATGTATCAGTTTTTTTCCTTGAAGACCTCTCTTCAGCCCACCATTCAGCTATTATCTTACTGCTGCCATTTGGAGAATTTGATTTAATTCTCTCCTGTACTGGATTTCTTGTCTCCTGGGTTCTCTGTCATCCTCTGATTCACTTTTATATTTTAATGGGTCGTTTTTTTCTGGTAGCTTTTAAAGAAAGAGTACATTGGAAGGAAACATTTTGAGACCATCATGTATGAAATCTCTTTATTCTACTCATATTTAATTGATAATTAGACCAAGTGTAGAAATCTATTTGGAAAACATTTTTATTCAGAATTGCAAAGGAGTTGGTCCATGGTTTTTGCCAGGAGTCTAACCTTTGTATGAAAACTACCTATACCTGTCCAGAAGACTTGAACATTTTATTTATCTTTACCTTTAGTGTTCTTAAATTTTAGAATAATGTGTACATTTTTCCTGTAATTGTTCTAGCTATTCAGGGGACTCTTTCAATCCAATCTGGAAGCTCATGGCTTTTAGTTCTGGGAAATTTTATTGCATTTTTGTGATAATTTTGCCGCCAGGATTTTCTCATTTTCTTAGAGTTCTTGATCTTCCAAATTCATCGTCTAATTTTCTCATTTTCTTCCTATGATCCTACCTCTACTTTTTCTTTCTATTTTTGGGAAATTTCCTTAATTTGTTTTAAGATTTTATTTTGAAGTATGGCTCAGTAGGTTAAGTAACTGACTCTTGATTTTGGCTGAGGGACATCCTCAGGGTTGTGAGACTGATCTCCGCATCAGGCTCCATGCCCAGCGTGGATTCTCTCTCTCCCCACCCCGCCCCTTCCCCCTACTCCCTCTCTAAAAAAAAAAAAAAAAAAAGATTTTATTTTTAAGTAATCTCAAGTAATCTGTACATCCAATGTGAGGCTCAAACTTACAACCCCAAGATCAAGAGGTGCACGCTCTACCAACTGAGCCCCAGGTGCCCCTTAAATAGGTGTAGTCTTTTTCTCTTTTAAGTAAACTCTACCCCCAACCTGGGCTCAAACTCACAAGCCTTGATCAAGAGTCTCTACCAACTGACCCAGCGAGGTGCCCCCTCGATTTTCCTTAATTTTATCTTCCAGTCATTTAAAATTTACCTTTAATTTCTAAGAGCTGTTTGTTGTTGTCTGTTCTTTCTCCCCCCCCTTAATTATATCCTGTCCTTATAGGAGGTAGTTTATTTCTTGTATAGAATAAATTCTGAGGGGGGCAGTCCAAGGCTGAGGATACGCGATCCTGGCAGGGTCCAAACTCCTATCCTGCCTTCTGGTCAACCTGGTGCCTGTCTTCCATCCTTAATGGCTGCCAGGGAAGGGAAGGATGCCTCCCAGTTGAGCCTGTTAATCATGTTTCACATAACACAATAGCCGGAAGTCAATCGTGTAGCCAAACCTAGCTAAAATAGAGGCTGGGACACATAAGCTAATGTATTTGAGGCTGCAGCATTCCCGTATAAAAAGGAGGAGGAGGGCCGGGTGGGTGTGGGGACAGGTGCCGTCAGTTGAACCTGCTGTGTAAAACTCAAACCTGTAGGCGGCCCTAAAATATCTGTCTCCTGAATTCTTCCAGCTGTAGAGTGGGGGGGGCACGTTTATCTTGGGACAATGACAGAACAGCTTTCAATGCAGATCGGAAAGCTTCCTTTTTATCAGGGTCAACAAAGTTTTTCTTAAAGGGCCAGATGGCAAATATTTTAGGCTTTGTGGACCAAATGGTGTCTGTCACAGCTGTTCAACTCCGTCACTGTAGTTGGAAAGCAACCATAGATAATATGTAAACAAATAGGCATTGGCTGTATTCAGTAAAAACTTTATTTACCAAAACAGGTGGCCCACCCATGAGCCCTAGCTTGCCAGCCTCTTTTCTGTCACGGTTTTACATGTATCACTTATGAAAGTCTTCGTGCCCAAATAGCAACAGCGTATGATTCTTTGCTTTTCTCCTCTCTTATCTTCATACAGTGATAGACCTGGACCCACTGGAACAAAAAGGCCGAAGGCAGTTTCTGTTCGCCATGCTGAACAGACAAGATCCTGAGCAGGGACGGTAAGCACCTGCTTTCCACTTTGAAAGGAGGGAGATATTATCCACACAGGAATTCATTTGGAGTTTAAGTTTGGTTTTGTGCTGATATTGAATATTCTGATACTTCTTTCGTATTAATTTACTGAAGGGATTTCTCATCTCCGTGAGTCTAATTTATGTTTGCAGCTGCCTGATAAACTGTATGAATCTCATCAGCGTAGTTCCTCTCTCACCCATGCCAGCCCGAGAGACACTGTGTTGGTGGCGGCAAGTACTTGAATACTAACAGTGCTCTATGAGGAATGGACAAAACCCTTTGACATTCTCAGATCATTTCTCACAAACACGGTACCATTGCTAGCTTACCAAATATTACATCTTTATAATATTAATTTCCTATTTAGTTTTTAAGTAGGCTCCATGCCCAGCATGGAGCCCAACGTGGGGCTTAAACTCACGACCCGCAGGTCAAGACCAGAGCTGAGATTAAGTGTTGGACGCTTCATCGACCAAGCTACCCAGGCACCCCCATATTTAGATTTTTAAAATTATTTCTCTACAGGATTACTTCAACTTTGACGTAACTGAAGTAAATTCGAGGTGTACTATCAATTTTAGGAAAGCGTCCTTGTTATTCCTCTGAGGAGGCCTCCGTTTAGAAGTTCCCGATGAAATGCACAGGACATAGTTATACTAAGAAAATTATTCGCTGTTTAGCTGAAATTTGAAATTCAAATTTAAGTGGGCATCTGTTTGGGGTTTTTTGGTTTTGGCAAGATCTAGCAATGTTGCCTCCTTTTCAAGTGTGTGGGTAAGAAGTAATACAGGGCTGGTGTTTTAGCCCAATAAATTTGTTTAATTTGCATTTACTTTGTCTCCAGTTAGTCATAGAGAGGACTGAGAAAGGAGCCACGGAAATAAACAGTGACTGACTCCAGTGTCACTGTGTACTTAAGCAGATAGCAGCTTACTGGTAACTTTTGGGAATGGAAAGCGTTTTGGTCGTTTCCCTTCTGCATCAATGTTAAATTTAGTTATCTTCTTTTTTTCTCTCAGCATTCCTAGAATACTCTCTTTCTTTATTCCCTTACAGTGGTAGCTTTTTTTCTTTTCTTTTTGTACCTTCTATTTGATTTTAGATTTCGATTGATCTTACCTTTCTTTTTGCTGGCGTCGTACAGTACACAGAACATTGGCTTTGTAATCAGAGACCTGGTTTTGAATCCTGACTCTTCCACTTACTAGCTCTGCGATCTCTGAAAATTACTTTACTTGAAGGCTTCTGTGAGGATACAACTGAAATAATGTAGTTTATCTAAAGCATATGGGGATGCCTGGGTGGCTCAGTCAGTTAGACATCTGATACTTGATCTCAGCTCAGGTCTTGATCTCAGGGTCGTGAGGGAATGAGTAATTAATGAAGAATGAATGCATGCATGCATGTAGGTATTTGGAATTGTGCCCTGTACGTGGAAAAGGGAAAATCGGGGTCAGGGAGTCAGCATTATCCCTTTGGATTGTTGAAGTTCTCAGTAAGGATACTGAAGAATCATCACAAATGAATATTGCTTTATGAGCTAAGAATGTATCTCAGAAGATTTTCTTTTTAGCTTCATCCTTTAAATGCACCAAGTCCTTACTCTGTCGCCATTATAGTGGTGTAAAATGGAGGCAAGGGAAGTGATTCAGGGAAAACACTGAGTAGTGTATTACTTTTCTCTCTCTTTTTTTTAAATTTTATTTATTTATTTGACAGAGATAGAGACAGCCAGCGAGAGAGGGAACACGAGCAGGGGGAGTGGGAGAGGAAGAAGCAGGCTCATAGCGGAAGAGCCTGATGTGGGGCTCGATCCCATAACGCTGGGATCACGCCCTGAGCCGAAGGCAGACGCTTAACCGCTGTGCCACCCAGGCGCCCCTACTTTTCCCTTTATATATGTATTTTAAGCCTTAGAGTATCAACATTACTGAGTTAAATGGAATTTTCCCCCCTTTAGTTTAAAGTTTACAGTGGTAAGTGATCCTATGGATGATGAAAAGAAAGAATGTCAAGAAGTGGGATACGCGTTTCTGGAACTGTGGCAGAACATGGAATCAGGAAAAGACGGTGTAGAGCAAGGTCTAGACAGTGAGTAATAAATTTCGATGCTTCTCAGTTTCACTTATTTCTAAGGAAATCAGCCTAATCACGAATACTTTCCCTGTTTTACCTTCAGTATAGAATTACCACTATGAAGTTGATGATACAAACTGGATCCAAATCCTTACAGCTGTATTGATTTCTAGATCGAGCATGAGAGTGGTCAGTTGTGTATTTTAGCCCATGTACCTCACGACAACTAGAATACAATCTTTTATGAGTCTCGTGTTTGAAATAGGGGAATTTCAAAGGCCAGTTCTTTTAATTTCAGTCATATTTAAAGATCAGAATTCCTGATTTCTCTTAAGCATATAGTTTGTAAAGGCAGCGAACATCCTCTTTTAACGTGGGACCCTTCACCCAGTCTCTTCAACACACACCCACTCTCCTGCTCCCTCACACCCCGTGGTATTTCTCAGAGTTGTTTGCAGGCTGTTGTTTTTCTGGTTACCAAATCTTAACCGTCCCGCTTCAGAAGTGTCTTGACTGCATCCCCACCTCCACCCCATTTCCATCTGCTACAGTGTTTCTCTACAAAGTCTGATCATCACATTCTTTTTAAATCCATTTTTAACTGTGTTTGCTGCGAGACTGGCAGGCTTTAAAAATATCTGCCTTCGGATGCCTTTAGGTGGGCCTGTTCCGCCAGCCCCCACTGCTCTTACCCTGCGTGCCTGGGACTTCACGCTTCCCTTGTCTGGGAGGCTGTAGTGGGCCCCGAAGATTACTCACTAGACCAGTGGTTTTCAAACCGCCAGTCCTAACCAACCAATGGGTGGTGAAATAAAATTAGTAAGTCATGACCAGAACGGGGGGGGGGCTGCAGAAAATATCAGAGTATCTGATGTACGTGGGTATTGAGTCATGATATAAAATTATAGTGAGATTTGAGGACTCCTCTTCAGACCAGGGGCTACAGAGTTCCAACTAGCTGGTAGACAAGAGTCTTCACTTTATTCCCCTAGTGACTCTCCAAGTGAGGTGCCGGGCAAGTTGTGTGACCTGTGTCGGTCTCCTCAACTGCAAGATGAGAAGAACAGCAGTTGCTCCCTCACAGGCACGTCCCGAGGATTGAGGGAATGCTGAAGGGAAGGCTTGCGGGAGAGGAGTGTTTAGGAGGGCGCTGCCTCGCTGGCACATGGCCAGTGGAGGGGGGAGGGGTGTCTGTCACCCGTTTTCCCGCTCACACTCCCCAATTCGATTCCTGAACCCATTCCTGACATGCTGCGCCCTTCCTGGCTTCTGGGCACTGGTACAGAAGGAACATCCCCTGAAGCCTTTTCTAGTCATTACCCTAAAGCCTATGAATAATGTCTCAATTATTTTGATTTTTTTAAACATCAAAAGAAAAATTTATAGTAATTTACTATGGCTGCCCTTCCTTCCGCTCAGGCTTTAATCATGTTGGTCTGATTTGAAAAACAAAACACTGCTTTCTAGCCCTTCAGCTACCTTCTCTCTTAGCACTTTCAAACTCTGCTCATTGAAATACTTGCTTGAATATTTATCGGTCAGTGCAGTGCTATTCTGGCACCTACACTGTTCAGTTCAGATCAAGTTTTCATCCAAACGCTTTTTGACTCTGTTCTTACCAATTTTCCTAATTGTCCAATCCAATTGGTTTATTCATCCTACTTGACCTTTTAAAATCTCTAATATTATTGCTCATTCTTTTTAAATGCCATTCTCCCTTTTTTACTCCATTTGACTTTCCATATCACTCTGTGGGGATCCTCCTGTTTCTTTACAGGGTCTTCTTCCCGGGTTTGAACATTGGGCTTCTCCTGGCTCACTTCTTGGCCTTTTTTTCTCTCCATATACCCTCTTCCTGGGAGTTTGCATTCACTCCCAGGATTTTAATTCTAATCTAAAAATGATCACAAATCTAGGTTTCCAGTCCAGATTTTTAATAAAATCTAGACTTAACGGTAGACCAACATTCACTACTTCTATGTTCCCTTAGTACCTAAAACTTGACTATAACTTTGTACCTTGTGTTCCCTCTTACCCACCATCCAGGTATCTAAATTAGAATGGTCATCCTTGATTCTAGCCTACTCCTCACTCCCAACATTTAATCACATTATTTTTAGCTCTCGAATGTTCTGAATCTGTCCTTACCTCTCCATCCCATTATACTTCAGACTCCTTCAACTCTCCTGAATTACTGCAACAGCCTCGTAACTACACTCCCGGATCTACTCATGCCCCCAGTTATATTCTCCAAATAATGGGCCATTTTTCTAGAACCCAAATAAAAATCACCACTTCTACACTTCAGTTAAAACCAGGTCCCTTAGAAGACAATCAAGGCCCTTTACGATCTGGCCCCTGCTTATCTGTACTGATTCACTTTTCTTATTTTTTAAGATTTCTTTATGAGAGTGAGTGCACGCACGTGCATATGGAAGTCGGGGGAGAGCCAGAGGGACAACGTCCCAAGCCAGTTCCCCGTTGAGCAAGGAGCCCGACGCAGGACTCGGTCTCACAACCCTGAGCCAAAATCAAGATTTGGATACTTAACTGACTGAGCACCCGAGGCGCCCCATATACACAGCTTCGCTTCTGCCGCTCCTTGCAGCTTTCCAAACTTGTCGGGTTCTCATGTCTTGGCCTGTGCTTAGAATAGCTCAGGGATTGTCTCCTGCGGGCCTTTTCCAACTCCTCCACCCTGGGTGAGGGGCCCCTTCTGCATGTTCCCAAAGCCCCTTGCATACTGCACTGACTGTGCGCCCCCTTCTTTCTGCTAGACTGCACCCCCTACGAAATGAGGCTGTGACTTCAGTACCACCCCTCGCACGGTACATGGCAGTTATTTAAGGGTCTTCTGACTGAATAATGCTGCCGCCTGACCTGTTCACCTTTCCTCTCCCAACAGTTGTCAGTTCTGAAGATCAGGCCACCAAAATAGGACGGCTGAAGGTGTCCCTTCGAGCTGCTGCCGCCCTCCATGCTATTTACAAGGAGATGACAGAAGAGAGGTTTTCGTGATGGAGCAAGTACCATTCCGTTCTAAACTCTGAGGGAACCATAGTAAAAAGTCTCTTATAAAGTAACTTGCTATACTGTGAATTTGGTTTACTGTGATGTCGGGTATCTCTCAACCTAATGACAAAAGCTTAGAAGGACGGAAGCGAATTTCTGTGATCCTCCCTGGACAAAGGCATTCTCTAACGTCTCAGCACGCTCCCAGTGAGAAGCAGGCCTGCTATCAGGAACTGCAAAAGAACGATCACAAAAGGTAAATTTATAAAAACAAAACAACAACAAAAAAAACCACAGTTTATTTATCTTTTAGTTCTTCCAAAATTGAAAATATCAAGTCCTACTGCTAAGGAGAAAAAAAAACAAACAAATAAAATCTGAGACCCCTCCCCCCCTCTTCTCTTAAAGTCACAGAACACAGAAGGAACTGCAGTGGGACAGGTGGGTGCAGAGAACCAGGAGGGGGAGGATGGCGAGATAAACTCCCCAAATACTTAAAAAGCTGTTCAACAGAAACTGTGATAAATACAGGACAATGCAAGACAAGTAAAAATAAGGAGCAGCAGTGACGAGAGGCTGTGTTGTAGAGTGGCCTCCCTTCCTCTTCTCTTTTCTCATCAGGGTATTCTAGGCCCCAGGCACCTGCCCCTTCCAGGTCTAAATGCGGATTCCTCTGAGCCTCCTTCTAGGTTTCGCTAGAAGCAGTGCGTGAGGCACAACCATTCTTCCTCAGATACATCAGAAAAGAAACAGTGGTACTTTTGCTTCTACCACGGTACCATGTGTGAATGTGTGAGGAGGATGAAACCGAGCCAGGGAGTGCCACTGCTTCTTAGGTCGTCCAAGGCCGCACAGATACCTCTATCTGCGTGAGCAGGAAAGCAGGAAAACTCAGACGGAGGTACCAGCCCGATCTGCCTCACTAGCTCGGGCTGTATGGTTTATCACAACTATGAGCAAGTTCCAAGAACCTTTTCTTGAGTACTGCAAAGATGGGACGTAAAGAGGTGTGAGGAAGGTCATGGCAGTAGGGTAGGATGGAGGCTCGGACCTGCTGGTCAAGAACCATGGTACGGGTAGTTAGGGGTCACCTCGTACCAATGTCTTGGAAATACAGCTTTGAGACATCAAAGAAGAAGATGTCAGAAGCCGTCGATGTCCTGGCAGAAGGTGGTAGGAAGAGAGAGGAATGAAACGGTACTTATTAACAGCGGAAGCCTCTGCCCTTCTTCAAGAACACCTCCTCCCTCGCCATCTGGATGGGGCCACTGGCACGTGTCCTGGTGGGCCTGGAATTCCCCGAGTAGATTGGTCCACACAAATGGCCCCCTAAACCCATTAACACAAATGGCAAAACTTCAAAAGGAAAAAAAAGGAAAAATACAGTTTCTATGTCATGTAAAATTTGTAGGGGTTGGCTGGATAAAGAATGGAGCGGAGGACCAAAGTTCAGAAGTTACTTCCTCTTTTTCTTGGGGGGTGCAGAGCTGTGTCTGGAACCACGGTTAGAGCCACGGCCTGAACTGTGCACAGATGCCTTCCTCTTCCGGCTCATACTTCGACTCTGTTCTTCTTCTTCCTCGTAACGACTTTCACGGTCCGCTAAATACGAGAAAGAGGCATTACTAGTTAGTGACAGGTCAGCTTTGACACTAATAGTATGTGATAGCACGCACTACTAGAGTGCGTAATCTGGCGTCAAACTTAGGTTTGGATCTGTTCATCTCAGTCGCTTCTTGGTTGTGTGATTTTGGGCACGTACTTAACCTTTCTGAGCCTTGGTTTAGGTATTCATACGATGGAAAACTTTTTTACGATTAAATAAGGTAATCTACGCAAAGAACCTATCCCAATGCTTGGGATCCAGTAGATAATATTTCCCTTTCACTTTCTAACTTGTATCTGGTGTTTGGTTTCAGAGTAATTAAACTAGTATTTACAAAAACGGTCCTAACCCAGAAGAAGCCCAGAAAGTTAGACTATTATAGGACTTACATTTGGAAACTGGCCTAATTCCGGAGCCTTCCAAGACTACGTGACTATCCCTGCTATGGGCCCAGATGAAGAAAGCATCAGACAGAGTCATGCCACGTGGAAGAGTGCGGACGCATTCCGGAGCTTACTGTCCCTCCGACGAAGCTCAACCCCACAGGACTGTCACGGTGTTCTTTTGTTACTTGTATTAGGCAAAAAAATCTCAAGATACTAAAATCTGCTAGAAATTTGTGCCTCAAAAATAAACAACAAACAACAAAAAGTTTACCTTTTCGGGCTTCTTCCTCCAGTTCATCCCAATCCTTTCCACTCTCTTCTTCACTGCCCAGTGATTCCTTGGAATAGTCTAAAACACGATTGATTAAGCATTATTCTTTAGACAGGAACGGAATGCCAGAGCTCTTCCCTCCTTTATAAGTTTCCAGAAATGACAACAGATTGGAAAGCCATGAACAATTTTCCCTCTAAAGACGAACCTGATTCTTCGGCTTCTGACGAATAGTCTTCATCGCTGTCCTCCTCCTCCTCCTCATAGTCGTCCTCTGAAGGATTGAAAGTCTCATCCTCAATTTCAGACTCTGAATCCCCTTCCTCAGCATCACTCCCCTGGTGAGTCAGAGAGCATGATACTCTTTACTGGGTTCCTTTTTGGCACTCACTTGATTAATGAATTAATTCAAGCCACTTAGCACACCAGCAATATTTCTTTTTTACATGAAAAAAGTAAAACAAAACCCCAAAACCCCGAGTGACCAAGGGATAAAAGGACTAATTTAAATTATACTAGTAAAGTGCAATTACTAAATAAACATCTAATTCACATTCCTTAAAGATTCACTTTACCCTTCCTTACCCAGGAAAATTAACCACAGAAATACTCTTGGTAATAATGCATTATGCAGTAGTGGAGGAACCTTCTTAGAAAACAGTTTTTGCAAAATGCCCTAAAGTTACACCTGAAACTGATACTATACTGTATGTTAATTATACCTCAAATAATAACAATTACAAAAAAGTAAAAATGCCCTGAAGAATTTTTTCCCCAGTACTAAGAAAGAAATCTGAGTGGCTACCAGTCCCCAATTTATCATCTACCTGTGAAACTCACCTGGGGAAACAGTATAGTAAGACTGAGCTCCCACTCGGTGTGCTCCCTTATGTGCTACTTACATGGCATTTCCTAGCTGCCCAAATGGTAATGGGCACCACCATGTACCAGAAAAGAAACCCCACACTCACGCACCTCACCCTCAGGCTCTAGGAAAGACCAGCCACCTTGTTCGAAGAAGCCCTCGGGGTCGTCGACAATGGTCTTCATGATTTTAGTCCAGTTGAGGGACTGCACTCCTTCTGTGTACTTTAGGTCACAGGAACTGAGAGACAGGACATTACGAAGTCAAAGTCAATTCTATTTTCTGAGAACATACTGTGTCATCTTGCTCATAAGCATCTCTGAATGTAGATAACCTTTTCCTAAATATAGGAAAGCAGATATTCTTTGCACTCTGCCACCAGAAGAGACCCAGACGATATTTGGTCTCCCAGACACCAGCACCCATGACAGAGCAGCATTCCAACTGAAGCAAGCTTTGTCTCTTGAACAAAGCTCATCGTGTTTTTGTTTTCCATTTTCTTTCTTAAGCACCAATCTCCCTGTTCCTCCTGTAGCCTTCTGTCCTCCTCACCTATGCTTTCCTGTCTCCAAATCACTCTTAATTGCAAGTAGTTTCAACTTATAACCATTCCTAGGATTCTTACTCTTCAGCTCTGACCATGCACACCACTGCAGTTCAGAAAGGGCAACCAGCCCTAGCTTTCCCTCCCCAATCTGCCACTGCTTTCCTATGTATTGCTTATTTGATGCAAGGTCTATCTGAAGGTAGGGATAAGTTGTCTGTTTAGTACCTAAGGCACCCTGCATTAAGATGTTCAAATGACTTTCATCCCCTTCCGTTGAGGAGAGCTCAATCAATTCAAGTGGGTGGGAAGGAGACAAAAGGAAACCAAAGAAATGACAATAGTGAGGATCACAGCAAGAAACCTTTGGCACAAACTCTATCTGCGAACCACTGCCGTAAGTCAGTCCGTTACAGGCACTGTATCAGTCACACCCGCGCTGCTAGCCACGCTGCTAACAGGACTAGATTTACCTTGTCACTCTGAACCACTGGAAAACCAAACGAGATACGAAGCGGCTTTCAAGCACTAGATAAAAAGCAGCACAGACTATAATCCCCTAAAGGAGGAGACATACAGGGTTCTGTTTTATAACTGCCCAAGTTTTCTGCCTAGAGGCAGTTCCCCCTCCCATGCAGGGAAGGGGAACCCAATCAGAACTTGAAAGAGAGGATTTCAGGAGGCTGAGACAGCTAGAATTTGTGGGGCGGGAGTACTAGAGGAGAGAGTGATAGAAAAAGCTCTGGAAACGTGCAGAGGGATCCCCTCCAATCTTTGGCCGAGAACGTACCTCCACACACATGAGAGGAAGCTAAGAAGAGCTGGGCAGAACAGCACTGGAAAGCGGTAGGCCAGACAATTCCCAGATCTCACACTAAGCTGGAAATAGCTCCTGTTCCCACCAGCTTCAGTGGGAAGACCTTATAACACCGTGAATCAGAGCCCTCAAAGAGTACTGCCTCAGCGATGGTGTGTATTAGTCCTAGACGAAAGCTGTTCTGACCAGCCACAGTGGCATTTGAGAACAAGTTCTGAAAGATCACGTGGTATTCGGGTCACTGAGCTATACCAAGAATGAAAGCTATGAAAAGTTTTAAAAGCGTATCACATAAAAATGTGTAGTCACACTGTTTGGCAGTTGATCACAAATTACCAGACATGCAAAAAGGCAGAAGAAAAATCAACCAACAGAAACACACCCAGAAAATACAAAGATAGTGGATGCAAGTATCAGATGTAATGATGTTAGAGGAGCTATTATAAATATGCTCCGTGTGTTCAGGAAGGAAGAGAGGGACTTGAGGATGCGGAGAAGTGAAGAAATACGCATACTTAGTCTCAGAAAAAGGGAGGGGCGACTGAGCAAAAATTTGAATAATGGCCAAAACATTCCTAGATGTGATGAAAACTACACAACCCACAGATCTGAGAAGCCCAGGGCACACTAAGGAGAATAATCATTAAAAATGAACAAAACACAGCAAAGCACCTAATAAACTGCTAAAAACCAATGATACAAATAGAAAATAAAATATCCTGAGGGAAAAAGGTCAATCTGTACAGGGTACAAAGAACGACAGCAGACATCTCAGCAGAAACCCAGGAAGTTGGAAGACAATGGAGCAACATCTTGTAAATTTAATTAAAAAAGACTATCAACTTGCACTTCTATATCCAGCAAAAAACATCTTTCTGAAATGAAAGGGAAATAAAGACTTTCAAGAAAAAAGCTGAGAGAATTTGTCACCAGAAAACCTACACCTCAAATGCTAAGGAAGGTTTATGAGGCAAAGAAAAATTACAGCAGATAGAAGGTTGGAACCACACAATGGCGTGAAGAGCACCAGGAATGATAAATACATTAGTAAATACCCAAGACTCCCCCCCCCCATTTTATAAATCAAGAGATAACTGCCTGGGAACGTGGCTGGCTCGGTCAGAAGAGCGTGCAACTCTTGATCTTGGGGTCATGCGTCTGAGCACCATGTTGGGTGTAGTGATTACAAAACAAAAAAGAAAACAAACACACAAAACCAACCAAAAAGACAACCAAACCAAAAACAAAACCCCAAAAAGACCTTAATATACAATCATAAAATTAATCCAAAAGGCAGCATAAAAATGAGAAAAGAAAACAAAGAACAGAGGAGACAAAGAGCAAGGTGGTAGATTTAAACCCAACCACAGTGACAGTTAACAGTAAATGTAAATGGTCTGTTTCACCAACCCAATTAAACGTAGACTAGATTAAAACAGGTGAGACCCAAACCTATGTTGTCTCCAAGGAAGCTACTTTAAAGTTAAAAATAAAAGGACAGAAAAAAGACACGTTATACAAACACTAATCAAACTAAAGCTAGAAGTCCATAATAATGACCCACCAAGTAGATTTTGAAACAAGGACTATTATTAGAAATAAGGAAGGACATTTCATCATGCTGGAAAAAAAATAAAATTAAACCTCTAGGCAGACTTACCAAGAAAAAGAGGAAACAAATGATCAATATTAGGAATGAAAGGAAACACCATTATAAATTGTGTCACTTAGATTAAGAAGACCAGTTTGATGAAAGACACAAGATGATTCTAAAATTTACACAGAACAGTCAATGTAATATAGCCAATTTTTTTAAGGATTTTATTTATTTGAGAGAGAGAGAGAGAACATGAGCAGGGCAGAGCAGCAGGCAGAGGGAGAAGCAGGCTCCTCACTGAGCAGAGAGCCTGATGCGGGACTCAATCCCAGGACCCTGGGATCACGACCTGAGCCAAAGGTAGACGCTTAACCAACAGAGCCACCCTGGCGTCCCTAAATTGGCCAATTTGAAAAGGAACATGTTTGGAAGACTTACACTACCTGATTTCAAGACTTACTATAAAGCTATAATCATGACAGTGGTGTAAGGACACACAGATGCCAATGCAACAGGACACCATCCAGAAACAGACCCTTTCCTATATGGCTGATTTCTTTTTATTCTTACAAAGGATGCCAAGATAATTCAGTAACTAGGGGATAATCTCATCACAAATGGTACAAAATAGAACCTCTCCTACATGGTTCATTTCTTTTTTTTTTTTTACAAAGATGCCAAGATAATTCAGTAACTAGGAGATAATCTCATACAAATGGTACTAGAATTACTGGCTGTATGGAGGCGAAGTATGAACCTTGACCCTTACGCTACAGTAAAAAATTAGCTCCATATGGATCGCAGACCTAAATATGAGACCTACACCTATAAAATCCTAGGAGAAAACAGAAAATGTTTATGACTTTGGGTTAGTCCCCAAATCCCCTTATTAGATAACACATAAGCAAAAATTACAAAAGAAAGAGTAGATCTAACAGATTTCATGAGAATTTTCCACTTCTAGTCTTTAAAAGGCACTCGAGAAAATGAAGAGGCATAGAAACTACTGAAAGAAAACATATACAAGGGGCGCCTGGGTGGCTCAGTCGGTTAAGTGGCTGACTCTTGATTTCAGCTCAAGTCATGATCTCAAGGTCCTAGGACTGAGCCCCACATCAGGCCCTGTGCTCAGCGGGTGGTCTGCTTGAGCATTTGCTCACTCACGGCTCTCTCAAATAAATAAACCTTTAAAAAAAAGAAAACATATATAAAACCTGTATTTGATGAAGGATTTACATCCAGTCTAAAGAATTTTTTAAATTTATTTTTTTAAAAGATTTTACTTATTTTAGAGAGAGAGAGCACAAGTGGGGGGAGGAGCATAGGGAAAGAGAATCTCAAGCAGACTACACACTGACCGCAGACGCCAGACACAGGGCACGATCTCACGACCCTGAGATCATGACCTGAGTGGAAATCAAGAGTCGGATGCTTAACTGAGTGAGCCACCCAGGTGTCTCTGTCCAGTCTAAAGAATTCTTACAACTCAGACAAGCAATCTCTTTTGCAACATGGGCAAAAAAACCAAAGTTACTTCCTCGAAGACACAGAATGACACGTAAGCATATGAAAAGATGTTCAACATCACGGGTCATCAAGGAAATGTAAACTGAAAACACCATGAGCCCGCACCGCACGTTAAATGGCCAACATCAGACAGACAGTCAAAAGCAAGTGTTGATTAGGACGCACAGCAACACCTCTCACATACTTCCAGGTTTTCTGGAAAGTGATTTGCTAGTTTCTTACAAAGCTGAACACAGACTTAACCACCAACTATACGACCTAGCAGTGCCACACTTAGGTCATCTACCCATGTAGATGGGTACGTATACACTTTAAAGAACTGTATGTAACGTTTGTAGCGGCTATTCATAAAGCCCCCACATGGAAACAACTCCAACGTCTACGAAGTGGTAAATGAAGTGGGGAATATCCGTGCCCTGGAATACTCCTCAGGAATAAAAAGGATGCACTCGACAACTTTCAAAATTTCGAAAGTGCTGAGCTAAGTGAAGGATGCAAGATACAAAAGATGACATACTGAAGGCTTCCATTTATGTGAAATCCTAGAAGAAGCAAACTGTATAGTGATAGAAACCAGGGATAAGGTTGGGGGGGGGGGAATGACTATAAAGGAACTTCGAGCCGTGAAGAAGTATTCTGTATCCTGATGATGATGATAGATTTGAGACTGTATACGTTTGTCAGAACTCGTGACATCACATACATAAATTGGTGAATTTTATTACGTGTAAGTTTTCCTTCAATAAAACTTGTTTTTTAAAAAGTCATATACATTTACACATAATATTTGTGACATTACACCACCTGTCTGCATGTTTCTTAGGAAAATACTCCGGGACACCCTCAATTTGTATCTTCCTCATAACTTATTTCTACATTCTCTCAAGCCACTTCTTAAGAGGAGGTTTACATTTATAGCATTTCCCCTTCCCAGGTAATGGGGGGTGCGGGTGGAGGGCAGAGCAAACTCTACTCATGGCTACCCAAGCCTCACCCTTCACACCTAGGGAATACCATCTCCTGAATACGGAGTTCTCGTACTTCCGTGAGAAATTCTTTTACCTGAAGTGTGTAGATCTGGACGTCAAAGGCTAAAATAAAAAGAATTTCTATCTCATCTTTCAATAAAAATAAGAGACCTAGTAAGAAATATGCCTCCCTGTTTATAACTAAATTATTACACACGTGTTTAGATTTTTTAATGCACCTATCAAGGAGAGTAAAAAACAACTCTAAGTCTTTATCTAATAGATTCCGAATTTTTAAGTCCCAGGCTGTAACTCAACCCAAAGGCAGTTTTACCCTGAAGTACACCAGCGGATTTTACATACCACACACCACACTCACATTCTGTGATACGGGGCTCACAGGGTGACCGGGAGACTGCCGGCCAATGTACTTACTTCAGCCATTCCTTGATGGGGTCTAGGGAGGCTACAGGAATGGCGTTGATCATGGTGACTTTCTTGCTGTAGTCCTTGTACACTATCACCATATCAAAGTTCTTCAGGTGAAACTGAACCCGCTCAAAGTGAATCAGCTCCACTTCATCCAAGGTCACCACGAAAGGCGGCTGTTAGGAAGAAACTGGATCACTACCACATAAACCCCCTAAAGCACCAGCATTTTCAAATTCTGTCAGAATCTTTTTTTTTTTTTTTTTTTTTTTTTTTAAGATTCTGTCTGAGAAAGAACAAGCACTACTGTGTTTCTGGGAAAGACTAAAAGCAATACGACGTACTGAGAAGCTCCAGGAAAAGGATTTGTAAGATCAAAATCTTTCCTCAAGGAGAAAAAATTTAAGGAAAACCATGAAGAAACTATTTTTAAAAATATTTAAAGAGACTTTTAAAGAATCTTTTGTTCAGTAAGTTATGTCTCAGAAAAGTAATTATTGGGGCACCCAGGGTGGCTCAGTCAGTGAAGCGTCCGCCTGACTTGGTTTCGGCTCAGGTCGTGATCTCAGGGTTGTGAGATCAAGCCTGGTGTCGCACTGGGTGTGGGGCCTGCTTAATTTCCTCTCTCTCCCTCTGCCCCTCCCCCCTCAAAAGTTAAAAAAAAAAAAAAAGTAACTATCAAAAATGAAAATCACCAGAAATAAGGACCTAGTTTTCAAAACACCTATCCTTCTGCTTTCTCTTCTCTAACAATTTTCTTACTGAAAGGAGGGAAGAAGTACTCACCCACTCGGTAGCATTTACCAGCGCACTACTAGTGGGCTGAAGGAGGCAAGTACTCCTGTAAGGAGCTCCATTAAACCTGAAAAAGAGTAAGAAAAAAGACTCACATAAGATCGGGCCCACTGCAAGGGAAATCTGCTGCCACAATACACTTTTTTCCTTTTCCCATTCCAAACCCAGCTCCCACATGCATACCGGAGAGTCATTTACAGGGGAAGCCTCTCAGTCTGAGCCACTTACCCCAGCCCTAAAATGTTCAAGAGGGAATAGATGTCTCAAAGCTTTTCAAAGGAAAAAGGGAACGATCTGTTGAGTTATTATAAAGGAAGAATAACTAATTTTTAAAAAAAAATTTTTTTAAAGATTTTATTTATTTGACAGCAAGAGACCACAAATGGGGCGAGCAGCAGAGGGGGAAGCAAGCTGCCCGCTGAGCAGGGAGCACGACTCAGGGCTCGATCCCATGACCCTGGGATCATGACCCGAGGCAAAGGCAGATGCCCAACTGACTGAGCCACCCAGGCGCCCCTAATTTTTCTAATAGGCAGACAACAACACTTCAGGACAAAAAGATGAGGAGATACGTTACCCCAAGTCCCTAAAAGGCACTTCAAATTCCAGTTCCTCCTTAGTTAGGGCCTCTACTTTCTCGATGAAATTTTTAAAGGCTGTTTTCAGTTTGTGCCTCATTTCTCGTTCCATCTGCAGAAGAAAAAGAAAAAAAAAACACACCAATTAACCACAGCCATCACTTTGTTAATAGTACATCCCTTCAAAAAGTCCAAAGTGCTCCTACAGTCCTTAATTCTCATACCCACGATGCCGACGCGGATACTGTCCTAAAGGCCACTACAGCGTAAGTGCACGGCCGAGGCTGCCACTGACGTCTAATCCACACGCCGCTGCACTGGGCCGTCCCCGCACACACTCGAGTGGTTCCACAGAAAGACTCGGGTTGTTCATAAGATACGACAACTACTGAACTCAGATGTGAACCACAAGCTACCTCAGTACGCTAATCTCACAGACCTGCTCAGCATAGAGGTCATCTCGGTCATGCATGTGCTGATGTTTGCCCAAGTCCGTGGTGATCTCTCCCACTTCCGTGTAGAACTGCACATCTGTGTGCCGCTTCTTCCCAAACATGATGGCATTCTGGGGGCAGAGCAGAAAGCACAAGAAAGAAATCAGAAACCTCAAAGAAGCAGATAATGACAATAAGCAACTTGGAAACAGAATACCTACGCCGGAAACCATAGCATTTATGTAAAGATGGTTAAATCAACCCCCCCGGGGTCATCATAAATAATGACATTTGGGAATGGGACAGTATGAATTTTATAAAAAGTACTATTTATTAGAATGCAGTGTAGAGATTATGCCGGAAATAAAGTGCGTCTAAAGCAACGTTTTTCTACTTCAGAAACGAATCTGGAGAAAAGCTTTTGTTCGGCAGTCATGAGATATCACAGCAAAGAGACGCACAGGCCGAGCGCACTCTACGTTTCCGACACGGTGGGCTTCACAGACATTATCGCGCTCAATCCTCGTGATCACCCTATGAGACAGGTGACATCATTCGTCACTATTTAAGGAAAGAGGGTGACGTACGGATCTTGCCCAAGATCCG
Organism: Ailuropoda melanoleuca; assembly: GCF_002007445.2. Lineage (NCBI taxonomy): Eukaryota > Metazoa > Chordata > Mammalia > Carnivora > Ursidae > Ailuropoda > Ailuropoda melanoleuca. The sequence goes on from NC_048237.1 coordinate 1,212,836, forward strand.
GCAGCGGGGAAGGAGACAGGTGTACCTTGAGGTGAAAGTGCAAGACGATGATCATCTCTCCGTCGCACGGCTGAAACAAAGCGTGCTTGATGTTGTTGTACAGGATATCCACCTTGTCTCCTCGGACGGACGTGAAGCGGAAGCCTGGGGACAGACGAACGGGGCTGCTAAGCGTCAAGCAGCAGCATGAGGTGAGGCCAGAAGACACTGCATCTTTCCTGGCGGGTCCGAACGGGGTCAGAGCAAGTGCCAACCACTCTCCGGGGCTTGCCTTTCCTCGTGCGCGCAGAGCAATGTCAGCAGAGCCCCCCCAGCGCCTCCCTGACATACCGCATCACCCGTTCGTCTACAAACGTGCCCCGGAGATCACCCATACCATTGACGTGGGCCTCCAGCGAACCCTGCATCCTCTTTTGGGCAATGTTTGGGCGAATGTACAGATCTTTCAGTTTGGGATTACTCCGGTTGAGGTTGATCACCAGGGAGTCTTGTTTCACGATGCCCTAAGTAGAACGAGAATTAACGTGAATCCTCACGCATCTCTGCCGTGTCCAAACCCACACGGACCGTGCTGCAGAAAGGCGCTTTGCTGTGTTCCAGCTCACCTCCTTCTCCTTCTCTTCTGCTTCCCGGGTCTTATAGCGCTTCTGCACTTCCTTTATAATCCGGAAAGCATTCTGGAGGTTCAAGGCTGGTACTGTCTGTTCTCCAGGTGCCTTCATATTTGAAGCTCGGTACGTACTGTTCAAAAGGGGAAGCCGGGACTTATATAAGTAACTTGCACTCTTTATTTTTAACTGACTTAATATCTTTCAGGAGAAAAAGGTACCAGTGAATGGTAGACAATGTCTGGAAAGCTGAAAAACATCTCCCTTTCTTCTCTCTCGAACAGAGAATATTATGAATGGCTAATCCATTGGGTGGGAAATCACACTTATTTTTCAAATCTGGCATACTCAATTATCCCATTCCATACCATGAAGGAACGGGTCCAATGAGGCACACATTTCCTTATTTATGATTCTACCGCAAAACATATGTAATCAGTTTAACATATTTTCATGAGGATTCCAAATTGGGTTCCAGCCTCAAAACCATATAAAGCTAGCTGGATGACCCCGAACGGGTGCCGCCGAGGGAGGCTTCGCCATTCATCAGATGACGGGGGACACAGCACAGACAACGAAATGTCTGAGAGTACCACTCCCACCAGCAGGGGTTTGGGGATGGTTTTTTCCTGGGGACTCACATTTCCTTGACAAAAGTGGCTTCTGGGTTAGGAAAGATGTTGCCCTCATTCCTGCCCAGAGCACTGCCTGGGCAATAGAAGTTGATTCGCAAGTAAGTATAATCTCCTTCCACGGACATGCTTATATTCTGCTCAAAGAAAGGAAAAGCATTGACAAAATAAACAGGTTTCTTTCCAAATTAAAGATTAGTAGTTATGGGGACACAAAGTTAAGTTACGGGTTACAAGCTGACTGCTAAACCTAGCCTGTAAACCCTCCGATCTAGCTCTAATCGACTGTTCCTTATTTTCTTCTATGACCAAGTGTGCGCTTCCAAAAGAAACACTGACTTCTCAGAGCACCTGAAGCCACATGTCCAACTACATGTTAAAAAACGCTTAGTGCAAATGATACTTCTAGACTAGATCGCTGAGCTTTCTAACCAAGTGAAAATTGGGAAGGAAGGAGAGTGACAGCAAGAGGTAGGGAGAGAGGAGAAGGGTGGAGTCCAAAAGAGCAGAGGGTGGGAGAGACGGTGCAGTCCGAGAAAGAATCGGGGCATAGCACAATGACTAGTTTCAGAAAGTCTGGATGGAGCCTGACTCCATATTCATACCTTGATCGTGGCAATGTGAAAAGGCGTCGCGATACCGAACACAGGCATTATCACAGTTTCGTATTTCTTATCAATATAGATCTTCATTTCCCGAATATGTGGTTCCTTAGGCATCAAAGACGGGTTTTTATAGGACACATTAGATTTGCGAGCTCTGGAGTAGGGATAAAAAACTTTTTTGAGAAATTTCTACAAATCACATGAACCTAACACAACCTCACCACCCGATGCAAACTCTTACTTCTGAATCTGTTGTTCTCCTTTCTGTTCTGTCAGTCGCCTCTTTGCTTCCTCATTGAGTTGAGCTGCCAGTTCTTTTTGATGTGCTCTTCGTTTCTCTTCTGCAGTCATCTCATTCTGGAGAAAGACAAACCCATGTCAGTAGAAGTGTCACTCCTACCCATGTGCCCCAGATACGAACCATAGGACCAGCAGAGCTCAATGTAGACTGAAACCGTAAACTCACTCGTGTTCTTTCTGTAAGTAATGCTGCCCGAGAACCTCTCCCCAGCAGGTCCTCGGCCTCATCTTTCTCCTCCTCCTCCTCCTCTTCATCCTCATTCTACGGGGAAAAAAAATCATACTCAGAAATTCCGGTTTTAATCTTCTTAGCCAATAAAATTTTCGCCTTTTCACAGTACCAAACTTCCTGCACCACTCCTCTTCCTTCTTCCTACCTTTAGAAAAATCCCCACGTTCTTCACTTTCTTCTTCACAGAAGTGAGAACAGTAGCTGGGCCATCCTGGAATAAAAGGAAGAAGTCAGACATTTATAAGAGCATTTAAATGAGACACTTTCACTTTCTAGCCTAGTACAGAGGAGGGCAGTGCTTTGAAGCTTCTGGATATTAAAATCTTTTGACAACGAATACATACAGATTTTATCCTCCCGACCTCATGAGGAACTCTAACTTGGGAGACAACACTGAGATAATGATTAACAACACAGGCTTGATTTGAAACCTGGCTCAATCACTTCCTAGTGGTGACATCCGGCTACTTACTGCTTCTGCTGTGTCCCGGTTTTTTTATCTGAGGACAGAGTATCTACTTCATAGGGTGTTATAATTCAGTGAATTACTGCATGAAAGCCCTTATGTAGTAAGAATACATAAGTATTTGCCATCAACAATAAGAATCAGTTCTGCTAAGTGGAGGGGAAAAAACAAAACAAAACAAAACCAGTTACAAAAGTCCACAAAGGCCCAGAACAAGCAAATCCTTAGAAAGTGGTTTAGTCATTACCTAGGTTTGGGGGACTAGGGTACCAGGTTTCTTTCTGAGGTGATAAAAATGTTCTAAAATTAGATTGTGGTAATGGTTGCACAACTGAAAATCACTAAAATTCACTAATTATATATTTTCAGTGGGTGAACTGTATGGTATGTAAACTGTAGCTCAATAAAGCTGTCGTTAAAGTAAAAAGGAAGATTCAGTTCCCATTATTATCATTATCAGAGTTCAAGCCACAAAGTAATGAACAGCTTGGTGTAAGTCATTCCCTGTACTTGGACAACAATCTCTGCTCCTAGCTTTATTGGGTCACTGTCACGGACCTCTTCCTTCAGCTAGCATCTGACAAACACTTTCAAGAAAAAACCCCCACAGAATACCAAATGCACCTCAACGGGCGGTTTACACACACTCGGGAGCTGAGGCAGCAGTACACACCTCATCCACGAGCACCGTGTCACCGATGAAGAGAGCGTAGGTTTTCTCTTCTGGTTTCTTCCCTTCCTTGTTTGTCAGATCTGAGAATCCCAAATTGATGCTGAAAACCATCCCTACAACAGCAAACAGGAATCAGTGTCTAACTGTGAGAGAGTGGAGAAGGGTGGATTTCACACAAAAAGGAGATATAAAGCTACAAGAAACTATTCAAAAAAGTATTTTCCTACTGCACGCCTGTAAAACTCACCTTTTTTCAGTTTGTACTGATTTTTACTATTAATTACTAAAGAGCCTTCACGGAATTCAATTCCCATTCCGAACCTAAAAAAGAAATGAAGAGGAACTTCAGAATTGGCTAAAAGATCTCTAAGATGGGTCAAGTACAATATAATCTTTTTTTTTTTTTTTAAGATTTTATTTATTTATTCGGCAGAGATAGAGACAGCCAGCGAGAGAGGGAACACAAGCAGGGGGAGTGGGAGAGGAAGAAGCAGGCTCATAGCAGAGGAGCCTGATGTGGGGCTCGATCCCGTAACGCCGGGATCACGCCCTGAGCCGAAGGCAGACGCTTAACCGCTGTGCCACCCAGGCGCCCCAAGTACAATATATTCTATTTCAATTTTCAGGAAAAGGCAGGCAAACATGTTGAGTGATTTGTCTCTGCTTAACAGTCAGTTAAGGAGCAGGATTTGAGGACAGTCTTTGGGCTAAAAATATGCTGAAAAGAATTTCCTAATTAAGTACCTCACGTAACACTTACTACATNCAATATATTCTATTTCAATTTTCAGGAAAAGGCAGGCAAACATGTTAAGTGATTTGTCTCTGCTTAACAGTCAGTTAAGGAGCAGGATTTGAGGACAGTCTTTGGGCTAAAAATATGCTGAAAAGAATTTCCTAATTAAGTACCTCACGTAACACTTACTACATCAAGCCTTCTTTACTTTAGCTTACTCATCCATATTTAAATTTTAATATTCTATCATGAAATCAAATTAAGAGTTTTCTTATAAACAACATGGCAGACTGTTAATGGGTATAATACCAAGACTGTAATAAGTGGATTAAGCAAGGCGATTGTTAGTGGAATGTTGATAACTAGGATTCATTAAGTCGCCTGGGCCAGGACTTGGTACAGGTTGATATATTTCCTCTTGTCCATCAGAGAAATCTAGAAAGAAACTATATATCCCCGACTAGTTTCCATCTAAGGAAACTGACCAGAGACCTTGTTTCCCAAAATGTCTCTGGTTCTGTAAGATGTTCTTAAGTATTTCTAAGTGTTCAATGGTCAAATACATCTGAGAAATGCTGAATTAAATAAAAATTGAAAAAAAATGTGGGGCGCCTGGGTGGCACAGCGGTTAAGCGTCTGCCTTCGGCTCAGGGCGTGATCCCGGCATTGTAGGATCGAGCCCCCACATCAGGCTCCTCCGCTATGAGCCTGCTTCTTCCTCTCCCACTCCCCCTGCTAGTGTTCCCTCTCTCGCTGGCTGTCTCTGTCAAATAAATAAATAAAATCTTTAAAAAAAAAAAATTGAAAAAAAATGTAAATAGTAGGACATCTAGAGTACGTCATTTGCAAACGTGAGCTGAGGTATTCTAAGAGAGGAAATACAGTGAGTAATGTGTCCTAACACTAGTAATTTAAGTCTAGAACACCTACTGGTATCTACCACATTGGTCTGGAAAAATCTCCACCCCATCCCTGGGAGTAGAAATGAAATCGTTCTCACATTCTCTGATAACACTATATGTCTGGCATATAAGTTTAATATTTAATAGTCCATAAATATTGGGAAATCAATCTAAGAATATTTTGCCTGACCATGGCCAGAAATTGTCTCAGAGTGACAATGGACATCATCACATCTTACCCTAGATTTTTGGTAATTTTGTTCAGCAGCTCTGGCTTCTGCTTTTTAACCACATCCATGACAGCATTGTACACGTCACATATCTTCACACCTAATGACAAGACAGAGAGGAAACATATCTTTCAGGAAAAAAAAAAAAAGGTTGATTTGGTTAATCAACATTTTTTCACCTGTCCCCTAAAGCAGAGTTTCTCAAAGTGTGAACTAAGAAATTCAGCTGTGGGGCACCTGAGTGGCTCGGTGGATTGAGTGTCTGGCTCTTGATTTAGGCTCGGGTCATGGGATCAAGCCCCATGCAGGGCTCTGTGCTCAGCGTGGAGTCAGCTTGTCCCTCTCCCTCCCCACCAGCCCCTCCCTGCATGTGCATATGCATGCTCTCTCTCAAATAAATAAATTTTGGATTTATTTGAGAGAGAGTGCATGTGTGCGCACGAGCGGGAAGAGCAGAGGGAGAGGGAGAGAGAATCTCAAGCAGACTCTGCACGGAGCGTGGAGACTGACTTGGGCTTATGACCCTGACGTCACGACCTGAACTGAAACCAAGAGTTGCACGCTTAACTGACTGCATCCTCCAGGTGCCCCTAAATAAAAATCTTAAAAAAAAAAAAAAAAAAGGCAGCTGCAGGAGTGGTATTAGAAATTTGCATTTTTATTTTTATTTATTATTTTTCAGAAATTTACATTTTTAAAAACAATTCATCTAGTCACCTAGTCATTACACTGCTGAAAATCACTGACTCAGGAGAACTATGGGATGCTGGGTAGTCTCATGAAATAACTTGAGTTGATAAATGGCATGACATTAAAGTTATACATTTTGAAAAACAGGACTACTGAATGGGTGACTTACTATTAGAAGACTCTGGCCTTAATTTTTCACGATCTAGGATATGAAGACATTTCAAGCCAGAATAGTCTAGATATGGTGGCCTCAAAGGGGTCTTTAACCTCACCAGGCTACCTGTGACTATGATTTCCAATAGGATTTCTCAAGACCATCTTGAGATGGTGAGGAGAAATGGTGTCTAGAAGCGATGGGCACATGGGTGGGCTTATGGAGTGGCTTGAAGGTAGAACACAGAAAGTCCCATGCAGCCAACTGGGAGCGTGGAGCTTCAAGACAAAAGACGTGTGGTGTCAAGCACTAGGCTGCCTTCTGAGATAGGCAACTGCTTGCTTAGCAGAGTTGTTATTAGTTCTGCTCTTAGACTATGATTCCTTGTATCCATTTGACGTAGAATTAGCAATACATGTTCTGTTGCCAGATACTAGTTTGCAGAACCTTCTAAAGAAAAGGAATAAGGCCAAGGTATTTTATGAAGATCTGGACACAGAGGCCTAGCCAGTCGCAGAAGTTTTTTGTAAACACCAATGTAAAACCGAAGTAACTACTCATGCCTAAAAGAAGACTAAAGAATTAAATGTGCTAGGACGATTCCAGCTTCGTAAAGTCCGATCCTACTTTTACAAGAGCAGTACAAGAGCCTCAGGGCTGGAAATGCACATAAACACTGAAAACATTTTGTTACATGATTTCCAAACCTTCTTTTCTAAGGCACCTCACCATGTCTTAATTCCTTCAGCAGTTCCTCTTGAAGCTGGAGCAAAAAGTTGTAATTTTCTTGAACTTCCTGAGAAGGGTCAACCATCAAAGTGCGAACAAGGTTGGAGCAGTAAGATTTGAAGCGAATACCCATGGCACAAGTGATGGCCCCAAAATGCATGTGATTCTTGTCACTAGAGACCAAAGGAAGAAAGCGTTTCATTACGCAAACTAGCAAAGTCCTTAGTATCACTGACATATGACATCTGTCATCACCACCTTTCCCCGTTCTATCCCAAAGCTGAAGCAGAAGGACCTAAACTTTTTTTTTAAATAAACAAACCAGGTTATAAGGGAGTAAAATCAGTGACCAAAACTCATAGGATAAAAATTCAGTGAGAAGCTGAGTTGTGGTTTCCTAAATAGACAAAAAATATACCAAATTCTATTTATTATAGTTTAATAGTGCAGGGGTGAGGCATCACTTATCCACCAGCCCCTATGAACAGTAGTATTCATGATGAATTAGTCCCTTCAGCCTGACAAGGAAAAATCGCATTCTCTACAATATTTTTAAAAATGAGAATTACATTATGGCATATTTAATAATATTTTAATGGTTTTTCTCAACATGTTTTGCATTTTTTTCTTGGTATTTTTAATCATCTAGAAAAGCAAAATCAAATAAATGCTCAAGTAAGAAATGAGTACCAATGTGAAATAAAACAGAAATAAGCAAGGGCGCCTGGCTGGCTCAGTCTGTGGAGCGTGGGACTCTCGATCTCCCGGTTGTGAGTCTGAGCCCCACACTGGGTATAGCGATTACTTAAAAATAAAACCTTATTAAAAAAAAAAAAGAAAGAAAGAAATACACATAGAATAATACAAGAAGATAATGTAGAAGGCAGACTAATGGTTACTCTGTCTCTTCCCACTTTTCTGAATTTCAGAATGAGTCTAAGAAAAAAACAGGCTAAAAGTTGAAACGCTCTGGTTGCTGTATTTTGAAGTTCTCATACTTACCTCACCACACTGAACTTGAGATTATAGTTGCCACCACTTTGAATGATAGGAGGGTAACACATTTCCACAGTAGAAGGGTCTGCCCCAGCTAGGTATTTTTTCTCTTCAATGGCCTTCTCCACAGACTCAGCCAGTTTGCTGTGTCGAACTTTCTGTAAGCATGCCCAGAAATAAAACAGTATTTACAATATTCATGAAACAGGGGCAAAGAGTTTTGGGGTTTTGGGTATTATTGTTTAAAGACAACATATATCCTGATATCACTTAGGATGCTACAAAAGTCTTGTGAAATGGTTTACGTGTCAGATAACACAGTGGTAAACCTGCAAAGCCGATTTTGAGAACAATATGTGAAATTCACAGCTATGCAAGGAATTCTCCAATAAAATACTGAATAACCACAAGAAACTACAGCACAGGTTTACAGTTACTTTGCAACAGAGCTGGCAGGGCGCCTGGGTGGCTCAGCTGAGTGTCCAACTCTTGGTTTCAGGGCATGATCTCCAGTTGTGAGACTGAGGCTGCAAAAGGCTCCCCACTCACTGGGGAGACTGCTTGGGATTCTCTCCCCACCCCCACCCCTCCCGCACTGCATGCACAGGCACATACGAGCGGTCTCTCTCTCAAAGAAATCTTTAAAAACAGAGAGAGAGAGAGCCGGCACAATGACACACCACCAATTTATGTATCAAAGGCCTAATTTCCAAGGAAACTGAACATGCACCGAAAAGCACTGCACCGTGGGGACTTACTTCTGCCTCGTTAAAATAGTACAGACTTGCCCCCTCCATTTACCTCATCTGCATCAACTATTTCCATGACTCTTTCCTTGAAGAATTTGTTGAAGACCTCAGAGGTGATGCTAGCTGCTTTCTTCATTAGGTTGAGCTCCCCATCCTCCTTGACAGCAATGGTATAGGCCACAACTGCACTGATATCTATCTGCAACCAAAGTGGTCAGAGTTTCGGACATGTAAATAGAGAACTGCTAGAGAAATGCATCGCTCCCAATTTGAATATTATCAGTGAAGATATCTGGTTATTTAGCAAACTACTCATCAGTAGTTTACAGAATACTGAAATACTCTTTTCTTGGACTGAATAAACATTTAAAATTGTTCTTTACCAGGACCCTGTATTTTAATAGGCATCACATTAACAAATGATGTAAATGTAAATGTAAATGCCCCTCTCTGAAGGATTTTGTAAACACTGAAGGAAGACAGGAGAGCAGGGAGCAAAAAATATGTACATGTTTTCTGGATGAGAGACTTTTCTGTTTCCCTCTGAAATAGCGGAATTATCTTCCCAATGCCCGATCCCTGACTGAAAAGTCAAACTGGCTTACTGCTCAGCCAAACAGAATGAAAAATGGAAATGTGAAGGAATATACAGTTTTCCAAAACAAATACTTTGCACTATCTGTTATGGAAACCTGTCACACTTTTGTCTTCCCAACCCCCAATTCACTTGTTTCCAGGAGTATTCTTACTTTGTCAAAGCCCTCTTTGTTGAGGCAGTCATTCCAGTTCTTCATGAACTCTCCAGGGAATTTGTCTTTGCTGAACACGCCGATCTTCTTGCCGTTCTTGCTTTCTTTAATGGCTTCAATCATTTTGTCAAAGCTGCTCTTATTGCTTTCATTCTATCAGTGCCACAAAGAAAAAAAGGAGTTAATTAGAATTAGCCATCTATATTCTACTAGTAACACGGAGAGACCAATATTTGGAAGCACAGAAAGAAGAAATTCTCTCCTCAGGCCCCATCTACTTCCCTGGAACAGACTATAACACACTACAAGTTAACACAAAATTTCTCTGGATATTTTTATATACTGAAGTGCCACGTAAGTTGACAAGACTATTCTTGTTCTTCAGGAACAGCTAAAACACTCACACAGGGTGAACAACATTCTGAGAAAAAGTGCCAGATAGAAAGTATGACAAAAAAGATCACATGTGGGGCAACTGGGTGGCGCAGTCGGTTAAGCATCCGTCCCTTACTTTCGGCTCAGGTCACGGTCTCTGGGTCGTGAGATCGAGCCCAGTGGCAGGCTCTGCACTCAGCTCAGAGTTAGTCTCAGACTCTCTCTCCCACTCCCTCTGCCCCTCCCCTAGTACAGTACGCACGCGCACACACGTGCCTATGCACACACTCACGTGCTCTCTCTCAAATAAATCTTAAAAAAAAAAATCACGTGATAAAAACTGAAAAGGAGGTTAATCTCAGTTTCCTTAAGGATATTTGAAGCTATTTATTCTAGGGACACCCAGCTGGCTGAGTCAGTAGAGCATGCGACTCTTAATCTTGGGGTTGTGAGTTCGAGCCCCACATTGCAGGCAGAGATTACTTTAAAAAAACAAACGAACAAATAGTTATTTATTCTAATGAAGGCACTAAGACGAAAACAAACAAGCTGACAGTATCCTCGAGAATGGACAAAGTGAGTGTTCAACAGACTCTCACAGCCTGTATGTTTTGCTGCAGAACTGACAGGGTTATTAAACTTTTTTCTTCCTAACACACACAACGAAGATGTGACATAACTTTTTAATTACAACCACAGTCAGCTCAAACCTTCCTCTGCATCCCCTTAAATTCCTAGAGGGCATTTCTGTTCATCACTTTTAAACATTCTTCCACATTCATGACACGTTCTTTATTAGTTCTGACCTTTTCCCGTATCAGCAGTGTGATGGCAGGGGCTCCATTAGCATTCTCGTTGCCCTTAGTGTTGGCAATCTGTTTTAGAAACTCCACTTTCTTCTTACTGGCCATAAAGATGATTTTGTCGTCACAGAAGACCATGATAGTATCAGTTAGTTCATAACCAAAGAGCCATGTCTATAAGAAAAGACAATATGTGATAACAGTATTTACAGATAAAAAAAACTGATGTATTCAGAAGTAGTTATAAAATAAGGTATCCGGAATTAGCTTCAAAATAATGTAGATGTGGATACAAATGAAATCAAACTGGCCAAGAGCTGGCAATTTATTGGATAATGGGTATGTGGGAGTTCAATTTATTAATTTATCTACTTGATGTCCATAATAAAGACCATCAATTCATTTGGATAATTTGTGTTTATGGGAACCATACTGCTGTTTAGTAGACAGAAATGCATGAAACAAGGGACAAAGTAGCACATCCGGGAACTGCACATTCTGGCTCCCCCAAAAGACTGCCAGCTGCCTACCAATTATTCATTTCTTCTTCCTCAGGAAAACGGGATTGTTAGCTGGGCACACTACTCCACATGAAGACTGTTTCCCATCCTTTCCTGCAGCTCAGTATGGCCATTAAGTTCTGGCCAGTAAGTTTTAAGTAGGAGTATTCCGTGGGACTTCAAGCAAGTCTCCTTAAAAAGGGAAGGAGGTCTCCATTTCCCTTTCTCCACTCTTTCTGCTTGGAGTGCAGATGTAATGGCTAGAGCGCTAGCAACTTGTGCACCGTGGGCTAGACTATGTACGGCGGAGACCCCAAAAACCCTGCATCCCTGACGATTAAATAAAGAGAAAGAACTGGGCCGCTTGGGTGGCTCAGTCGGTTAGGCATCTGACTTCAGTTTAGATCATGGTCTTGGGGTCCTCCGATCAGATCAAGCCACATATCCGGCTCCACACTCAGCGGGGAGTCTGCTTCTCCCTCTCTCTCTGCCCCTCCCCCTGCTCATTCTCCCTCCTTCTCTCAAATAAGATCTTTAAAAAAAATAAAAGAGAAAGAGCTGTTTTGCTTATTTCACTGTTATATTTTTTTGTTATATCTCAATTTACAGACCACTCTTTCCTTATGTTCTAAGCACTCCCCAGTAAACTTTAATGTTTACTTTAGTAAACATTTAGTTTTCTTTAGTTGCAGTATAGTTATTTCTTTTTATGTAAGAATGTGTTCATTTTTTCAAGTTTTTCCTTTCTTTTTTTTTGGTCCACTCAGCTTTTAGTGGTGATGGAAATATCCCCTACCTGCTCTAATACGGTGACCAATACCACGTACTTGAAGCTTGGGATTGAGGAATGAAACTTTTAATGTGGCTAGTGACTATCACGCTGAACGGTGCAGTCGCTGACTCAATGACCCTCGGGCCAAGACTGCCAGAAACCTCTCACCTGCAAGGCAGTTGATTTGGCATAAACGATTTCTTCATCGACACCCACTGATACAACAATGGCATCGACGCTGGCATACTCATCTTCTCCTTTCTGAAAAGTAAAGAGTGGGTAATTTGGTCATTTTCTTTTTATCCTCGTAAAACTTGAATACAGACTTCAGGATTTACTCAGGGTACAGATAATTTTTTCCTAACAGAAATGCCAACTTGAAGGTACATGTTTGCTTGGCAGCCTCACAGTCATAAGTTACTCTATTTGATAAACAGCTTTATTGAGACAGAATTCACACACAATACAGTTCATCCATTTGAAGTGTGCAATTCAATGGTTTTAGTATTCAGAGTTATGCAGCCATCAGCCTAATTTTAGAACATTTTCATCTCCCCAAAAAGAAATCCATGAGCAATCACTATACATCTTCCTCCAGCTGTACGCAACCATTAATCTAACCTGTTTCCACAGATTTGTCTACTCTGGACACGTCATATACATGGCCTTTGTGTCTGGCTTGTTTCCCTTAATGTGCTTCAAGGTTCACCCATGCCGTAGCGTGTGTCGGAACTTTGTCCTTCCTGTCCCTGAGTAACAATCCACCGTATGGACCTACCACACGGTATCTACTGAACTGCTGGACATCTGGGTTGTTGCCATCTTTTGGCTATTGTGAGTAATGGTGCTACGAACACTCATACAAGTTTCCGTGTAGACATACTTGAGTATACGCCTAGGTGAAGAATTGCTAGGTCATGTGTTTAACTCTGTTTAACTTTTTGAGGGTAACAGTTTAACCAGACTGTCTTCCAAAGTGACTGTAACCATTTTATATTGTCAACAGCAATCTATCGGGGTTCCAAATTCCCCATATTGTGACCAACACCTGATTTTTTTTATTACAGCCATCCACCGGGTGTGAAGTAACCGTAGTTTTGATTTGCATTTCCCTGACTGCCAATGACACTGAGCACCTTTTCACGTGATCACAGACCATCTATCTACCTTAAGTGCCTATTCTGATTCCTTACCCATTCTGTAACTGAATCTGCTTTATCATTAAGTTGCAAGAGTTCCTTTTATATTCCAGATCTAGGTCTCTTGTCAGATAGGACTTGCAAATTTTTCTCAGTGGGTTCAGTGGGTTCTTTTCACTTTCACAATGATACTACCCTTAGAAACACAAAAAATTTTTAATTTTGAAGGAGTCAAATTATTTTCTTGTGCTTTTTCATCTCAGACCTAAGAAGGCTTTGTCTAATCCAAGGACATAAAGATTTACCTGTATTTCCATAGCAGTTTTATAGTTTTAGCTCTGCTATTTAGATCTGATGATTAACTTTGAGTTAATTTTTTGTGAATGGTGTGGGGAAGGGGCCTCAGTTTATTTTTTTGCATAGGGATATCCAGTTTGAAAAGACTGTTCTTTCCCGTTGAACTGTCCTGGTCAAAAACCAAATTATGTATTTTTTTAAAAAAGATTTTATTCATTTATGTGACAGAGAGACAGCCAGCGAGAGAGGGAACAGAGCAGGGGAGTGGGAGAGGAAGAAGCAGGCTCCCAGCGGAGGAGCCTGATGTGGGACTCAATCCCGGAACGCTGGGATCACGCCCTGAGCCAAAGGCAGACGCTTAACGACTGCGCTACCCAGGCTCCAAATTATGTATTTTTAAAAAAGCAAATGGGGGTGCCTGGGTGGCACACGGTTAAGCGTCTGCCTTCGGCTCAGGGCATGATCCCGGTGTTATGGGATCGAGCCCCACATCAGGCTCCTCTGCTATGAGCCTGCTTCTTCCTCTCCCACTCCCCCTGCTTGTGTTCCCTCTCTCGCTGGCTGTCTGTCAAATAAATAAATAAAATCTTTAAAAAATAAATAAATAAATAAAAATAAAAAAGCAAATGATACTGGGGCGCGTGGGTGGCTCAGTCCGTTAAACGTCTGACTCTTGGTTTTGGCTCAAGCCATGATCTCAGGGTCATGAAATCAAGCCCCGACTCAGGCCCCATGCTCAGCAGGGAGTCGGCTTGAGGTTCTCTCTCTCCCTCTGCCCCCCTCACTTGCATGCACTCTCTTTCTAATACATACATAAATCTTAAAAAAAAAATCAAGTGATACAAATGTGAAGGTTTGTTTCTGGATTCTCAGTTCTATTCCATTATCTATGTATCTATCTATCCTTACACTAATAGCACGTCGTTTTAATTACTGCAGCTTTGTAACCAGTTTTGAAATTGAGCAGCCTGAGTCCTCCAACCATTGGCTACTCTTGAATAATTCTACAAGACCAAAAGACTGGCAATAATGGGCTAGAAGGTCAAATCTCTAACTTTCCTTATAAAGTCAAGAAAAACATCTATAGACCTCTTCACAGGTGAAGGCTTCTGGTTGCCAGTAAGAATCCAAAAATAATACAATTGAAGTTTCTGTTGAATTTCTCTACCACAACAAAACACACAGACAAAGAAATTGCCACAGAGAAACTGTAGGCATTCTCCCACTGATTTTCAGTGAGAAAATGTTTTCCTTCAGGTTGGTAAAGTTTTATCATTAGTTCTCACTGATGATGCAAAAGAAGTGGGAGTTAAAACACCTAGTGCCTTAGCATGAATCAAGGCAGCAGCACCAAAGTCATTCTTCACTACTGCACGCTCATGGAAAGGGGGGGAGGGGCAGTTTCTCTAAGAATGCCCTTGATGCAGCAAAAATGATTAATAGTAAGAAATCCCAATCTTTTCAATATTCTGTATAAGAAATGGGAAGTATACACAAAGCACTTCTATGTGTAAAGTGAAGTGCAATGGTTGTCTTAAGGAAAACTTTACAAGTAATAACAAGCTGAAGGAGCCATTTAAGCAGACCTGGGTATCTAGCATACATTTTCTTGAAAATGAGTGCAGTGAGCCAGTTGCTTCAAGGAAAATGCATGATGTCTTATGTAGTCAATGATAAAATTTGAATTTTCAAGCAAAAATGAGAATTCTGAAATAGCTGACTTGCCACTGTGAATTTAGACAACTTCCCTACTTAAGACTTTTCTGATAAAATTAGTGGTAACATTAACACACATGATTCTTTGATATCATATAATGAAACGTGTAACACTTAGAAGATCTGCACAACTGAGAGAACCAATGCATGATCTTACAAAGTCGGCCATGGGTAAAGGATCGAAGGTACAATAACCTGAGTATAAAAAGTATAACAGTGTGGTTTCAAATCCTAAATTACAACTACCTTTTAAAAGATTACCACTTCTCGAGTTTTAATGTAGTCCCCATAATTATCTAAAAAGGTTATTAAAATACCCCCCCACATCAGCTTCATGTATGTATGAGGCCAGATTTTTCTCTCTATGCTTGATGCAAACAGTACAAAGAAAGACTTTTTGGGGTCCTGAACAAAATGTAAAGGGTACTGCTATCAGAGTTTGTGAACCCCTGTGCTGTATGACCCCTACGCCACAGCACATTAACACACTATTCTTGGCATTAAACACTCCTCTCAATTTTTGCTACATATGCTCCAATTCTTCAATAAACATGGATTTTGTGGCAATAATATTGCCACGACCCTGATAACCTCCCAAAATTAGCATGAGGCACTTGCCTATATTTAATGCTTATGGGTTCTAGATACAGATCGATGTAACCCCCCCAATATCTGTCTGCAAAAAACACCACTGAAATTAGTCTAAAAGTCCATTGTATTTCTTTTTTTTTCTTTTGATACTTGAAGTCTTGGTCCAGTCAAAATTTTTCAAGAAAGAGGTATCAACATGTATAAAAATTCAAAACACATAGTAATACATTTCTTAAAAGTATATAAAGAGTGTAATCATATAACTTAATCACTATAAGATGGGAAAATCATCCAAAGGGATCTCAATAAAAATGAAAATAGGGAGAGAGAGAAAAAGGCCTACATATTCAGCCTTTTCAAGCAGACGTGGAAACAAACTCAACCATTCCAAGGATTTCAATTGGTTTAAAATACCTAGTTTTCCACTGTCAATTACAAAGGTGAGAGGATGAATCCTAACTTCTCTTGGGACCCAGCTGCTCTGACCATTTCATACAAAGTTCTTCATTGATTCTTCACAAAAACCAATGGGCTCTAACCAGGAAAGAAACGTAGTAATAGGAGAATTTTAGACCTTTAAAGATAATTTTAGATATTTAAAGATAAGGAATTTAGAGAAAAAATTTCTTTTCTTTTCTTTTCTTTTTTTTTTTAAGATTTTATTTATTTATTTGACAGAGAGAGAGGCAGCCAGCGAGAGAGGGAACACAAGCAGGGGGGAGTGGGAGAGGAAGAAGCAGGCTCCCAGTGAAGGAGCCCGATGCAGGGCTCGATCCCACAACGCTGGGATCACGCCCTGAGCCTAAGGCAAACGCTTAACCGCTGTGCCACCCAGGCGCCCCTAGAGAAAAAATTTCTTAAAATGTGATTCAATGAAAAGGATTACAATAAAACCAAACAGCAAAATCTGGGGTGCTGTTTTGTATTTTCAGACCTTATGAGGAGTACAAATGCTTTATACAGATCATATCTGAAGAGAGTCTGAAACTATGGGAGATTTTTGGTTATTTGCTTATAAAACTTGCATAAGTTACCTGAAGTAATACAACACATAATAACATAAGATTTATATATTACATATATAAAATATTTTCAGATTAATTTATGTTTGGAGGGGCGCCTGGGTGGCTCAGTCGGTTAAGCGTCTACCTTTGGCTCAGGTCATGATCCCAGGGTCCAGGGATCGAGCCCGACAATGGGCTCCCTGCTCAGCAAGGAGCCCACGTCTCCCTCTCCCTCTGCTGCTCCCCTGGCTTGTGCTCACTTGCTCTGTCAAATAAATAAAATCTTAAAAAAAAAAAATGTCTGGAATTTGTTTTAAAATATTAGAATAGAATGGGGTGCTTGAAAAAAGGAACAAGAAAGAAAAATGCTATAAGGCTAACAGCCCTTGTCCCAGGACCAGTCTTACACCGAGCTCCAAGCGCCAGCCTGGCTACCGGAGGCAGCTGGGGCTCAGCTCTGTGCTGCTTCAACAGCCCCGATTCCTACCTGATCTCTTCTGCTTGGGCTGATCTTCAGAACTCGGACTTGAGCCCTTGTCAAATCTGGACTTGTGATCTCTGTGCTCCCCTCTCTAGATGAACCATCTTGCAGCAGTGACCCCTGGTGTGCACAGATTCTCTACACCCACCAAACCCTTTCTGTCTCCAAATTCTGCCACCTTCCAGTCTGTTTGGTCCACTTGACATCCAAACCCTGCTGAAATGGGTGTTTCAGATGGGAATAGTAGTAGTTATTGAGCAGCCACTTTTTTTATGTGCCTTGCATTTATTTATTATCTGTAACCCTCATGATAAAACTTGACATGCAGTATGCATCACCATATTCAAAACCCCAATCAACACGTAGCAACGCTTCCCACACAAATACATAAGCAGTCCTTACACTCGTGATGATTTAGACTTTTTAAAAAGTGCTAAAAGCCTAATTAAAATACACATATTAAATGTAAAATACATACTTTCTATTAGCATACAGTTATAGAGTATCAGATAAAGTTATACTTTTCCTATCATCTCTAGTTCTTTCAGTTAACAAATCAGATGAGGATTTCATTAGGATCCTAAAGATAAAAATGAATCCCTCTGGAAGGTTTCTGATTTTGATCTATAAAGAGACTGAGGGTTACTTGACAAACTTTTCAGGTAAGATGTTAGTATTGCTGACTTCTTAAATTGAATGGAAATTTCTTCAGCAACTGCAAGCAGTAAGTATCAAGGTCTGCCTACTGTACTCAGAGAGCCACTAACGCCTATTGGTAAGGGCTCACTCTGAAAAACGGACTGCCTGGGTTTGAATCCCTAATCCCGCCACTTATTGTGATCTAACCTACGTTCTGCTCTCCTCAATCATAAATACTGCTGTGGGAATTAAATGAGCTCATGTATATAAAGCGCTTCAACAGTGCTTAGCTCAAAGGAACTACTATGTATTTGTCATCGTTATTACAGACCAAAAGGTTATTTGTTACAAATGTTACTGTGTACCACACCACCAGTCACTGGTGTCGAAGATTAGCTGCCAGCTGCACTATTAGTACAGAACATGTGCAGCAGGACAGACTTTCTAAAAGTCTGTGTACAACTCATACAGAAGATGATTTCAGGTGATCACAGATGTGGCTTTAAATATTCAATCACCTAGCAAAAAAAGGGACCTATTTTTCTCTTTAAATCTACTTGATCATATCAAGGCTCTACCTGTTTAAGAAGATACTTAAAAATGACATATCTGATATAGCGTTAATATCCAAAATATATAAAGAACTTATTCAACTCAACACACGAAAACAAATAATCTGATTAAAAAATGGGCAGAAGACATGAACTGACATTTCTCTAGACATACAGATGGCTAACAGACACATGAAAAGATGGTCCACATCACTGATCATCAGGGAAATGGGAACCAAAACCACAATGAGATATCACCTCACACCTGTCAGAATGACTAAAATCAAAATTACAAGAAACAACAAGTGCTGGCGGATGTGGAGAAAAAGGAACACTGTGCACTGTTGGTGGGAATGCAAACTGGTGCAGCCACCGTGAAAAACAGTATGGAGGTCCTGAAAAAGTTAAAAATAGAGGGGTGCCTGGGTGGCTCAGCCGTTAAGCGTCTGCCTTCGGCTCAAGTCATGATCCCAGGGTCCTGGGATGGAGCCCCGCATCGGACTCCCTGCTTGGTGGGAAGCCTGCTTCTCCCTCTCCCACTCCCCCTGCTTGTGTTCCCTCTCGCTGTCTCTCTCTTCCAATAAATAAATAAAATCTTAAAAAAAAAAAAAAGAACTATAACCTATGATTCAGTAATCGTATCTACCCCCCAGGAAAAATACAAAAACACTAATTTGAAAGGATATGTGCACCCCTATGTTTACTGCAGCATTATTTACAATAACCGAATTACGGAAGCAGCCCAAGTGTCCATCAACAGATGAATAAAGAAGATGTGGTGTATATATCTATATACACAATAGAATATTATGCAGCTATATAAAAAAAAGAATGAAATCTTGCCATTTGCAATGACATGGACAGAGCTAGAGAGTATAATGTTAAGTAAAATAAGTCAGGGAAAGAAATACCACATGATTTCACTCATATGTGGAATATAAGAAACAAGCAAAGGAAAAAAGACAAACCCAGATACAGACTCTTTTTTTTTTTTTTTTAAGATTTTATTTATCTGACAGAGAAAGAGAGCACGAGAGAGCACAAAAGCAGGGGAAGTGGGAGGGGGAGAAGCAGGCTCCCCACTGAGCAGGGAACCTGATGTGGGGCTTGATCCCAAGACCCTAAGATCATGACTTAAGCGGAAGGCAGCCACCTAACTGACTGAGCCACCAAGGTGTCCCAATTAACTACAGAGAAAAACTGATGGTTACCAGAGGGGAGGTGGGAGGAGGGATGGGTAAAATAGGTGAGGAGGGTGAAGAGCGCACTTATCTTGAACAGAGCGTGGAGTAACATACAGAAGCACTGAGTACTACATTATACACCCGAAACTAGTATAACACTGTACGTTAACTATGCTGGAATTAAAATAAAAACGTAACAAAGTTTTTTAAAAAAAGATTGTATCTGTTTAATGCTAGCCCTTAACACCGCTACAATTTACTAATGCTGTTGTGCTTACATTATCTTTACTTTGTAACAGCTACTTTTTATTTTTGGAAAGTGACACGATTTTCCATTCTTAGCGATGTAAAGTATCCTTTCTGAATGTATTTAGGCTTAAAGAGATCAGCAGGTTTTTGTAAGATGAAAAGAAGACAAAGAATGGGAAATGACTAAGCAGAGCTGTGGTAGCTACACCCCAAGAACGCTTGACAAACATTCTCACCGGGAAGGTATCAGTAGGTACGCGTATCTCAGAGAGCGCCAATGAGCTCAGAACGTAAGAGGCACCAAGTTTCAGGGAAAGGGAACAGGGTACATTGTACTTGGATGAGTTCAGGACTAAAAACAGAAGGTCTGGTCAGTAAGCTTAAGAGAGCAACAACCCCCCCCCAATACCCCCTCCCCCCCAGTTCTTTGGAAGTCCTGAGACAACACCTAATCCCTATGCAAAAAGACTTTATTCTCTGGAAAAATGAACTCAAAAAGGCTATAGACTCAAATATTAGGCCCAGCAGAAGGCAAGTATTAATTTTTAGAAAATTAAATGAAAGGGGCACCTGGGCGGCTCAGTCGTTAAGCATCTGCCTTCTGCCCAGGGCGTGATCCCAGCGTTATGGGATCGAGCCCCACATCAGGCTCCTCCACTGGGAGCCTGCTTCTTCCTCTCCCACTCCCCCTGCTTGTGTTCCCTCTCTCGCAGGCTGTCTCTCTCTCTGTCAAATAAATAAATAAATAAATAAAATCTTAAAAAAAAAAAAGAAAATTAAATGAACGTCTGTATTCTGAATGACCATAATTGGGAACAAATGTCCCAAAGAAAAGAACTGAGAGGATTTTTCCTTGCACATCCTCACCGAATTCAGAGAGAACACTTCAGATACTGACATTTGGGAGTCCTCCATGGAATAAGCAAGCCTATTCACTCTACAGTTACCCCTAACTAGTTGAGAGGCCCCATTCATGCAGAGCTGCCAACCAGTTTGTTATGGTCTTATTCTTAACACAGATGGGTAGCCAAGCCTTATTTTGGTTTCTGTGAAGTCTCCAATATGTAAGAGAGAAAGCAAGGAAACTCGGAGGAAACAGACAAGACAGAGGACAGAAGATAAAAATTAAATTAAAACACCTCCTAAAAAATAAATAAATATAGCACATCCATGAAACAACAAAAGAATAGAGGACAAGGAACTCCTAGAAATTAAAAATAGCTGAAAATTTTTAAAAATTCAATAAAAAGTGGGAAAATGAAGTTAAAACACAATACTGGAAATGGACAAAGAGATAGGAAATAAAACCGAAAAATAACCAACAAACTTAAGCCAACAGACCTCAACCCCCCGAATGGGAACTTCGGGGGAAAACAAGACAGCACTGAGGAAACAAAGCAAGAAAGTAACCAACAACGAACGATTCTACCGGTGAAGAGCACTGAGTCCTGAGACTAAACGGCCCACCTACTTCCCAACTTAATGCAAGGAGGAAAAAAAAAGACTCCTACCAAGACAGTGAAATTTCAAAACCCAAGGGATAAAGAGATGATTCTAAATGTTTCAGTGAGAACAGGCCACATATACTGGATCAGGACAGAGACCCATTTGCCTTCTGAAAGTAATACTGAAAAAGTCTGAAGACTGACAAGAGCTTCAAAATTCTGAGAGATTTTCAACCTTGAATTTTATTCCCACTGAGCTATTATTACTAACCAAAAGTGAAGACAGAGTAAAACTTTTTAAGACACACAACAGCTCAGGAAACATATATTCTCTATATCATTTCTTAAGAAGCTCTTAGAGGAAACGCTCTAACAGAGAAAACAATCAAGACGAGGGTTGTAGGACATAGGGGACCCAACCCTGGGAAGTCCCAAGTTCAACGGGCCTGGAGTACAACCTGCACAGACAGAACAATATAATGTAAGGCTGGGGGAGGGCACTGGTGTTGGTGGCTAAAAAAACAAACACAGAATTAAAAAAATACCTGACAAATGTGAGAATTTTAAAACAAACGATTGATAAGATTATGACAGAACTGCAGGAAAAAGTTGGGGGTAGGGATTTTTTAAAAAGGAGAAAAATTTAGGCAATCATTAGTATCAGGAAAAATGAAAAACTGTAGAGAAAAGGAAATTGTACTCTATTACTTCATCTGTGTGACCATAAAAATGTAAACTGACTACTGATTTCAATAAAAATTGTGGAAAAAACGTTTCAAGAGGGGTGGATATGTGATAAAGTATAATAAAATGTTAATTGTTAATCTAGGTGGTAGGTACACAGGTGTTCACTACAAAATTCTTTCACTTTTCCGTATGTTGGAAGCTTTTCGTAACGATGTGTGAAGAAATTTAAAAAGTATTAGGAGGTAGAGAAGTTAGACTAAGTGTGATGCTATACAAAAATCAAACTTCAATCTTAAACTACTAAAACAACAGTATTTAAAATTGACAACCAAATAAGTAACAGTATTTCAAAATATGAAGCAGAACTAAAAGTCGTTGCTTCTGGGGCAGGTGACCGGCTTTTAAGATTCTGAGAACTACCTGGTTTTTAAAAGCTTATACATTACCTTTTTTATTTATTTATTTTTTTAAGTAGATTCCATGCCCAGCACGGAGCCCAATGCGGGGCTTGAACTCACCAGCCTGAGATCAAGACCTGAGCCAAAATCAAGAGTCGGGATGCTTAACTGACTGAGCCACCCAGAGGCCACACTGTATATGTATTACTTGATTAAAGACAATTTTGAAGCAGCAAGGTACAGGGGTGCTGGGGTGGCTCAGTCAGTTAAGTGTCTGCCTTCAGCTCAGGTCATGATCCCAGGGTCCTGGGATAAAGCTCAGCGGGGAGTCTGCTTCTCCTGCTCCCTCTGCCCCTCCCCCTGCTTGTGCTATCAAATTTAAAAAAAAAAAAAGAATCTTAGGGGGAAAAAAAAGCTGAAACTGCAGAATGGTGACTAACCTCCTTCACCTCATACCCCATGTGGTACTAATCATAATACCTGGTTAAAAATTATCACAATGCTGAAAAGGCTGGGAGCCCTGAATAAGGATCCAGTTAAGAGGCCAGAGGAGAGGCCCACAGCCCACTGTCATGACCCACTACCACCTGGAGTTTTCTAACACAGAAATAGACAGGTGCTGCAAACCCTTTCTGCTCAGTTCTAATTTAAAAAATTAGAGGCAGGAATGGACCAGACTCAAACATCCACGTACAGTCATAAAACAGTAATAAGTTCTAGTCACTTCAGAGACCTGATTTTTGACTGAGCCTTTTTTCTCATCTCTCAAATGACACTATTTCTCGTTGATGTTTTAGAAATTTCTACTCAAACAGAAGTATGTGATGCTACACCTATTTGGAGGCCATAAGTTATGAAAACTGTAATTAAGAAATAATCTTTTACTGGGACGCGTGGGTGGCTCAGTCAGTTAAGCATCCCACTTAGTTCTGGCTCAGGTCATCATCTCAGGGTTGTGAGACTGAGCCAGGAGATGGGCTCCACGCTGGGCATGGAGTCTGAGATTCTCTCCCCCCCCTCTCCCCTCACTCATGCCCATGTGCGCTCTCTCAAATAAATAAAATCTTAAAAAAAGAAAAAAGAAATATCTTACTGGCAATAGTCTCACAATGTGTGTCTAACCCAAACTCAATCTGCAGATAAGTGAGATTAGGAGTCACATTAACTCCTGTTTGCATTTTAAAAACAAAACAAGGTTAGCTTTCTTCTACTCTATGCGGCTGAAGAGCTGGAGCTAACACACACGACCACACAGTTCTGAAACCTTCCGCGTGAAGGCATCTAAAACCAAAAAGTAGATATGGCACGCAACTAATGTTCTAGTTTGTGAATTTCAATGGATAGCTCTTTGAAGATGAGTGCTGACAATACAAAGCTTGGGACTTACATAGTTAACTTCAAGTAACTCCCTTATCTCAATGTTAGTTTTCTTATTAAAAAAAGGAAAAAGTGTAAAAAAATAACTGTATTATGCACCTATATATTTCACTATCTCTCTGTTACAGCTAAGAGAATTAAGCAAACAGAATTTACCCCACACCCCAGACAACCACGATCTACGCTTAAGCAGATCAGAATGAACGTACTCTAACCTGGAAAGGCTGTGCGTGCAGAAAGGAATCCTACAGGTAGGTTTGGGGCATAGTTATTAAAATTTACAGTTACAAGAAAGCAGAAAGTTTACTCAAGTAAGATTTCATAATTATTAGCCACAAATTTTGCTAGTGAGTACATTTTTTATATGGATCTCGCTCATAACTCAAACACCATTAACATCTAACATACCTCTTCAAATGATGTAAGCAGGAGGGCCAAGATAAATTTTAATGATTTTTGAGAAACAAAAAAGTAGGGCCAATAATTTAACTTTCCTGGATTTAAAGATTGTCATTTAATATTAAGTTTGCTAATCTGTCTTTGGGCCTCAAGTTTTTCCTAGTCTCATGTTTTGCATTCATCTATCATGTAACGGAACTCTGAGCTCTAAATTAATCTTAGCTTTTGTGAATGGTCTAGAGAAGATGAAGAATAACTTGATTAACTCTGAATCACCCTGACTAGAAATAACCTCCACATCAAGGGTGTGTAATTTCGGGGTCGAGGGGTGGAAGAGAGGGCTTCTGATGACTGCACATTTGCACTTCCTAACCTCTAGAAAATACTACAGCTTCTAGAAAGAGTTTTTGTAACGTGGACTGTGTTAAAATTTAAAAATGTAACAGTGAAAGCAACTGTGAAACATTCGTTAGAAATTAACCAATACAAAATTTTTAAATAAAAACTTACGTTCAGTATTTGTCTCGTAAAACATCATTTTTCCCTTTCATAAAACGCAACAAAGAATCCATTTTATTTTCAATTATCTAATGCAATTATCTTCAAAAGATGAAACAGGCACATGAGCCTTTAATATGAATGGCAGGAAACACCAATTTTAATAGCTTGGTTTTTAGTAGAGGGTCTCTTTGAAAGGCAATTTACAGTGCTGAAATCAGAACTGATCGTTTTTGTCAGGACGTTTTTCAGGTTTTAAAAAGTCTTTATTAGCTTTAGTTTCCCTGGATGACAGAGTTCAGAGGCCAGACTTAAGCTAGACAGCTCAGCTTGCACCACAGGATGCAATCAAATATATGAATTGATGAATTACTATCATAAAAATAAATTCTAACCGTGAACGTTTTTCAAGCGGCAAAATTACCCAATCTTTAAAACACTGGGGACTGCAACGGCTCTTTTTCTCAACACGTGCCCCGGATACTCTACCAAGGAAGAAAACTAATGAGGTTTTAGGATCGTTTTTTGCATTACTAAAGCTTGCAGGTTTTCAGCATTAGGTTTCTGTGTTACCCACGGCAGGGCCTAGAACATGAGACGGTTGCGCGTGATTAGTACTTCTTTTTTTTAACTCCAGCAAAAGCCCCGCAAACGATAAACACGAAAAGCCCGATTCACATCCTACCAGCCCCTCCATCCACCCTTTACGAAAAAGGTTGTAATTCTGGCGGGACCTGGGGCGCAATACTCTGGTTCTGGAAGGACAGAGCGAGTGCGTGGGTGTGTATGAACACTGCAGGAGGGGGGCAGCAAGACGTGATCACGGAGTGGGAGGGAAGGAAGATGCCTCTTCTAGGGCGGGAAGAGACTATGAGAGGAGGCTGTTATGCATGACGGGGGCCAGCACGCGGGGAAGATGGTGGTGGCCGCAGGGCAGGGTGATTGCGGGGGATTCCCTGTTCCGGGGCGGCGCTGGGGGCGGCCTGCGGTGAATGGTCCTGCAGCAACTGAAGGGGTGCGACACTGAACCCGGGAATTCCCGACGGAAAAGGAAAAAAAGGGCGCCGAGAAAAGGGGTTATTATGGGATGGCAGAGGGGGGCTCCCTAGGGAAAATTACGGGATCTATCTCACCCGCCAATTGCTGTACAGTCTCTTCACTCGCCGGTAATAAGCGTCTTTGTCCAGAGTCACAGCCATAGCCACAGACGCTGCTCCTGCTCGGGTTCCGAGAATCACGCGAGGTCCCGGATCCGCCACCCGCTCTCGGCCCCGGAATCCCGCACTCTCCCAGTGACCCGGAAGTATCGACCTCAAAAATGCCCTTTCCGCTTCCGGGTGCAGACAGCGCTTGGAATTTTTTTTTTTTTTAACTCTTTCTCCGGAGGTTAGGGAGAGGAAGGGAAGAAAGACAGTGGGGAAATCAACAAAATGTGCAACACAAAAGGAGTCTAGATTTTCGCGGGGTTTTGTCAACTTAGCAACAGCCAAACGCGAGGCGACGTCATCACGTGACGCTCCGCCCCGCCCTTAGTCTCAGCCCTGCTGCGGTTTCCAGGAGCTCCGATTTCTGGCCCAGGCAGGGGCGGCGGGGCACCGCGAAGGAGGGGGGAGGCCTGCCGTGCCTGCCCCGCCCCACACAAGCTGCCGCGCGCCGCTGCAACGGCCCCACCCACCGACAAACGAAGGGGAAGCGGAAAGAGCGGGATCTCGCGTGGGATGCGAGTGGGAACTTTGGGTGCGTACCCCTCCTAAATGGTGGGGAGGTAAAAGCCTCCGCTGCTCCAGGACTGGAAGGATCCTTGGTGGAGAGGATAGAGAGAGCACTAACCAGGGAGAAAAAGTCCACCCTCCCGATAAAGCTCTCTGCCTTAGAAGGGGAAATAAAATGTCCAGGCTTCATCTGAGCGCTGGGATGGCAGGGAAAAAGTCTTAGGAAATAAATGGCTTGAGGGGCTTCACACAACCCAGTCTGCACCCCCCACACACCCGGCCCAAGCCTTGACAACGTTCCTTCCAGTCAGCCTCTTCCCTTGTCACAGTTCATGAAGTGATGCCATTCTTATGGCTTCAGTTAATTCCAAACAAAATGTACATGGTTCCTTGAATAAATTCTTCGTTGTCATTTCTTCCAAGAACTTGGGAGTTTGAATCTGGAATATTTGCCTACCCGACAATTACTTAAACAATTCCCTTGCCTTTAGCAAGCTGGATCGACTACACTTACATATACCCTTTAATGGAGTACAGATGACTTGTCTGTCCTATCCACGGTAACTGCATTTACAATAATGAACTTTAGGAAAGTGGTACTTATATTACCCATCATGAATTCAAAAATTAACATATTTATATTGGGTTTTAGCAAATATAGAACAAGGGAAGAGTGGAAAAGGATTAACTTAAATTTATTAATGCCAAGGGGAAGGAAGGTAACAGTTCCTGACCCTCCAGCTGTATCCACAGTTCGGCCAGGAACAGGCTCTGCCAAAGGCTAGGGCCAGCGCTACATAGTCTGTGGTTAATGGAGGGGTTTAGGGAGGGGTGAGCACATCAGCTGCTCTAGTCTCCTTTCCTTCCCCAGAAATGAGGAAGTGGTCATGTATTATTTTAGGAGTTCCCCCTGCCCACCCAAACCTCTCAAATTTGGAAGCAATCAGGTACAAGTTTTCTTTTTCCTTTTCACCTCCTGGAGTCCTGGGTTTCCCCACATCTCCCCTGCCCCTCCCACTTTTCCATAGTCCAAGGGCCAGAGTAATTGAAAATACAGCAGCCACCCAAGCAATGCGGACCATGCTGGGGCTTCAGTCATCAGCATCTTCGCTTGAGTCTGAGTTGGCTGGCATCATAGGATCATCAATGAGTGAGAAGTCCCTTTCTGAGCTATCATAGCCCTGAGATAAATCATCATCATCATCTTCATCCTCATCGTCCTCGTCCTCCTCAGGTTGCAGTGGTGGCAACCTCAAGGCAGTACCAGAGGTGGTAGTGGCTGGTGAAGAAGGGTAGCCAGTGGCTCTCAGGCCTGGATGGTGATGGTGGTGATGGTGGGGGTGGGGGTGGTGGTGGTGGTGATGAAGCATGGTGCTGGAGTCTACATGAGGGGATGATGCTGCACCACCCATCACAAACGGCATAAAAGGCAAAGCAGCAGAAGTGGCACTGCTGTGACCCAGGGATGACACGGACTGCAGGCCACTACTGCTGTGTTGGAAGGTATTATGCAGAGATAGGGACCCAGTGCCTCCACCCTGCATCAGGGCCATCATCTTTGAAAGGTCTGGCCGCATCCTACGGGCCCGCTTCTTGCTGCTGTCTGGTGTAATACGCCCCGGCAAAACCCGGTTGAACACAGTTTCAGCATGGTGACCCTAGGAGGAAGGAGAAGATAGTAAAAACAAAGAAAGGAATAAAGCAAACTAGAAGTCAACAGAGTCCTAGCTTGCAAGTGCTTTTACTGAATATCTTTAGGAGGGACAAAGCAAGCATAGTCAGATGAGGCTAGATGGTAACAGGAGGAGATGCTGGATGTAGCTGCTGGAAGCATTCCAATGCTAAGGCTAAAATGGAGAAATTGACACTGACACTTACGTGAACCAGAGTTTTGCTTTTTTCCATGACTACATTGTACCTTTACTCCATCCAGCCATTTCACAGATGCTTACCTTTGTTAACAAGGAGACTGAGTAAGCTAGTGAATGAGTCAGTATTTGCACAGTATACTTTACTGATGGCAGGCTGTTCACATGATCTTACCATGTGAAGTGCAGCACAACTATATTGACATTTACAAAACTATTACTCGTTAGCATAGGAGAGTATGAGAAACTAAAGACAGGTCAGGTTAAGACTTCTTTCTGGATGTTTAGAACAACAGAAAGATTGTGGGTAGCTCCTCACAAAACTTAGTAAAGTGTTTTCACATTGATAAAAAAACATATCTGCTGAATTTTAAGTTGCTTCTTCTAGATGTTCTGTCTGTAAATTTTTTTATTTTTTACAGACAGAATCCACATGGGCAGGGAGGGGCAAAGGGAGAGATAGAGAATCTCGAGCAGGCTCCACATCCAGTGTGAGCACAATTCAGGGCTCGCTCTCATGACCCTGAGATCATGACCTGAGCTGAAATCAAGAGTTGGACATTTAACCAACTGAGACACCCAGACACCCCTGAATATTCTGACTATAAATTTTGACTAAATACACTGAAGCTGGAACTTATTACTTCTAGTGCCTCTACTTTGCTGGACCTAAGTATAATACTGGGTACACTGGCATTAAACTCAGACATTTGGTATCTGTGACTCTGGACTGTATTTACCAATCTGAGCCTAACACCTGACATGGGAATATACCTTTCTGATTTGGAAAAATAAACATCTCAATACACTGTATCTGTGTAGACTTTTAAAACATAAGGGTAATAGCACCTAAACTTCTGCAGGTACCAGTAATAATACACCATTAATTCGGTCTGCATTAAGAATTCTGTACTGGGGCGCCTGGGTGGCACAGTCAGTCAAGTATCCGACTCTCGGTTTTGGCTCAGGCTGTGATCTCGGGGACGTGAGATCGAGCCCAACAATGAGTCTGCTTGAGATGCTTTCCCCCTCTGTTCCTCCTCCAGCTACCAGGCTCCCTCTCTCCCAAACAAATAAATTCTTTAAAAAAAAGGAAGGAAGGAAGGAAGGAAGGAAGGAAGGAAGGAAGGAAGGAAGGAAGGAAGGAAGGAAGGAAGAAAGAAAGAAAGGAAGAATTCTGTACTAGTCATATTATGATTTTCTGAGACTCCCTAGGATCTTTCCTTTCTTAGATTTATCAAATAACTATAAAGAAGTTGCAAAATACTTGAAGGAAAAATAGGTAATACTAGAGGAAAAGCCTTTTTTATAGGCTTCTCTATAATGTTAAATTCAAGACAGAGAAGGTACCAGCCTTCCAGCCACCAGCCTCCCACATCAATCACTCTGCTTATTATATTCTTGGTCCCATGGAGGCTATGAGGAAAAGTTAAAATATTCTTCTATGGTAACAATTTTATATGAAACCACTCTCACCAATGTAAAAATAATAAATAAGCATCATAAATGCACCTCACAAATAACTATAATGTGCAAAGTAACAATCTCAATTTGTTAAATGCAGAAGATATATACTGTTTATTTGGAAATTAATTTTGTTAAAAGACATACCATGTGCTTTTATATACATATTACATATATATAAAAAATTTTTAAAAAGATGTATATAAAAGATCCAATGGGGGATGATTAGATAAGTGCTAATCATTTTAAATGACTGCTTACCAAACAAACCACGATGTAATATGTTTAAAAAAGACAACTACTGACCAAACTATGGCAAACATAGCAAAGAGAAACTTTTAGTCAGATTTTGGTGCAAAGGATTATGGGTACCTCATTTACCAAATGGCCTATAACTGGGATAAAAGCCTCAGTACATTTAAAAATAATGGAATAACCAAAGTTGCTATTATAAAACATGTTTTCCTGTCCTTTAGCTGTTACTGGTTATTATCAGTGATTCTCAACTTCCTCCATGTTGGGAAACACTATGACTATTGTCCTTGGTAGGCCCCATGTCACTTCCAAAATGTACAGAATCATAAAACTTTTAAGTGATTATCTGCTCCTATACCCTCAACTTTTCAGGATGTGCAAAGTGAAAAGGTTAAAGGATTTGCCAAAAATCCCTTAGTCAGTCAGAAGAAGAGCAGAAGGTCTTGATTGTTCCAACACATCTTATTAATCCTTATGTTTTAATATGCTTAAAGTAAAGTGCTAAAGTTACTTTTTTAAGAATTTTATGCTCCTCTACAGATGATGATGCCAAGGACTGTAAAAATACCAATAAAATTACTCCAGTGTCCTGATTGGTGGACTGAAGATACATTTTTTCATACACTGGAAAAAAGGTAAGTAACAGAACACGAAATTACATTTCCAGTAATTTAATGGAATTCACATTTAATGTGGGATCAGAGTGGTAATGCCTCAGTCTAACTCACCTTTTTCCCATTCCTAGAGTTAGCCGTTGGTACTGGTTCCATTCCCAAACAGTTCAATTCTGCTTTATTATTTTTTTTACATCTCTGCCACTTCTGTTTTCTGCGATCCTCCATATACTGAAATAGAAAAGTATCAGTTATCCTAGAGGAATAAAAATCTCTCTGGAGTAATTATTAAGGTACTAGTGTCTAGTCTGACAACAAATGCTTATTGCATGGATAAATAAAGGATTAGTCCTAGTGGAAAACTGCCATTAGCAGATCTCTCCCCCCCAAATTAGGTGGTTATATAATAGTTTAATAATAAATTTTTACCTAGTATTTAGTTTAATAAGTGCTTTAACATTATTTTATTTTGATCCTCACAACAACTCTGTGAGTTAGGAAGCCTGGGTATTATTATACAGGCACATACAGAAAAAAATGACATACTATGGCATGCTTCCTCCCTCTCACGCAGCTTAAATACCAAGCAAATGACTTTAAATCTTGCTGGATGGAACTGCCACTCACCGCTAGAAATCGGGGATCGACAGCAAACTCTGGATGACCCTGTAACCACATCTCCAGTTCAGCCCGGCGAGGGGCATCCTCACCCACCAGCAAAGTACCATCCACCTTATTGATGACAGGGATCCGGGTCTCCAGGTCCACATCAAGGTGATTAGGCTCTTCCATGCACTCCACCTCCAGCTGCAAACCCAGAATCCACCCCCATGAGCACATACTCTTCTTTGGGGCAGGGAGGGAGGGGGAGCAGAGCCAATGGTAGCCATAAAATAATTCTAGTATCTTCTAGTCCCTTAATCCCAACTGCCTTCATCAATTAGTAAGAATAAAAAACCTAATCATCATGTTAAAGACTCTCTCCCACTCACCTCGACTAGCTTCTTTCTGTTTCCCTTCTTCTTATGAAACAGAGGATGTCCATCTCCCATTACTCCATTAGCCATCAACTTGTGCTTCTGGAATGTTAACTTCAATCCTTCCTCCTAAGAAGACAACCCACCCACCCAAGATGTCATATGGTACACATTTTTAAAGTAAGTATTAAGCTTTGGGGATCTTAGGGTAAGGGTCATCCTCTGGCTCAATGATGAGAAGGAAGGCCATCTGACTAAAGGGTAGAAATTAGAAATGCATCTAAACATATACTTTTTCCACAGAAAGATTTCGTTTCTTGACCTAGTGCCCCTCAGGTAGATGTAAGAGAAGAATTTATCTCAACAACACCCCATACCTGGTGTCTCAATATTAGCATGGCAACTCATCACAGGGGCAAAATCCTGATAATTCCTATCACACACTAGTTTAAGAAATTTTTCTTGGGATGCCTGGGTGGCTCAGTCAGTTAAGTATCCAACTCTTGATCTCAGATCAAGTCTTGATCTCAGGGTTGTGAGATCAAGTCCCATGCCGGGCTCCATGCTGGGTGTGGAGCCTACTTTTAAAAAAAAAGAGAGAGAGAGAGAGAAAGAAAAAGCAAATTCTCCTGTTGAGTACTTAAGGACCAGCTAATAGGATTTCAATAGGGAAGATGATCAGGAAAAATAAAATTTCCCATCTATAAAATAAACAACACTGATTTAATTTCACCAAGAATGACTTCTTATTTTTAGCTTAATAAGGCCCATAATACTTAGGCGTTATTTTAACAGCTTTCCCACAATTTGATTTCAATCTTTAAAAATTAGGTTTCTAGGACCTAGAAACAAGCCACCCAAAAGAAGCCTTATATCAATTAAATTCCTTTCAAAAATATTTTTCCCTCAATGGAGCTTTGTGAACTCTAATTTTGCTCCCCTCTCATTTTTATTTTTACTTATTTATTTATTTTAAAAAGATTTTAAGTCATCTCTACACCTAACGGGGGCTCAAACTTACAACCCTGAGATCAAGGGTTGCATGCTGTACTGACTGAGCCAGCCAGGCACCCCAATTCCCCTCCGATTTTTAAAGTTAGCTAACCAAATAAGTTTACTATCCCCTTAGCGAAGTAGTTAGCAAAACTTCAGTCCCCCTCCCCACTTCCCAGCGCCTAAATGCTGAGCTTACATCTTTGATCTGAACTGTAAACTCCTTTTCATCCATGCCTCTGCGAAGTTTCGTGAACTGAGCTGCTGCTGTGGTGACTGCGGACACTTCCTCCTCTGCCATGGACGCTGCGCTGCTACTTCGTGGTGTGGGGACTGGAGAGTCACCATATTCTCCTGGAGTCAATGAAGGACTATCTAGCAAGTGGTTGCCTGGCCCCAAAATTCCTCCTGTTACCATTTCCTGGCTCCGGCGGCTAGAAGGCCACTTCCCTGAGAGTACAGCCTGGCAGACGAGGTCAATACGGTTTATAAGGACACGATCCTGAGTGGGGGGAAAAGAAATCAATACTGGTTTTAGGGCCTGAGTACCAGCTATGTGATTCTGTGACAAACAGAAGTGCCATCATTAGCCCGATGGGTAAAAATCATAAGGCAGAAGAAGGTAGGTAATAGTATCAGATCCCTAAGTCAACTGGGAAGAGTTTCATGAAAATACATGTAGCAATAAATATAATTTAAAAAACAAAACAAAACAAAACAGAACTATCTGTTCCTTGTTCCCGGCTTTTGTTCCAATATATTTTTAGAATATATGTCCAGGAATGAGGCTATTACCTTGGGCCACTCAGAAGCTCTTTGTCTTTCTTGTAGCAGCAGCAGCTCAGGGGTCATCTGTTCTCCATCTTCATTTGGAAATCCATCTTGGGACATAGTGAGGGACAGAAGACTCTCTTCATCATAGAGCTTTGAGCGGGGACGATCAGCAGCTAGAGATCATACAGAATGTGAGCAAAGATGGAAGAATAAAGTTATACATAAACGGAATTATATGGCCTTTAAATAAAGGCCCAAAGAATAACAGATCTCTTTCAGTGTTTTATCAAATCGAAATCCAAATCTCTCCCAGAGGATGCATTTAGAAAAGAAGGGAAAGAGCTGGTGGGGGGGGGGGGTAGGGAAAAGGGCCAACAGCCTGTCACATGCACTCACTTAGCTTTTCTTCCTTCTCGTCCTCACTCTCATCAGTGCTGGAGCTGGAGCTGGATGAGGATGAGGAAGAAGAGGATGATGGTGACAGCTTGCTCAAGTCCAGTTCAGAGTCTGAATCATCCTCATCCTCCAGTTTGACTGGTGGAACATTCCGGGATACCAGAGGGGTAGTATCAGGGGGGGCTACTCGCATCTCATAGTCTTGTGGGGTTGGTCGGCTCCTGGCCACCACCTCATGCTCTAGTTTTAAAGTCAGACTCTCCAGACTGGGGACCTGGGCAGCTGTCTCCTCGGGTGGCTTTTCAACAGGAGCATCTGGGCGCAGGGGCAGTGGTGAGGCAGTGCGCGAGGTATACTGCTGGTGTAGCAGTGGCGTAGAGCAGCGTGACAGGGATGGAGCTGGTGCTCCTGCCTGATGGTTCTGCATATAATTCATACGGGCAGCCAGAAAAGAGAAGTCTGGGTCCTGCATGATGTTGCAGTCTGTTTGGCTCACCCCATGGCGGGCTGCCCCTCGCAGAAGCTCCCCATCATGCCGAACAGGCTCCCACCATTTAGGCAATTCAGGACCTGGAGGCTGACATAATGCCAGCCGATCTTCTAGAAGGGGATGGCATAAAACTTGTTCCCGTAAGCGCCGAAGCAATTCAATACGGTAGAGAGTCCGTGAGGCCCTCTCCTCAGTGATGGGCTCAATGAACAGATTAGGGTCCGGGGGCTCTGCAAGAGATAGGGGTGGGAGGAGAAATGAACCACGTTAGTTCTGCTGCCATCCATCCCCACTCATCCGAGACTCTCCAGCTTTGCTTACCATCTCCAGCTGCTGGGGGAAGGCGGCACACTTGGCGACACATGGCCACAAAGCCATGGAAGTACTTGGTAAGGCTTTCGTCTGTTTTTTTGTCTAGTCGGGCAAAAGTACGGAAGCGATCCCAATGGAACTGCATGGTATCAGGGTCATACTCCACACCAAAGGTAGACACTACACGATAGAAATCAGTTTGTTCACGCCTTGTCCATCTAAAGGGAAAAGGAATCAGGCAGCGTGATCAGAAAAACACAGGGAAACTGGTGACTTCTTATTGTGGTTTACTATACCTCAATGAACAAAAAAATTGAAAGTAGGGGCAAAAAACCCAAAACAAAACAAAAAACAGCCCAGAAGACAGCAGAAGAGGTAGTTAAGAGGTAATCTATAACATGTAAGAATTTAAGAATAGCAAGCTAAGGTAAAAAATACGTGAGCAAATAACTCAATGAGAATGGCACAGGAGAGACCTTCCCAGAGGTTGTGGTTATGCACACAAGCGAGGTTTTTTGTCATAGAGGAGTAACAACTAAAGGCAAAAAGATGGTCCCTCCAAAGGGAATTCCAAATAAATCCTGCCTAAGACGCTTTTCAGTATAAGACCCACACCCTTCAATATAGGTAGGCAAGCTTACAGCTCAGACCAAATTCCCAGCCACACTTTACCGTTGCTGTTTCTCCCGCCGTGCAATTTCTTTTAGCTTGAAGGCCGCCTCACAACGCCGCCGTCTCCGGTCCCCTCGTTCTGCAGCCTCTATCTTCATCTGTTCTCTCTTGTAGCTGCGCTGATAAGCTGTTACTAAGCGGCGAAGCCTAGCTGTCAGAGCAGAGCCTGGAGGCCAGAAAAGATGGCCTGGCTGCTGGGTCACCTGGGCTATGGGAAGCAAAGCAGAATGAATAGGAAGTACAGGAAAGGTAGTAGAGATAACACCAGTATTTCAACCCGCCCAAAAGCAAAGTTCTCAGAAATCCCAGGATAGGACAGAATTCAGTTAATAATTGCCCAACCCACCACCCCACACAAAATTGTGCTAGTTGACCTAGAAATTTACCTTCATCTCCATCAATCACTGAGATCTCCTCATCCATCATCATCAAGGGATCACCCTAGAGAAGGAGATCCACCCCAACGGATGGAGGGGGGAGGGAAAGGGGTAAAAGTTGGCACTCTGAAATCACTCTTATGTGTGACCTTCTATGGCACCAAAGGGATCAAGAAAAATTTCTAATGAACCCTCACAAAAAAACGGAATCAACCAACAAAAGGAATAAGAAAGTAGAACCCAAAAAAACTCACTTGCTGTTAATGGCTTGAAAATGAAGGGACTCAGGAATTTAACAGTCAAATAATATACTTCAATATCCAGCTTGGTCCCACCTCCTCCACAAAGCCATCCCTGGTCTCCCCCAGCTGGTGTTACAATCCTTTCCATTAATACTTTATATTCTCAAGTAGTATTTACTTTCTGTTTTGTATTATAAAGTGATCAATACACCTCAGAATCCAGGGAATGGGAACATACTTAACTATTTAGTAATAGAGAAAAGCTACACTCAAATGAGAATTCCTCACCTCATCATCTTGGTCCTTCGGGGGACCTTGGAGTGGTTTATATTCAGGATCTTCACAATCCTTATCAAAGTCAACCCTAAAATTATCCAAAGGCATGAAAAAAAAAACACAAAAATATATCTTCTTTCACTAAGAGGAACTTAGGATGAAGACCTGGCCAAACATACAATCCAGCATAGAACCACGGTTTTCCTTCATGCTCAAACGAATGGCAGGCCAGGTGCTAAGCTCCAGGTAAGTTAGGTAGAGCATCCAACAGGATGAAGAATGGGGAGAAACTGACAAAGTGCCATTCTAAATTGCTTGAATCTGAAATGGAATACTTTGGCCAGCATACGTCTTTTTTCTTGATAGCCCTTTTCATTGTTTACCCATTCTTCTCCTCCTTCCTATTTACTTTTACTGTTACATTTAAATAGTCCATGTTTGCTTGTTTTACTTTGCTCTCTTGAGTAGAAGGGTAACAAAATAAATGATTTGTGATGAATAACTGACTCAATTTCCTTTGAGGGTCCTGCACTGAGCAAACTAAGGTTGTGATCATCAAAGAGAAATCTCTCGACTGCAGAAGAGTGCATGGGTATTCATGAATTAAGCCAAATATTTCACATGCCTCTCAGGTCTCCATGTGAGAAGTTTTGTTAAACTCACTGGCACCCAAACTAGGGCAACACTGCCCTACCTGGTGACTCAGTATTAGCATGGCAACTCATCATCGAGGCATGTATCCAGACAGAGTATATGCCTGTATGTGTCAGTCACCATTAGGAGACCATAAACCAGGGCTAAAATCTCCTGAGGCTCTACCACTTAAGTGGCATAGGAGAGCTGCATGGCTATTATCTTTCAAGACAACCAGTTAAGTTGTCCTTTCAGCTACTGTGGCTGTACAGAAAAGCATTGCAAAAGAAAGAAAGAAAGGAAAGAAAAAAAGGAAGGAAGAAAGAAGAAAGTTAGAAAGAAAGAAAGACCAAAAACAACTGAATAGAACATCAAAGAAGCCATTTGGGAGTAACATTAATTTTCACCCTTGGTTGCATCTTATGGCAAATGTGTGGTTTTAGCCTAGTTTATGGAGTCCTTTCTGCTGGTTCCACTCTTTGTTAAGAATTTACCCAGTATAAGCACCATTAGGAATACCAATGGGTTCAGTCAGGGCCAGAATTATGTTATCTCTTTGCACAAGCAACTAAGAGCTTTCAAGGGGTAGAGCCAGAACTTCAAGAGAACTAAACACCAATGCTTACCCTTCTACTATGTCAGAGAAATTATCCAACACTCGATGTTCTGCTGCAATGGCTTTGTCATCTGGTCGACCAGCCTTTTCCAGGAAACATAGGGCTGGGTCCGCCCTCATAGTATTATATTTCTCATAGCCTAGAAGAAAAAGGACCATAAGCCAAAGAAAAGAAGAGATTTAACTTTGCCTAACGTGTACTGGAATAACTGAAACATATGAGCTACTGCACTCATAATGCAAAATATTAACTTGGAGAGCTGTTGCGTTATATTACTGTTTTGAATAGTTCTATAGCAATTACAAAGAGTTTTATCACTAGTTATGAAAGATAGGAATGTCATCAGAATATTTATAGAATGGTGACAGATTTACATAGCCATTTAACTGGTAATTTTTCTATTATCATTCTTACTACACAGATGGGGAAATGAAAAAAAGTAAAATAATTTACAGCTAGGTCACACATTTTCAAAGGGTAAGAAACACCTGCAAACAAACAGGCACTGAATATCTGATGAACAGAGAATGAATGAATGACTGAATGAACATGATTCAGGATGTCTGGACTCTTCTAAACCTTGTCTCAAAGGTAAATTTAAGACTAGGGGGCGCCTGGGTGGCACAGCGGTTAAGCGTCTGCCTTCGGCTCAGGGCGTGATCCCGGCGTTGTGGGATCGAGCCCCACATCGGGCTCCTCTGCTGTGAGCCTGCTTCTTCCTCTCCCACTCTCCCTGTTCCCTCCTCTCGCTGGCTGTCTCTATCTCTGTCAAATAAATAAATAAAATCTTTAAAAAAAAAAAAAAAGACTAGAAAATGTTCACAGTTTTTCTTATCCATTAAAGTTCTTGAAAACGTGTCATTTAAGAGCCATTATTTTTATTTTATAGAAATAAACAGAAAAGTATTTTTTAAAAGAAATGATATTCTAATTTACTAAGTCATTGGACTGGAAGTTAGTAAGCACTCACTGCTTTTAATACCTAGGAATTGTTATTAGGCTAGACTGAAAAGGGTACTCTCCCTTTTTGTACTTTATTTTTATTTCACTGTAGCTCACACTTCCATCAGAATGACTGCTGAATGTTTAGACAAATGGGATGCTACGTAAGCAGAACACTTTCACACAAATTAAGCATGGTTATTATTAATAAGAGTGGGCATATATTACCTCCCCTGATTTGTGGAACCTTAACTGAGATGCGTAGCATACAGATTGATAACACAGATTAGAGAACAGATTGGAGACTATCCCCACCTTAGGATTTAACTATCCATCTGGCCTTTTTGAACATCTATTTACAGGAACTAATTCCTTTGCTCTGGGTATTTAAGAACTAGCTTCCTATTCAAACCTAATGTTATTGAGATCAGTCAGAGAACTCAGTTATTGGCATGAGCATTTTGCTACGTGTTCCATCTGTGGAAGTAAGTCTGCAATAGGAAAGGAATAAATGAAGAAAAGGTACTTACCATGCTTAAAGACTCCAATGAGCAGGGACTTGTCAGCTTCACTGTCCCACCATGTTGTTGGAACCTCCAGCTGATCCACTACTGGGAACCATATGTCAATCTCACTAAAGGTGTAAGAGAGCAGAATCAGCACAGCAATGAAGGGAACTAAAATGACAATCCTTGGAAAGATTATTATAAGTATCTTCTTTTATCCATTCATTCAAATGCTGATGGATCTGCCTATTTCCTTCCACTGGTATCAAGCATAAGATCGAAGAGCTGATATACAGATCTTAATTACCAGTTATCCCAAAGATAGCATAGAACGAAATAAGTAAACCAATCTTTTCTGGAATAAGGGAGGGCATAAAGAGAAATACATAAAGAAAAACACAGCATAACTGTACCTGGCAATGGCACCCCCTAACACCTTCTCTGCCTGGTCTCCAATAACCTCCTGCCTCAGATAATATAGCATTCGTACCCGCAATAGCACCCTAAAAGGGAGGGAAGAAGAGCTGGCTCAGTAATAATGCAGAAACTTTGAGGTGGAAAATGCTTTGATCTTTGCTAATTTCCACCCTTACTTGTTACACTGATGTTTTAAATGCTTCTTATAACTCTCATCTTGGAACAGAGTATCAGGATTATATTTCCGGATCCAATCTGCCTTATGGATATCAAAAGTGCTTTGTGACTTTACTTTTTTCCCCTTGCGTCCACGGGGCACAGGGATAGACAGACCTGGGAAAGGGGAGACATTGAAGACTTGGATTGAGAAAAACCCTTGGACCTGAAAAAGATTAGGTAACCTATAGAAATATGAAAAGTAAAGAGTTGATAATTACCTGAATGATTCTGCAATTCTTTTGTCTTGCCATTTTCAGCAGGGCTAATCAAGTCCCAAATGAAGCCTTTGATATTTTCATCCCCACGATAGTGCAAAAGACAGTATACAAGGATGGCCCGGCAAATTGTCTCCACATCTCGTTCAGTCATACGTCGCTTGAAGCGTCCATGAGACAATATATCTCGCCACCGTCCCCAACTAGAAAAACAGAGAACTGTATTAATGTTTTCCTGGGGACTCCCAAAAGGTAGGAGACAAAACATCTGGGGAAAACATGGTAGCAGAATAAAATTTTCCCATTTTCCCCTCTTTGGCCACAGCCTCCAATTCGAAGGGCAAACAGAACGTCCATCAGGATGGAGATACACTACCTCTAATGGCAAAGTGGGTTCTTACCCATACACCAAAAGGTGCTTTTCCACCCGAAAGCAGTCAGTGCGCCCATAGGTATGATGACGGTCATGTCGGCGAGAGCGTGGCCGCTCATCATCTTCACTTTCCAAATCAGAGAATTCCACTAGGTCATCATCTTTCAGAGTGCTGAAATGGCGGGTCTGTTTTCGTACTCTAGGTGTGTCAATCACCAAGTTATTCTATACAGAGAACAGAAGTCGAAGAGTAACTCTCTTTGTGACAAAGCCGTGGGAAAGGAATTAAGACAATTATGGATTGAAATAGCCTTAGATATAACATTTGTAGATACTCAAAGAGAAATTTTTTTAGGACATGCAAAGTAATCTCTACGGACTCAGAAGCAAAGTTAAGTGGTAGATATCTAAGTAGTTTTCTGGGGCTTCCCATGCAGAAAGTTTTTATAATGGCTCTTATATAAATATATCATCATAAACCAAGGTCAGCATCAAAGAATCAGAGCAGCTACAAAGGCTCCTGAAAGTAATGTGTCTTCTGTAATACTTCCTCCCTAAAAGAAAAGGAAGCTTACCTTGCTATTAAGTAGATCCATGTCCAGGTCAGCCTTTTTGGCCCACTTCTGCCAAAAGTTGGGGTCATCCAGAGAAATATCAGTCCTATTTTCAGAAGCAACAAAGCTTGCCTAGTGAGAACAAAAGAACAAAGTAAAGTTGACAACAACACTTTTTTGAGCAATGGGAAACCAGTAAATACATTTTAAAAATATATTTAAATTCTGGTAGATTCCGGTCTCTACCTCTGTCTCCTTAGCATTTGGCACAGACAGAACATACCTTGGCAAACGTCGAACCCTTTCCTTCAGACTCGATGGTGATGGTTGTGGTTCGTCTTAACAAGATCTGGTCAATGTCTTCTTCACAAAACTTGGAGCCCTCATCATCTTCTTCCATAATGGCTGCATATGCCCCCTTTCGTAAGAGATCTTCAATCTCCTTCTTAGAGAACTGTTGGATCTGCAAAATCCAATAGTAAAATGAAAAAACTAACAAGAGAATATTATCTAACCATATAATAAGTTAGTTCATTATGTTTTAAGAAATATTTTAAGAAATCCAAACAAGGTGGTCAGATTCCTGTGCAAAACAAAACCTTTGTCTTCCTCTATCACTATGACCTGCTACAGATTAAGAGGACTCACTCCGGTAATGTTGCCATCCCGACCACTCATGGACTGAAGCACAGCCTTATCCAATCCCAACTTGAGGCTAGCCTTATCAAACATCTCTCTCTCATAAGAATTACGAGTGATGAGACGGTACACCTTCACAGCTTTGCTCTGCCCAATTCGATGACACCGTGCCTGGGCCTGGTTAAAAAGAAATGGAAAGAAAGGGCAAAGATGACATAAAATTGGGGCGGGGGGGTGCGATTCAAAATACCAATTCACATCTATAAAGGAGCCATGAGATCAACTCAAAACCAGAAGTCAATTTTAAGATGAAATTATTGTTCTACCAAGTACACCAGGGGTCAGCAAGCTATGGTCTGCACAGCCAACTGATTCTATGATGTTTTAGTGAAACGCAACCCCATCCATCATTTATATATTGTCTACGGCTGCTTTTGTGCTACAAGAGCAGAGGTGAGTAGTTACAACAGAGACCGTATGGTCCCCAAAGCCTAAACTATTTATTATCTGGCCCTCTATGGAAAAAGTTTGCTGACCTCTCATGGAGACTGCCACCCTTAAACTAAGTAAACAATTAAATACTCTTTGAAGGACAAGTCTTTCTAAGAGATCCTGATCCTGCTGAAAAACTTCTTAGGTTAGGTAGTTAGCCCCTAAGACAATGATTTCCTCTACCTGCAGGTCATTTTGTGGATTCCAGTCTGAATCAAAGATGATGCAGGTATCAGCAGCTGTGAGATTAATACCAAGTCCACCCGCCCGGGTACACAGCAAGAAGACAAAGCGGTCTGAGTCAGGCTTGCTGAAGCGGTCAATAGCTGCCTGTCGAAGGTTACCTCTGACTCGCCCATCAATACGCTCGTATAGGTACCTGTATGGCAGTTACAGAAAAAAGTTTAATTAGTTAAGCAGATAAAGAAACCAAAAAAGCAGATTAGGATCAATACCAGCAATTCCATATCTCTAGTTGACCAAAAATCTTATCAGAAAGTTGAGAGTGAGAATCTTAAATACTTCTTTTATCCCAGTTCTGGCCAACTTAAATTAAACCCAGGCCCTCCTACTTTTTACAGTTTTATGAAGCTACAGTAAATTCAAGGCAAGGGATGACTCTTTTCTCACCTCCTCTGGATTAGATAATCCTCTAGGATATCTAGGCAGCGTACCATCTGGGAGAAGATCAGAACCTTATGACCACCAGCTTTAAGTTTTGGAAGTAACTTGTCAATAAGAACCAATTTGCCAGCTGAACGAACCATGGCCTGCAAGTGGAAGTCATGAGGTATAATATGGCAAGCTTCTCGAAATTCTGTTAGGATTTTTTCTTCTGCACCTGCCAAAAGAAAAATCAAACTTGATGGTGAGATCCGGAGAAACATACTAAGGCTGTAGTTTACTTAGGAAGCAAAGAAAAGTAATCTGACTTGAGATAAACATCTTTCTCACACAGAATTTCAGCACCCAAAAAATCCTAAATCATCTTCAACTGTGTTATACAAAATACTGCAAGCAAGTCAGACTTAAGATTGTAATTGGATAAAACATCTGTAACAACGAGGACTAGGACAGTACATGCAAACAACTATTACCACCCTACTGGCATCCAAAACAGAAACTACAAAAGGGAGTACAGATGAGGACATTTAACCAGAGAACAGAATGACCTGAGTTCTTGTTCATGAAATTCTACATAGCGAATCCCATATGATACTGAAGATTATGTAGGATCAAGGGGGAAGAACTAGAGATAGACATTCCACATAAGAATTGTTTTGAATTCAAGAACTGCCTGAGGGCGCCTGGGTGGCTCAGTCCAATAAGCGTCTGCTTCCGGGTCAGGTCATGATCCCAGGGTCCCAGGATCAAGCCCCTCACATCGGGTTCCCCGCTCAGCGGGGAGTCTGCTTCTCCCTCTCCCCTTCCCACCTCTCCCTCCACCCTTCCCATGCTCACTCTCCTTTCTCTCTCTCTCAAATGAACAAAGTCATAAATGAATGAATGAATGAATGAATGAATGAATAAATAAGGGGTGCTTGGGTGGCTCAGTCGGTTAAATGTCCAACTCTTGATTTTGCCTTAGGTCATGACCTCAGGGTCATAAGACCAAGCTGCACAGTGGGTTCAGCACTCAGCGGGGAGTCTCCTCCTCTCCCTCTCCCTCTGCCCCCGTGCAGGTGCACTCTCTCTCTCTCGAAAATAAATAAATCTCAAAAAAATTAAAAAATAAAAATATTATTTTAAAAGAAGAATCCCCTTCCCTCTCAAAATTAAGCTGGATCAGTCAATGTATCCACTGTTCCTAAGGAATATTATTAGCAAGTAAACACAGGCGACACAGAAATGCAGGCGCTGTCCGGGAACTCTCTCACCATTGATGAGGTACGGGTGGTTGCAGCATTTGCGCAACTCCATCATAGTATTCAGTAGATTGGGCATGTTTGTATGACCTGCCCCTTTGGAAAGGAAGGAGAAATTCTTCTCCAAAATAGCCCGGTAATACTTCTTCTGGATGTTGGTCAACTCTACTTCAATGATAGTTTCCTGTTTGGGTGCCAGGTTTTTTTCAACATCCTCTTTGAGTCTTCTTAGCATCATTGGCTTGAGAATAGCCTGTAGCTTTTGAACCTGTGCCCAATACAGGAGAGAAAAGAAATAGAAACTATGAGGACATACATTCTCACATTACATGGAAACATGAAGAAATAAAATGAGAGCTTTCCATTATCTGAAAAATGTGGATTTTGTACAATGCCACAAACGATGCAGGCACGAGAGGTCCTTGCGGCCCACGGCAATAGATGTGTGCCTAGTACAAACTTTACCTTTTTTGTCTAGATAGACTTCCTACCTGTTCCTCTGTCTTGAGATCCCCAAAATCCTTCAGGAACTCTGATTCTGAAGGAAACTGTGAAGGTTCCAAGAAATGAAGCAAGCTGAACAGTTCCTCCACAGTATTTTGCAATGGCGTTCCTGTGAGTAGCACTTTGTGTTCCTAAAAATGGAGGAAACAAAAAAATGGTAAAACGCAAAGATACAAAGGACTTCTGGGGTTTACTATTAAGTATATAACTTTAGCTTTAATTTTGTGATCTATAAAATCATGGGAATGGACCAGATTACTATCTTTTCTTTCACTTGCTCCCTCTTCTGATGAACACAAAACATTAAAACAAAACAAAAA
Source organism: Ailuropoda melanoleuca (assembly GCF_002007445.2). Taxonomy (NCBI): domain Eukaryota; kingdom Metazoa; phylum Chordata; class Mammalia; order Carnivora; family Ursidae; genus Ailuropoda; species Ailuropoda melanoleuca. The sequence continues at coordinate 1,257,110 of NC_048237.1, forward strand.
CCTTGACATTATTTAACAAGAATTTAAATATTAGATTATAAGCACATAAAGAAATATTCAAAAATAAGGGGTTTTTTTGCCATTACATATGCCTTTCCACACTCAACTCCCCACAGATATCCTAATACGTCCCCCTCTAGGGAATGTACCTGTGCTGGATTAAATATGGCCATTAATTCTTTGTAGTTCCTCCTACCAAGGTTCACCCCTTGAATCTGGGCTTGCCTTGTGGCTTGCTCTGACAAAGAGAACGTAGCAGAAGTGATATTGTGTGAGTTTCAGAGCCTATACCTCAAAGGCCTTGCAACTTCTGCCTTTGCCCTCTCTGGATACTGCCCTGATTCTACCATGTCAAGAAGCAAAGTCTGGCCTATTGGGAGGATGACAGGTCATGTGGAAGACGACCTAGGAGCCCACCAATTGCCAGCTGCAGCCACATTACTGACTACAGGCAAGACGACCAAAGGGACGGCCTAAGCTGCGCCCAGCCCAAGGTGCTGAACTAGAGAATCATAAAAAATAGTATTTGTTGTTTTAAGCCACCAAGTTTTAGGATATATTCGTTATGTAGCACTAGGTAACTAATACAGTATCCCACCTCTCCACCTGGTTAAGAACTAACATACAACTATCTCACAATTCTAAAATTTATAGGACTTTTATATGACTTTCAGGTGTCCATTCCCACAGGCCATACCCACCACCCAATACTAAAATCCTGATTTTTTTTCTCTTAGTTATATTAATTCCACAGGGAATTAGGGTTATTTTAATTCCAGGTGTTTCCGCCTATAAGTCAATGTAAGGAACTCACCAGGTCCATGTGCTTGAGGCTATCAAGCAGCTTGCAGTTACGGTTCTTTAGCCGATGGGCCTCATCAATGATGACACAACGCCATTCAATCTCACGAAGCTCAGGACAGTCTGACAAAATCATCTCAAAAGTGGTGATCAGGGCATCAAACTTGTATGCGCCTGGGATGAGGCGCCCCTAAGCATAAAGGCAATAAAGTTAAGAAAAGGCCTAATATGTACCTAAATGGGGACCTCTTCTGCACTACACATTCTCTTTTCTATATTCAGGCAGGGTCAGTAGGAAATACAAACAATATCACCACCCATCTCTGCTGCTGTGTATCTTCCTGAAAAACAGTGCCAAATCACTGAAGGTAAGATACAATGTCTCTTCAAGAAATTCAGTTTTTCGGGAAAATGACAGACCTCACTGAATGAAGCTGAACACTTTTGACTCTACTGTATGCCTAGCTCATGTATCTCAGACCTAGATCTTTTGGTAGTTAACACCGAAATCCACAAATGTTGAGCACTGTTGAAATATATAAGACAAGGGGCGACTGGGTGGCACAGCGGTTAAGCGTCTGCCTTCGGCTCAGGGCGTGATCCCGGCGTTATGGGATCGAGCCCCACATCAGGCTCCTACGCTATGAGCCTGCTTCTTCCTCTCCCACTCCCCCTGCTTGTGTTCCCTCTCTCGCTGGCTGTCTCTATCTCTATCGAATAAATAAATAAAATCTTTAAAAAAAAAAAAAAGAAAAGAAATATATAAGACAAAACTGAAAGTGAAATAGGTAGTATCTGTTACTGTCTAAAAAGAATTGAATCAGTTTAACAAAATTAAAAGCAGCAAAATATGACTAAGAAAGGATGAACGATTCAAATTTTTATTTTCAAAATTTGTATAGAACAAAGGAACTAATCTCGATGAAAATTTTAGTAGACTTAAGAGAGGAAGTGGCTTAAGTTGACCAACTTAAGTATTGATGAACCTCAATACTTTCTTGATGAAAACTCATCAATGCTGATAAAATTCTGTTTAAAAGGCATGGATTCATAAGTAGTCAGAACTTCCATTGGATCAAAATGTCCACTGGATAAAAAGAACAAAAGTTAAAGAAAAAATTCCCTGTGCACTCTAGGACAAAATGCCATAAATCACCTCAAAAAATCTTAACAAAAGTCTTTTATTCATATAAAAGCCTCTAAAATACCAGATACCTTGGCCTACTCTCTCTAAACCATCATATTCCCATGATCTGCAACTCACCCGTGAATCTTTGCAGTACATTTCGTATTGCTGAATCATCTGACGGCTGGCCAGACTGCCATGGTACACAATAGTGTTCATTTCTGTCCATGTATTGAATTCTCGCTCCCAGTTAGTAATTGTGGACAGTGGGGCAATGACCAGGAAGGGGCCATGGATGCCCACATTATATACCTCCTGCAAGAAGGCAATGGACTGGATAGTTTTGCCCAGTCCCATCTCATCAGCCAGGATACAGTTCTGCCTGAAGATTCATCATGGAAATAGAAAAGCATGTCAAAAGATAACGTCTTTTTAAACAGTACGTAAAAAGGAACTGTTTCAACAGAAAGCAAATAAAAATAATTCCAGACGAAGCCTACATTTCATGGGTCTACTCTTTTCTGTACCTGTTATACCAATTAAAGAGCAGCCAGTTGACCCCTTCCAACTGATATTCCCGTAACTGGTTTCTGTTTTTATACTCATGTGACAGCTCCAACTTCTTCCAAGCACTTGCCTGTGGGCGATTCTACGAAAAAAGAAAATTTGAATAAATGGGGTGAAGACACTAACAAAATTAGGCAAACTTACTAGGTAGTTCTAGTAGCTAATACTGATTCAAAAACATGGATTAAAAACATTTAAAATATATTCAGGGGCGCCTGGATGGCACAGCGGTTAAGCGTCTGCCTTCGGCTCAGGGCGTGATCCCGGCGTTATGGGATCGAGCCCCACATCAGGCTCCTCCGCTATGAGCCTGCTTCTTCCTCTCCCACTCCCCCTGCTTGTGTTCCCTCTCGCGCTGGCTGTCTCTATCTCTGTCGAATAAATATATAAAATCTTTAAAAAAAAATAAAATAAAATATATTCAAATTCATGAGTTCATAATAAAGTTTAAACTAAAATGAAGTTTAAAAAACTTAAAAAAAAAAAAAAAGAGGAAAACCAAAAGAGGAAAAATCCACTGGTCACTTTTGGAGGATGCTAGAGAACTACTTCATTATTTTGAAAACTGGGAAATAAAGAAAGAAAACAAAGCATCTATCCTTCTTTCCTATACCATCTGTATCTCAGAGTAAACAAACAGGAGATGAATATTTCTTTTTATAGTAGATTCTGGCTAATAAATGAAAAACATGATACAATTAAAATAACATCATTTTGAGATTCTTAAAGAATAGGCCGAGGCAATGATCACAAATGACTAATATCACAAAAGACAACCTGATCGAGTCACCTATGAAGCAGATTTAGTGGTCTCCCTTCCCCATTTGATCAAGCCTTTAGAAGAGGGATATCTAATGAAACTGTCTATGATGATAATGTTTTATATCTGCCACTAGCCACATGTGATTAGTGAGCATGTGAAAAGTAGCTAGTGGCTACTATATTAAGCACAGTGCTAAAAAGTTCCAGTGGACAGCACTGTTCTACATCTAACCATTTATGAAAAAATATAAGGAACAGAGAACACGTTAGAAGTTTCTAAGGGGGATGCAACTGGTAAACTTCAGACTATGAAAAACCCCAGAGAACCAACCACCTGATTTCTTCAAGAAAAACTGCAAAGAAGGGGGAAACTAAAATTAAGAGACATTTGAGACACATTAACTGACAGCAATATATAGATCTTTATTCAAAATACAATCCGAACAATTTAACAAAAATTAGAAGACAATCAGGGAAACATATATATATAGTAATTGGTTATTTGTTGATATTTAGAAATGGTTAAATTTTCTCAGGTGTAAAATTAGTATATACCTTTAGGCATAAACACTGAAATATTTACAGATGAAATACAGGAATCTGGGATTTGCTTTAAAATAATCTAGGAATTGGTACAATACACTATTTCTTTTACTTCTATATATGCTTGAAAATTTCCATAATAAAAAGCTAAAACAACAACACAAATATAAATAAAAAATTAAGTCATTTCCTACATGGGCTTTACACTCTAAATGCAATGTACTTACCACTCTTTTGAGTTCGGGGTGCCTTGACTGGATCCGTTTAAATTCTCGAATCTTGGCCTCATCAACATCCTCTTTCAGCTCCCACGTACTGTCCTCGTAGGGCAGAGAGCACCACTTCACCAGATAGTAAATTACAGGCTAGGAGAGAAAAAGCTAAAGCCTTAATAAACTGATTCTGTGTTCTCTGCTGTCATTAAAAGGGTAAGAATTTGATTACAGAATCAGATCACAAAGTGTTAATACCTAAAAGGTGCTAAAAAAAAAAAAAAAAAAAGGCAGGCTGGGAAGACCAGCCACAGGCTCCCCTGCTGAGGCACTGTACTATTTGAGGCTTTGATCATCTTTCCAGGCAATTTATCAGAATCTGTTCTAAGAGGCAAGGTTATACCCAGTAGTTTCTAGAACACTAAGCACTGAAACATTATGCCAATCAACCAAGCAAATGCAAAAAATAAAATAAAATTAAATTAAATTAAAAAAACTCTTTTCCTATATTATGTTGAATTAGGTTGAAACTAAAAGATAGGGCTCTGCTCCATACTATTATCCTGGCACCATATTTAATGCAGTGGAAGAGAGGAGGCCAGGCTACTTTTCTAAGTGAGGAAGAGATTAAAACCATTAGAGCAAAGCAGGGCTGCAATCACCGGGCCTCTGAGCTTCTGCAGCTCTGAGTGCAGATGCTACTTGAGAGAGAGCAGTCATCTGGTGGAAAAGAGATTTCCTTCAGAGCTAGGAGACAACTAGGAGCGGTGTCACTGAAGACAGGGAATAAGAGAGAAGAGAGGAGGGGCAAATGCTCCAGTGCCTACTACAGTACTGTGCTCTGTACAGGTGCTCTGCTGCAGAGGGACGGCAGTGACCTCGGGTAAAATGGCTCCTGTTCTCACTACTCAAATTGATCACTGCCCTGACTGCATTTCTATTTTTGGTTTCTATGAAAAAAGGATTAGATGGGGCCTGGTATAATCAACAAGAATCTCTACTATCAATTCACAGAATACCCCTTAAAACAGCCAGCAAGCCGTCTGAAGATACAAGCACCTCGACAGAATCACAGATCAAGGAATCCCTAGAATTAACCTAGTTGCTCTTCTCCTATTTTCTTAATTAGAGTGACTCAGGTCATTTTCTACATAAAGCCATTTGTCCAGGTCACGCATTTCCAGCATCATAACTTACTTTTCCAAGGACTTTATTTTTATAATACTGATTTCCACTATTAGGTCATGTACAAGGATGACAAACTAAACTTATTTTGGGGAGGGGGAAAAATGGGTACACAGAATGTTGTTATCCAATATTAGGAGCACAAGTTATAGTACCAGAAAACTAAAACATTTTCATCTGTCTTGCTATTTCCAACACAGTCCAAAAATCAATTACTTCTGGAAGAGTAATAAGTATGTTGGTAGAGAGAATAAGATGTTTAAGGCTGAGAAGGCTGAGATCCTGAAAATGACAAGAATTTAATAGTAGCTAACATGTCCATTCTAATAACTGGTCCATTTCCCACTCACCTCCCGCAAATGACAATAAACAACAACTCCCACCCCAACCCATAAAAGCAGAATACATGTTTCTGATGCATGCTTGTCAGGATTTGAAGACACGGAATTGTAATAGGCCTTGGACGTCTAAGGTTCTGAGAGAACCTAAAGGCTTATAAAATAGAGTAAACGTAGAATTTTACAGAGGGAAGACTTTTGATTCTTAGGTCCTGTAAGGGTGATGAACGGAAACAGGCCACTTAGCTTGTGAGTGAGCCTAGCTCACCACCCGGCACTGACATTTTAACAAGGTTCTGTTGTTCTGTACTGGTCACTGGGTAAGAAGTAACTGTCAGATGTGATAAAAACTTGATGAAATGTGGCCCTACCAAGAACTGCTACTTGAAGTGAAAAGAGAGTGATGAGTTCTAAGGGAATGGTGGTTCACAGTCTAAGTAAGTTTGAAATAAACTTAAGAGACAATGTTGAATTCACTGGTGGCTTAGATCTTTAAACTCTTATTTGGAAAATGAAAAAAGTGATTTATGAAACTCTATCAGCAGGTGTTTTAGCACATGTACAATCTGCTAAAAGAGCTTTAGTGCAGTGATTCCCAAATCAAGCTATGTCTGACAATCCCTTGGAGAACCAACTTAAAAATACAGATCTCTGGGTCCCACCCAGAGACCTACTGAATCTGAATCTGTATCTGTGGGAGTGTGATCCCATAGTCTGTTTAAAAGTACAGATTCAAATGCAGCAGATTGGTTTTAATGATAAACAAAAATGCATTCAACTGATGGTTAAGTTCAAAAAATAACTCTCAATGACCTGGAGAAAGCTATGAGTCTGTGTAGGCATTTTTATATTTATAAATATGGAGATTTGTGAAGTATCCCTATTCCTCTCCCCTTCTGTCACTCTTAACTGGATGTCTGGGGTCTCCCATATAAAATCTAAGAGAAAAAAAGATCAAGGTAAAGGAGTACTTGTTAATATAGCTCCTGATACTTACAAATACAGCTTCTTTATGAGAAGCTTTCCTTTTAGCCTCTCTCTCTATCCCCTTATCTTCCCAATATCATTCTAAGGAGCCCTCAGAAAAACTCAAAAATACCTTTTTGTCCAAGAGATTTTTAGCCATACCTGCATAATAAAGGAGGGGCAAGCAGACCAGCAGAAATCTCTGAGACCTTTAATATTCTTCCATGCCCCAACTCACCTCCCCATTGTCCTTGTCAATACTGTGAGACTCATCCAATATCCTATCCACCTCTACATAGTCTGGATTGAAGGGTTCTTCATCCTAGAGGAGTTATGAAACAAACAATAAGACCAAAAGATCATTGTCCAATAAACCTAGCACTCCACCCCACCTTTACCTGATGATCTTACTTGAAAATTTTTTTTTAAAAAGACGCCTTCAGAAGGGAGTTCCCCATTTTCACAGTATCGAATCCTAAAAACTTAATTAAATCTGCACCCATCTTCTCACCTATTACAAGAGCAAGTATCTCCTAACAGAGGCCATTCTCTCTGTATATGCTCTGGATTCCATCCCTTCTCACCATCTTAGGATTCCCTCTCCTGGATCATTCCCATAAACACACAGGTGTACTTTACTATTTCCTATCTTAAAAAGACCTCCTATACTCTTCATCTGCCTGCAACTATTTTTCTGTTCTGCTTCACACCCAAACTTTCCCAACAGTTTTAACCACAAGTTATCCCCATGTCAGCACCTCCACTGTCCAGCCACTCCACTCTTCCTTCCACTTCCTTCACACAACTAAATTACTCTTGTCAAGGTCATTAATGATCTCTAAATTGCCAAATATAATGAAACATTTCTGTCCTCCTCTTACTTTACCTCTACAAAGTATTCCATAATTCCTAATACTCTCCTTTAAGCACTGTCTTTCCTTGGCTTTTCTGAGACACTGTACTCTCGTCTTTATTTATTTTGGTTTGGGCCAATTCTTGATCACCTTCACTGGTTCTTTTTCTTCTAAATCACTGGTATCCAACTTTGGGTGATGTCTGAAAGTAAATAACCCAAGGCTCCAAAGAAGGGTCTTAAAGAAACTAAGGAAAAAAAACTCTTCCTTCTTAAGGCACTTTTCCCTCTTGTTTTTAATGACATATCTGCTTTCTAATCTTTCCCCTACCACTCTGGCATACAGTTCCTTCTCCTTCACCTGAACCTCTGAATTTGGGAGAATTCTTAAGCCTTGGTTCTGGGCTCATATCCATTCTATTACAGAAAGAACTATTTTAGTAAGAAAATAAAGAACTATTAGAATATATAGAAATTCCCCCCCCAGGTGCCTTTAATCATTATTAAGGTTTTAATAACTATTTATATGCTGATAAAATCCAAATTTTAATTGCAGCCTGAAAAATCCAGATTTGTATATCTGTGCTTGCTAGAGATATGTCAAGGAATTTTAAGATTAACACAGTCTAAACTAAGTTCTTGATTTTCCCCAAATCAGCTACTTCTAACATCTTCCATATTTCAATGATCCCACCTCAACCCATTTGCTCAGACCACAAACCTGTCTACATAAGCCATCACACCAAGCCCCTAATCTATCCATTCTATCCACTTGAAACTACCCTACTCTAAGCCATGATATTTCCTATTTAGAAATCTTCAACTGCTTCCTTACTGCTCATACTTTCATGCTTACTATTCTCCAATCCATTCTCCAAAGTCTAGGTGATCTTTTAAAAGTGAACACTGGACTATGTCTCTGACCTGTTTTAAACAATGTAATGATTTTCCTTTGCACTTAGAATAAAAACAAAACTAAAACCAAACTGCTTAAAAGGTCTGTACACACTGCTTGCCTAAATTTCTGATCTCATTTTGGGCCATTCACTCTCTTTTGTTCATCAACTGCACTGTATTTTCAGTTCCTCGGCCTGTCTCAGGGCCTTCATATATGCTGTTTCTCATGCCAGTGATATTATTTACGTGGGTTCACGGCCTTGCTCCTTTCATAATTCAATTCTCAGAGAAGTCTTCCTTAATTATCCAAAGTAGGTGTTGCCACCCCCTCCCCCTTATGTCTCCTTGTGCTCCTTCTTTTCTGGCACTTAACGCAATTTGAATTATTTTTTAATATTTATCCCTCTTCAATTAGACAGTGAGCCATATGAGAACACAGACCATGTCTGGTTTGTTCTCCATAGAGACTAGCACATGATAAATCATGAATGATTGATTTGGTTAAATGGCCTACCTAAATATGGAGATTTAATTGGCATATGAGTTAGTAGAGACTGGTTCAACAGTCACAAATTGTACATCTAAGATCAGCTGGAATGGGATTAGTTTCGTTGTACATTTCACAAATTATGCTTTAAAAGAACATAAATGAAAAAACACAACCCAAGTATTACTTTCATATAAAAAGAAATTACAAAACTACATGGTCCTACTTGTCCCCTCCAAGTGATGTGAGAAATAATTCATTTATTTGCAAACCTGGTGGTATCAAGTTAGCTTTACCATATGTATTCAGGCAGAACTGGGGGTTTTTTGCTAAAACTATGCATTTAGTTCTTTCCATCCCTCAATCTTTCTTACTAAAACCTTTTCTCCTTTAGCTCTAAGCAGCTTTGAAAAAGAATCTGTCTTCTCAAGGCACTTAGTTCTGTATATATAATAAAGATGAAAAATCCCAATTTGGCAAAGGCATACGTACACAAAGCTTTCAAAGCAAAACGGACAGTTAAAATATGGCTCAAGAGACCCTTATGCACACTCCAGTGTTTAACCAGTAGTAAGAATGGTTATGGGAAACTAACGTTCCTTTATCACCATTTCTTGTTATATTGGATTAGAAATTTTAGAAGATAAATGTCCTTTCTAAATGATATGGCTGCTTATGCCTACAGATACCATGAACTGCTACAGACTGACATTAGAAGAAGAAGAATGCCTCAAGTGAATCAGAGGTCAGTTTAAAATCTGTCTTGAAAATACTTCATGAATACTGAGCAAGTCAATACCAAAATATCCTATTAACTGATAAAAAGACCACATTTAGACCCGGTAAAACAAAGCACGGGGCAAATTAAGTAAGGAAAGTCCAATGATAAAAATTAAGACTTCATACCCATATATACAAAGCAACTATAAATCTTAAATAATCGATGAAGACTGATAACCCCAGTAATTTATGCTTCTGTGAAATAAATGATAGGTAATACCTATTCCTAATTACCTCATGAAAGAAGTGTCTCATCTGAGCCATTTTAGTTTTGAAGCGCTTTAGTTTTTGATGGATCCTTTTATCCTTCTCTAGTTGGGAGATGGTAGCCCATTCACAGTGTAGATAGGAGCTGAAGGGGATGGAAACAGCTGGTCATGCTGTGAGAAAGGGGAACTGGTAGGCTAGATTTGGGGATAACCCAGAAGCAGGCACAATGAGTACAACATACTTAAGTGGGGAGACAGTGTCTTAGGTAAGTGCTTCTCAAGCTTGATTTTTGCACACAAACACCTGGTCTTGGGCAGGCTTGAAAGTTTGCATTTCTAACAAGCACCCAAATGATGCTAATGCTGTTGGTCCACTGACCGCAGTCTGAGTAGCAAGGTCTTAATGTTAGACTAAGGTAGAGAGGATCACAAGGGATTTTATCAGGAACCACCCTTACCCCACCTTCCTGTTGGGAAATAGGAAGAGTCATGCCAATTCCCGAACTTCTCTCTGAACATCTTCCTCAATGAAAACAACAAATTGGGCTAGAAAACTATTAAAAGGGGACACATTCCCACCCAGGAGAGACTATACAGGAGAACTTTTTACAACCCTGTGGAGTTTAGGGTGAAAAGCGTTTTGCACAGATCACATACTAGTTCTTGTACTTGACAAAGAATTCTTCCGCCTCAGTATATTGTCCAGAAGGAAGCTGAGGAGAAAGAAATCATAGTTATTAATAACCTCATCTGTCAAAGAAAGAACCTTTAATTTTCACTACTCATGGTAGAGCTTCATACCAATGTTCCTAGAGTATATTACTGATGAGGGATTAAGGAACTAATCTAGTACTCCAATACAAGAGATCTGATAGCTGGAAAAAATAAGCCTTTATCATCCATTTTAAACAGATAAGCAAAGAAGAGGCAATAAGACAGCTCCTATTTTCTAGCTCACTTCCTCCACCATATCTCATAATTACACTGTAGTGCCATACCCTGGCGTCCAGAGGTGTTCATTAAATAAAGCCTGTGAATGCGGCATTACGGTTGACATGAAGGGTTAAGGCCTCACCTCCTTCTTCACAATCCGCATAGAAAGCACTTTGTCTACTATGGCTGCATCTTCTTCACTAGGATTCTCCTGCAGCAAAAAATGCAGTCAGTCAACGAAGACTGTGAGGAGCAGGACAACCTCCCGTGTTGCTTAAGCTCCCAGCTTACCACAAAGAACTGCATGGAAGGCAAAGTCTCGCCATCCGGCTCCTGCACTGGTTCAGGGAGGACAGGCTCAGTTTTTATGGGGCCGGTTACATCCACTTCTTCTTCCTCTTCATCGTCTGTGATCTTTATATCCAGATCCTCTGTATATTTTTTTCGCTTAACTTGGCGGTTTGAGCGTCTTTTCTGTAACGGCAAGAATGGTTAGAACAACTGTGTAGGTAACTCAAAGAGAAAACCTTTAAACTAGTTGCCTATAGTCATATACTTAGATTTTACTCCAGAATCCCTATGAAAAACCAAGCGAAAAAGATAAAGAGCCCATTTATCAAATTATATGATATCAAACCATATAATTTATGTACCAAATACATATTAATTTGCCAAACTGTTTTATCAAAGAACCAGAATCCACCTGAAAGTAACCTGGGTATTACTGGCAAGAAGCTCTGGAAAAATGAAGCAGGACTCAACCTGCAGGGTGCAACGTGCTTTCCATAAGGAGCAACCCTGAAGTGCAAAGGTGCAAGAATGTTTTGTTACCAATTTTGCTTTTTATTTTAGTTCTAAGGTTTTTTTGTCTTAATAAATAGAATCATACTATAGTATTGTTTTGCTACTTACCTTTCTATTAACATTTCTTAGAGACGTTTTCCGTATCAAAACATTTAAGATTTATGTTATTCTTTCAAGTGGTTGAGCAAACATTTTTGTAAGATTTTATTTATTTATTTTAGAGAGAGAGAGCATGAGTGCACATGTGTGTGCACAAGCCGGGGGAGGGAGAAAATGCCAAGCAGACTCCACACTGAGCATGGAGCTGGACTCTGGGCTCAATCTCAGAACACTGAGATCATGACCTGAGCTAAAACCAAGAGTCAGACGCTCAACTGACTGAGCCATCCAGGGGCCCCTAGTAAAACATTTTTGAATTAAGTAATTTAAGTAATACTTTGTAGCTCATGATAAAAAGTTGGGAAGAATACAGAGATAAAATTATCATTTTTCAATCATGATTGTATCATCTCTGAAACACCCAAACAAATTAAATGAATTATTAGACACACAACTACTGAAATTAAGTAAACTTCCCTGTCATAAAATCAATTTTTAAAAATATCATTCTTATGTAGACTGAGCCATAAAATATAATGAAAGAGATTCAGGGCGCCTCAATGGTTCAGTAGGTTAAGTGTCTGCCTTCAGCTGGAGATGATCCCAGGGTCCTGGGTTCAAGCCCTGCATTGGGCTCCCTGCTCAGCAGAGAGCCTGCTTCTCCCTCTCTCTCTGCTGTTCCCCCTGCTTGTGCGCTCTCTCTCTGTCAAATAAATACACAAAATCTTTAAAAAAAAAAAAAAAGAATTCTATATAAGAAAACAAAAATATTACTTATCTAAAGAATTAAATTTAGTAAGAAATATATAAAATCTGTATGAAGAAAACTTTTAAAACACTCCAGGGAAGACTTAAAGAAGATTTGAATAAATAATAAAATACATTGTCCTGCAATAAGAAGACTTAATTCTAACTATATAGATTACATAAGTATGACAAAATAAAATTAACGAAACTTTTTAATTAGATAAGCTGATCCCAAAATTCAAAGAGAGAAATAAACACTTAAGAATAACCAGGAAAAACAGGAAAAGTGTGCTTGGCCTTACCAGATATTAAGGACACTAAAGAGCTATACTAATTAACAAAGGTTGGTACCTCTCCAAGAAACGATAAACAGGTCAATGTCCAAATATAGACTAAAATACTTATGTGGATATAGAACATGATAAAAATAGCAGTTCTAATCAGTGAGGGAAAAGTAGATTATTCTATAAATGGGTTTGAAACAAATGGCTAGCCATCTAGAGGATGAAAGAAACTAAATTACATAAAAATAAAAGATTTCAAAAATCTTTTTAAAAATCTTAAGAAAGGGACGCCTGGGTGGCTCAGTCGGTTAAGCATATGCCTGGGACCAAGTCCCGCATCGGGGTCCTTGCTCAGTGGAAAGCCTGCTTCTCCCTCTGCCTGCCTCCCTCTGCTTGTGTGTTCTCTCTCTCTCTGACAAATAAATTAAATAAAACCTTAAAAAATTTTTAAAAAGATATAACATTTCTAAAAGAAAGGGTGGAAGAATTTTTTATAATCTTGAAGTAGGAAAGATATCTGTAATAAATTGATCAATTTTACCTTGCGAAAAATTTAAGATATTTACATATCATAACAAAGTTGAGACAAATAACAAAGTGAGGGGGAAAACAAATAATCCATTTCCTAAGCATAGAGTTCTTTGGAATAATTAGGAAAAAGATCCACAACACAACAGAAAGATGGGCAAATATCATGAACAGAGAGTAGGAAAAAAACATAAATGGCTTTAAATGTAGAAAGATGCTCACACTCATAATAAAATAAGTAATTACAAATGAAAACTAAACTGAGATACTTTCTGTGTTTTTTTGCACCTAACAGGTAAAATTCAGAAAGTCTGATCAAATATTGAAATAGGAACTTGTACATACATTGTTGGTCAGAGTACACATGTGCATAACCTCTATAAAAGAAAAATTGACGAAACCCTTTGGTCCAGAAATTCCACTTCAAAGATATTATCCTACAGACAAATCTGCACATTTATACAAATCTTGGTAGCATTACTTGTAGTAGTAGAAGACCATAGATAACCTTAATGCCCATCAATACAGGACTAGTTAAACAAATTATGGTATAGTCAAAATACGGAATACTATAGAAATATTTAAAAAGAATAGGTAATTGACAAAACCAAATACTGAAGATGTGGAATTGGAACTCTCATCGGTGCAAGTGTAAAATGACACAATCACTTTGGAAGTTGACAGATTCTTATAGAGTTATAATGTTTATATGTGTAACTACCCTATGGTCTAGCAATCCTATTCCTTAGCTGGGAGAAATGAAAACCCGTGTCCAAGAAGTACTAAGACTGTTCACTGCAGCCTTATTCATAATAGCTCCAAATGGGAAACAATCCAAATGTCCATGAACAGAATACACTTGCAGTTACTTATTTTTTATTATTTTTAATTTTTATTTTTTTAGTAATCTCTACACCCAATGTGGGGCTTGTACTCGTGATCCCAAGATCAAGAGTCACATACTCTACTGACTGAGCCTGCCAAGGGCCCCTCTACTTTGTTGTTTTTAATTGCCATGTAGTATTCTATTGCATGGATTTTCAGAATTTTATTAACTATTTCTCCCCTATGGACACTGAATTTTTGGACACTTCTGCTATTGCAAATATTGCTGCAATACGTATGCATCATTACATATACTTTTGACAGTTTCCTAGGTGCAGAATCATTGAGTCAAAGGGCATCGACATTTTAAATTTTGTTACATACTGAAATATTGACTCACCAAAAAGATTGTCTCAACACTCCCCTCAACTGTGTGAAAAGTGTCTGTTCCTTAACTCCACCGCCAATGCTGGCATTACCACTTATGGGCTGAATTATACCCCCCCTTTTTTTTAAGATTTTATTTATTTATTTGAGAGAGAGAGGGGGGGAAAGAGAGAGAGAGAGAGAAAATGGGGGAGGGGAGGGCAGAGGGATAGGGAGAAGCAGACTTCCCCACCAAGCAGGGAGCCCAACACAGGGCTCAATCCCAGAAGTCCCAGATCATGACCTGAGCCAAAGGCAGACGCTTTACAGACTGAGCCACCAAAGCGCCCCAATCCCCCAAAATTCTTACGTTGAGACCCTAATCCTTAGTACCTCAGAATGTGACTGTATTTGGAGACAGGTTTAGAGGTGATTAAGTTAAAATGAGGCTGGTAGGGTGAGCCCTAATTCAACTTGAATGGTATCCTTATAAGAGGAAATGTGGACACACAGAAAGACACCAGGGATGCATGCACTGTGAAAAGACCACGTAAGGACACAGTAAGAAAGCAGCCTCCGACAAGCCAAGGAGAGGTCTCAGAGGTAACCAAACCTGCTGACCCTTTGATCTTGGACTTCTAGCATTCAGAATTGTGATAAAACAAATTGCTGCTGTTTAAGCCACAGAATCCGTGGTATTTTATTATGGCAACCCAGTAAACTAATACACCACCTTTTAAAAATTTGTATTTTTTGTATTACAAAGACTTGCCTTCAATTTGTCTTTTAATTATTTAACACTTTATTTAACCCTTTATTTTAACATACACATATATAACTCTATGTTCTCTTACCATGAGCTAAGCACTGTCCTATGTGCTTTATAAATGCTTCCATTTAATTCTCCGAACCACCCTACTTGGTAGACATTATTATATGTATTTTAGAGATAAGGAATCTGGAGCACCAAGAGGTTAAATAAACTTGCCTGAAGTGAAAATGTTAGTAGAGTTAAGGCGAAACCAAGGAATTCCTGCTCCAGAGTTTATGCTCTTAACCACTATGTTATTTGTAGAATTTTTTTGTTATACATGCATAATTTTTATATAGTCAAACGTATCAATCTTTCCCTTTATGACTTCTGAATTTTAATGCCCCCTTAGAAAGATCTACCCTACTTGATAATTATTTAAAAAATTCACCCACGTTTTACAGGAAGTTCATGATTTCAAGTTTTACATTTGGACCTTCGATTAAACTAGTATTTGTTTAAGGAGTGACACAGAAATCCAGTTTTATTTTTTTTTCTTAGATGTTGTCCTAACATAATTTATTAAATATTCTTTCTTTCCATAGATTTAAAATGGCATTTTAATTCATATACTAAATTTTTACAACCATTTGAATATATTTCTAGACTCTCTTATCTTTATTAATGTTATTTCTTAATTCCACACTTCTAGTAATTATTATTTCATACTATATCTAATGTCTGTTAAATCTAATTTTTGCCTCACTTTCCTTTTCAATTGTACTGTATCTTGTCTACTCTCATGTTAATTTCCACAGAAAAACCCAAGTATCAGTTTGCCAATGTACTGAATGTATATCAAGCAAGAGGGGATGCATTTCTGAGTATTAATAGCTAGAAAAGCACTTAAAGCTTGTTTAGTACAAGCCTCCAGTTACCAAGGAAAAATTCAGACACAGTAGGTAAGTAAATTGGCCAAGCCCATAGTGCTACTTAGAAGTACCATGGGTCTCCCAAATCTTAATACCAGATCCTTTGTATGGTTGGAAACCAGAGCCAAAAGTGGTACCGTAAAGCAACAATCAGAAACAGAGGACTAAACTTCTTCTGGTCCAGCTTCTTTTATTCTCTTCTAGTGTTTCTCATCTTCAAAAGGTAGGAAAAAACATTGTGCCTAAGCACCCAGTTCACAGAGTCGGAACCCTGAAGTGTAGAAAAGGTAAGGCAAAGGGATAGATGGACAGTTCTAAGAGAAACCAAAGTACTGACATAGCCATAACAACAACCATGAAGCATTAATTTCATACTTGCTTAGTTTTTGAAACACTGGAATTTCAGAAAATGACTACTGCTATTGTATAGTATAGTAATATGTTTTTTGCCTAAAAAACCAAAAATTTAAAAGATACAACCATGATCAGGTCCCACCTCTTTTACTTTTAGGCCTACCTCTCTTTTAGAAAAATTGTTGAAATGTGCATAGGCTTACAGTCTCTCGTATCTATTCCCGGGTTGTCTGTCAGAATTAAACGTGATTTTTCTAAGTTCTTTCAGGATCCTTTTACCTGAATGCTGCTTTCTTCATCTTCCCGGGGTGATTGGGCCGGCATGACTTCCACATCTGAATTATCAGATGAGGTATTACGCTTTCTCTTCTTACCCACCACAGGGGTGATGGTGCTAAAAAGGAAAAACCAAATTCATTTTCAGTGAGGGCCAAATTCATTTAGGAGAAGAAAAATATAATTAATCTAAACCATCATATACAAAACTTCCTAATAGAAGTGTCTAGCTCTTCAGTCAGTAGGACACACGGCTTTGGAATAAGGTGCTTGAAAAAGAGAAGATATTCGGGTTTCTAAGCCACTGGCTGACCTTTACACCAGATCTGACAAAGCCTTTCTACTACTGTGCTCACAAATACCTGAAGGAAGGTGGCATAAGATAGCAGAATACTGGCCCAAGAATTACAAGGCCTCGCTTCAGTTCCAGTTCTGTCACTAGCTGGGCATTAGCTTCCTTATTTGTAATATAAACACCAATGATAATACCCGGCCTGAGAATTGCTGAGGATTAACTAAGATAGGCGATATGAATTTTTTTTTTAAAGCTGAAAAATCCTCTCCAAATATAAACCATTATTATAATTCCACCATAAAGCCTGAAGAATTCCAGGGGGTAGAAGCTAGAGAGAAAGGAGTGAGGCTATAAGACATGGAAGGCAAAGAGAAGACAACTGTGATAAGCCCTGGTTCTGCCAGCACTGCTCTAGGCTGACAACAGTGGCTGCAATCTTCTCTAGTTCACAGATGAGATTCAAGAACAGGAGAGCCACACCTCCAACAGCTCTTTTACTGATGTGGGTGGTAGGGGGATACTGAGAAATCTCTTTCACACTTTAGTGATACAAAATCAGGAAGACATATAAGAACAGTCAGCTTTTAAACATAACCCTCAACTCAATAATTAGCTATCTTTCCTGTGCCTTGTTGTTTCTTTCAAACTATGCTAATTTTGCACACTTCTGTTTAACAAATCATATAAGCATTGGGACAGAAAAAAAGAAAGGCCTTTCTGTCTTCTGTGATGGACAGATCACCTTGAACTACGGAGCTGCTAAATACAAGTAGGTCCTTAGGGACGCCTGGGTGGCGCAGCCAGTCAAGCGTCCGATCTTGGTTTTGGCTCAGGTCTGATCTCAGAGTCGTGAGATCAAGCCCCACATCATGCTCTGCACAGAGCATGGAGTCAGCTTGAGACTCTCTCACTCTGCCTCTCCCCCTGCTCTCTCTTGCCCTCTCTCAAATAAATACATCTTTAAAAAAAAATACACGTAGTTCCTCTCAATACTAATTTTTTTTTTAAGATTTTATTTTCCTAAGTCATCTCTACATCCGGTGTGAGGCTCCAACTTACAACCCTGAGATCAAGAGTCGCATGCTCTACCAACTGAGCCAGCCAGGTGGCCCTCAACACTAATTTAAAAACAAGTGCACTGTCCCAACAAATTAGCAAAGGATGGTACTCACTTCAGCTTACTCTTGCCCTTAGTTTTGGAGGTACCAGACGTTTTACTCTTCTTTGGCTTTTCTTCCTTGAGCCTCTCCCCACTGCTCTTCTTCCTGCGTTTCTTCTCACCTTCTTCCTCAGGCCGAACACTGGGCAACTCATCCTCGTTTAGGACTCGAGGTATGTTCTGCTCACCCCGGGCACGCGCCCTAGCAATAGCTTCTGCTACAATCCGATTGGCTTTCTCTTGCTTCTTCTGGTGCTCCAGCCTGCGGTTTTCCTCCATTCCTATCTTGCCCCCAGTATGAGGAGCAGAGCTTGCTGGTGAAGACAGAGCTGCCACTTCACTGGCACTTAGAACTTTAACTACAGAGAGCCCAGAAGAGGCCCCTTGGGAAGAGCCAGCCTACAGAAATAAAGACACTAAAATTTCAACATGCTTGTAGCTAAATAGCCTAAATAGCTTAAATAAAACCTAGCTCGAAAGCAGATAGGCTAGAAACTTTCCATCTCTAATTCCTCAAGAATTAGATTCAGATCAAGTCTTACTGAACTTAGACACGTCAGGGGAAAAAAAAAAGTGCATTTTTTGTTTTTTGTTTTTTTTAGTGGGAAGGGGACGATAAAAGGCAAGAATTGTGCCAAATCAAACTTCAATATCCTTTAGCCATGTTCCTAATGTCAATACACATCTTCATTGTTCTATGGGCAATCCTGATCTCTAGGCCAAAAGTAAATAAATTCAAATTCTACTCTTGGCCTACCTTTATCTCGGCGAGGGGTGGGAAGGGTGGGAGGAGTGATAATCACTTGACCTCTTTAGGACTTATTTATCTTTCAAATGAAAGAATATTGCCAATCACTTTTACTCCACAACATTTGGAAAAAGATTGTAAATGAAACAGCTCAAAGACAAATATTAAATAAATCACCTCTTATCCCAAACCTAACAATGACCCTCAAATCTTTTCATATAATTAAAACAAGGTTTCCACGGGTAAAAGAAATAAAAACCTGTATTTCATTCAGTCCAGAGGCATGACTCCAGTGATCCCACACTCCACAATGAGCGGTTGCTGAGGGGGACAACAGGGGGCGGCCTGTGGAAGTCTTACCTGTGGCTGCAGCACCACCTTGAGTGGTACTGAAAGTCTTTGTCCTGGGCTTTGTCCTGGCCCCATTATCTGAGCCTGCTGCACAGAGGAGAGAGCCACTGGCTGGGTCGAGGGCGGCGGCGGCGGCTGCGGCTGCGATGCTGGCGGCTGTGGTACAATCTGGATTTTCTGCTGTGGCTGTTGCACCTGCAGCTGGATAGTTACTACTTTGGCGGGCTGCCCCTGAGCATTCTTGGCTTGGGTCAGGGCTGCCAGCTGGTTGCCCTGTAATACTATCTTGCCTGGTAGACTCCCTAGAACGACATGCCGGTGTCCTTGGGGACCTCCAGACTGTGGCTGCTGGAGGACCAGGGTGATGCGTTTCGATTCACCCTAGAGTGAAGAAAGGAAATTGCGAGAGAGGTGCAACATTAAAGAATGATATACTCTTAAATATTTACACCAGTTTTCCTCATGCTAGAACCATCAAAACTGAGTGTCAGAAAACATAGTACAATTTATTTTGTTTAACCACCTATCTGCCCTGATTGAGTCTTCTATGTAACACCTCTGCCCAGTGGCTATCAGGCCTATTACTGACAAACTACTGATGGAAGGCTATCTTCTAAGGTAGTCATTCCATTTTCTGGCAGTCTATTAGAACGGAAGTCTTTATAATCCACCCCCTCACAGCTTCTTTCCACTGGCCCTACTTATTTTAATACCATCCCTCCGCCACGAACTCTTTTGGCCCTTTATTCAGAGGCTAGAACCCCTACTCTCTTAAAATAGAAACTAGCCTTTACACTGGATAGAGGAGGACAATCTCAGTAATAAGAACAGGGAATACACACACATAGCTTCTGTAAGTCTTGCAAATATAAATAAATAATGACTCTTTGTTCCCATAGCATCCAGTATTTCTCATAAAACTTTATATCATACAGTTCTGTGAATTCCTGTTTACTGTCTGCCTTCCTGGAAGACCATGAGCTCTGTAAGGACAGGGACTGTGTCTGTCTTGTTCACCACCAGCTAGGCACAGTGTAAACATGTAACAAGAGCTCAAAAAATACGTCAACGTTAACTGCTTCCACCTAGAAAGTAGTAAGTACGTGGCTGTCAATGCTAACTGATTTTTTAAAGAAGCAAAGGTAGAATTTAAACAGGATTTCCTAGACATAGGTCTCATGCGCTCTCTTCTCACACAGTTGCTGGGCCCTCTACTAAACCAAAATTCACCTCCCCCTTTCACTCAAGTCACCTGGGTAGGTGTAGAGGTCAGTGTAACTGCAGGCTTCAGTGGGGGCCCTGTGGCCCCAGGGTTTCCAGCAGGAGCTGAACCCTTAACTGGCTGTAGGACCAGCTGCTTTACTGGTCGGCTGGGCTGGACAATGCGCTGAACAGTAGCCTGGTTCCCAGGGACCTTGGCGGCCAACACTGTATTACCAGAGACAATGGAAACACCTGGTCGAAGGGGAGTGCCGGTTAGCACTTTGGTAAAAGTAACTTTTCCACCATTGGCTGTGCCAGCCACCAGGGGCTGAGCTGTGCTGGTGATACCTTGGGCCTGAATTTGTGCCACATGGGCACCAGTGACTGAGGAGCTTGGTGGGGCCTTAAGGATAACAATCTTAGGGGCTGACTGAGGTGGCTGTCCTCCAGCACTACTGGAGGAGACAGCTGTGGCAGAGACACCCATGAAAGGATTCCCTTGGCTCAGGATCTCCTGGCTCTTGGAGACCTGCAAAAGTCCTGATGTTGGCGTCGGTGTCTGTAAGACAGGTTGGGCTGGCTGCTCCTGGCTGACGGGCTGAGTGGTATAATCATGCAAAGTTAAAGATTCTGGAGCTGGAGCTGTTGATTCTTTGGGAAGTTCTGTGGGGGCTGTCTCGTCTGGTGGGGGGACCAGGTCACTTGCTGATGAATTCCCCACATCACCACCTCCACCATCCTGGTTCATCTGATCCAAGGAGTCCAGAGAGCTTGGCAGTCCAAGGGCTTCCTCAATGGGGTCTTGTGTGACCTGGTTGAAGCTGTCATCAGTCAGAGAGTCCAGGCCAAATAAATTTGGGTCATCAAACAGATCCATGATGGGGTCTGCCATCTTGGGAAAGCAATGGAGGGTACTTTCCCAAGGTCTAGGGAGGGAAGGGGAGGGGGGGTACTGGCTCTCCCCTCCCCTCCCCTATTAAGAAAAAAATGTACACAATGGAAGAGGACTACTCTTCAGGTAAAGAGGCAAGAAACAAGTGCATGTCAGATTGTCCTGACCTTCATGGAGCAAGATGGCTAGGTCTTCAGAGGAGGATGGTGAAACTCCTGTTGTGAGAAGACAAATGAAGCAAAGTTGGTGACCTCAAGGAAAACTTCTCCTTCTTAGGCACTACCTCAATATCAACTGGCATCAAAATAATGAGAAGACGGAAATGTTAGGTAATCTGAGGACAGAGACACAGCAGAAAAAACACCCACATTTTTGCTTCAAACTAAAACTATAAAAAAAATAAACCAAACCCCTTTTTGGGCTCTTACACCTACACACTTTGAAGTTTGTCTGTCAAGATCTCTTGGCTGTCTCTGTCCATTTCTTTTTACAATTATCATTCTTAGTAGAGATCAGGGAGTTTAACATTCACTCACCTTCTATTTCAGGTTAAGCTGACAGAACTTAACAATATACCAGTAGCATTTCAATGACTGCAGATAAAGGTTTCTGAATACATTGCATTTCATAAATTTCCCTTGTATTTTAGATGCTTTCACTTACTACGGGCAAAAATAACCATTTTTAACCAAGCACACAGTACAATCCTTGCTACACCTTTAGTGTAATTTTAGCCAGGAAGTTTCCCAAACTTTATTCAAGCTAACATATCAATCCATACATACTATTTCTATTAAGTCCCCTCCCCTTTTCTCATATTTGAGATCAAAAACTTCCTTTGCAAGAAATTCAAAGACTTGTACATTTTAGTTCCACTTATATTCCCAACCTTCTTTCTCATCATTTCCTATATATACCCTACATACCAGGCGAACTAGACTACACAGTTCCCCTAATGTGATTCCTATCTGCATGACTTTGCCTATTATGCTGTACCTTCTGCCTAGAACACACCCGCCCCCACTCCCAAACATCTCTCCCAGCTGAAATCTTTCCTCCTCTTTCAAAGGTCTTCCTTCTATTCCAAAAGGTGAGCCCTGAACCTCTGCCCTTTCATGGCAAAGCAATTTGTGATGACTTGGTCCTCCCTCTCACCTTCCTTAAACACTCACAGTGTTGTCTGCACCTTTTTTAAAGCACTTATACTTAATATTTTACTAAAATGACCAGTCTCTTGTCCATATTCTCTGAAGGCCCAAATGGTTCCTTTGTACAATTATAAAAAGCTGCCTGCTCCTTAAGATGCTTGTCTGCCATCTGCTGGAAAATTGTCATACTAAACATATTATCGATGATGATAATGAATATGTGCAATGCACACTCTGCACAACCCTGCATGGTGGCCCAGCTGCTCTTTCCCCAAGAGACAAAAAGTTCCTGGATGGTAGGAACCATGTCTCAGTTATCTGTGGATCCCTAAAGAACCAGGAGGATATCACATACACAGTAGCTACTCAAAAAAATACTTAATGAATTAATGTATTTGCTTGCAGTATATGGAATGAACCATTCAGTCCTTATAAAAACTAAATGGTACTCCCTGATTTTAAGATGAGACAGTAGTGTCCCATCTTCAAAAACTGTCCTACAAATAACTGAAAGCATGTTTACTAAAACCACATCTGAGGATTTAACTTCATGAAAATGTTGGAAAAAGGAAAAACTAAAACAAGGAATTATGAGTACGCCACCATATAACTAAACTATACGAAAATATGAAAGTTCTTTGTATATGATGTCTATACTTGACAATTCAGGAAAGCCTTGCTTGATAAGACCTTTTCTCTTAACTTTTAAAAGACACCACAGAAGAAATTTGTCAGTGACAGAGTACAGACTTTACTGAAGACTTTTCCATACAACCCATAAATTACTTTTTCCCTTCTTCAACTTATTACAGTTATCCTTATGAAACAATAAAACGTGGGTAAATAGCCCAGAAACTCAGATATAAAGAGAACAGACTAATCAGTAGTTGGCAAAACAAAATCACAAAATACACACGGCATCTCCACCAATGCTAAACAAGATCTTCCTTGCTTCATTAATTGTACACCCTTCACATCTCCCCCAGGATCCATGTGGCTTCCCACTTTTGGCTAAACTATTCCACCAGCTCATTCCAGCCTCTTTATCTAATACCTGCCCCAAAGTTGCCCCAAATGACAATGAGTAAAGCTATACATATTTCTTGCTTTAACAAAAATCTACTCAATAATTTTTTGAATTTCCTCAACACTACCATCATCTTTTTTCTAGCTATGCCCTACTTGGCTACCTATTATCTTTCATCTCATATTTACTGCCACAGAAGTTACATTAAATAGATCTCATTAGGTGTCATACAAAACTACAATAAAAGTTTCCACTAACTGGAAATTTATGCTGATAATAGTTTATAACCTGCC
Organism: Ailuropoda melanoleuca; assembly: GCF_002007445.2. Lineage (NCBI taxonomy): Eukaryota > Metazoa > Chordata > Mammalia > Carnivora > Ursidae > Ailuropoda > Ailuropoda melanoleuca. Next base: position 1,280,851 of record NC_048237.1, read on the forward strand.
TCTTCTTCCACGGGAGGTTTTGTCCTTTCCACTACCCGCTATTCATTCCTTTCCTCCATAGCAGCCTGATATCAGAGAGAAATTTCACTTTTTTCATGGGAGAAACAAGGCTAACAGTTTCTGAAATATTTCCTTACCCTCATACAACTCAAGAGTAGTTTTTAAAGGTCAATCAATGCATTTATCATTTATCTCCCTTCCCAGTTTTTGGGCCAAATTTCTACTTTTCCGGTTCAGTCTGGGCCTAATAATTTAAAAACATCACCAGTGACTTAATGCTACACCACCAAGTTTCACCACTTCTTAGTCCCCTCGCATCAACTCACCTCTACTGATCTAATTCATTTTGTACATATTTTTTTAATCCTAGTCACCTGATTCTTTTCTAACTCCCATATTTAAGTTGTCCTTGACTCTCAAAGATGAAACCTTCTCCCATCATACCTCTTTCTTCAACCCTCCTTATACTCCTATTTTGTGGGTCATCCTGGCTATATCCACATCTGGCCTACTCTATCAAGCTCATCTATCACATGAATTATCTTTCTATGGTTCAAATGCTGGTAGTAACAATAAACAGATGTTAAGGGACGCCTGGGTAGCTCAGTCAGTTAAGTGTCTGCCTTAAGCTCAGGTCATGATCTCAGGATCCTGGGATCAAGCCTGCGTCCAGCTCCTTGCCCAGCTCCCTCCCTGCTCAGTGGGGACTCTGCTTCTCTGTCCCTTTGCCCCTCCCCCAACCCCCCCC
>NC_048237.1:1281686-1301192 GCF_002007445.2 Ailuropoda melanoleuca
AACCCACTCCCCCTGCTTGTGTTCCCTCTCTCGTTGGCGGTCTCTCTGTCAAAAAAATAAAATCTTTAAAATAAATAAATAGATAGATATTAAGCCTTCAAATACATGAAGCACTTAGATATCCCGAAGTAAAACAACTGCCTACAGACTCATACCAGACTTCTTTCATAATGAAAATGAAAAGCCAGTCATGGCCTACCACTACAAAGAGAAATCCATTTATATGCTCAAAAAGAAAGACAGCGTTTGATGACTGCGCTTATTCACTTTCCATAATTTTAAATGACAGAAACCTTGGGGGGAGGGAGTTGGGGAGAAATGAAACATACCAGCCAGTTAAGGTTAGAATCCGAGGCCACCTATCTATAATTTCCGTATAACAAGCCAGTTAATGCTAAACAATTTACGTAACAGACTTTCATCTCACCTTCTTTTAAAGGGGGAACTACTCTTTCTCCATGAAGTAAGTGTAAACTGATGTTCTTCTGCAGATTTACAACCTTTGATATACTTCCTTTTTTTTTTTTAAAAGAATCTATAAAATCCCAACTCTCCTGTTTTTATTTTACCAGTCTTTCCCTTGCCCATTTCAATAACACTATGTCTGTCTTATCATAAAGGACTTTGTTTTCATTCTACACTATAATTTCCATTGCAATCTCCCCATATCTTTCAACAAAGCAGTGATTCTCAACTGGGGGATGAAAGGTATGTGTAGTTTGAAAGTACATACTAAAAAAAAAAAAGAAAAAGAAAGAAAAAAGAAAGTGCATACTCAATGTCATAATTTTATATTTATCAAATGGAAAAGGAAGACACAGCTCATTGTTTAGGGTATTTATATTCAGTAAAACTAAAGAGTAAAACTCTTTGTGGCCAATGAGGATCTGCAAAAGAAAACTGAGAAAAGGGGGTGGAGAAGCATGCCTGGATTGGAAGGGTTATCAATATCTCTATTGTAGGGTAAGATTTCTTATGGTCTCTCAAAAGGGAGTTTATCATAGTTTATTGTTTATGATGGACAAGAAACACTGCAACAGAGATTAGTCCAGCTGTCCAATAGATGAAATTATATAAACTGAACTACAGACATCCGTTTTCCAGACTTCTCTGTACTACTCACCCTCTTAGAAGATAATGAACTAATGCCATATTGACAAATACTAACCTTTTTTTTGTAATATGCACTTCCAGAAAGTACCACCTATGCCCACTCAAGCTCTAACTGCTCAAAGATTCAGAAAAGAAACTATTTTACTTCAAAGTATAAATCTTGTTATTGGAAACTGTATCCTTTCAAGAGGCTCAGTTGAAGACAGACATAAACACATGTTATTGAAACACAAGATGGTTAGAAGCAGCTTAATCTAAATGATAAATCCCTTGAAAATAAAATCATCAGAAAGCCTAAAATGAAAATCACCAACATAATTTTTAAAAAGACTAATTTAAAAACTGTACCATGGAGACATTTGTAAGACCCAAAGAGTCTCAGATCTTATAAAGAAATGGGAAATAAACATCCAAGGTGAATGTAATCACCATTTAGGGTCAGCAAGGGATCAGGATGGAAGGACATAGAGCATAGAAATGGAGCTATTAACTTGGAGCCACTCATATCCTCAAGAAGATCAAGATCCTAGGCCATTTTCTCTATCTTCACCATTATCACTGCCAAATATGCGGCTACTCTGTTTTTGTTTTCCCAATTACTAGAGGAAAAAGCACTCACACCTCAGTCAGGAGTATGGACATTTGGGGGCAAACATGGCTGGTAAAGTGAGCCTTTCTAAATAAACAGAGAAAGTAAAAGGCAACTATGAAAGCTAAAAGCATGTACGTATATCCAGGGACCAAAGGGGAAACTACAGAAATTATGTACTCATATGAAAGAAGATAGGGGGAAAGGTAAGGAAGTGAGGGGTTGATTGAGAGGGAAACGCTACTGGGGGTGGGGGTGGCGGGGACCCGGGTACATTACCTGCTCATACTGCCGGGGTTGGTGCCAGTAAGGCCCATACAGCAGAAGGGGGAGATTTCAGGCAACTGGTGCTCCCAAAAAGGAAATGAGGTACATGCACTTGACGGAGGGAGCTACCAGGGTGCCCTCCTGGGTGGGGATGGCCAAGACGGGAAGATGCGGGGGGGGGGGGGGGGTGTGGATGCCCGGGTGGGAGCAATTTTAGGGCGGAAGCTACAGGCTGGAAGGCCCGACAAAAACCTGAAGGAGAAAAGGAGCTGTGCCTCACCCCAGCGGTCTAAGAGAGATGCCTTTACCTGCAGCGGCCGTGGGGGGCCGGTTCGCCCCTCTCGCTGTCTTTCCAGCACCAGTTCCCCCCACCCCTCCTGCGCAACCTAACTTGATGCTCCCGCCCGCCCCACGTCTTCATTGGCTAAACTCTACTGCCACTCACCAAAAGCGCAAGGACGCAAAACAGCGCAAAGGGCTGGACTAGCAAGAGCTTCCCCCTCCCCCGCCACCGCAGGTTAGGTTGAGAGCGCACGGAGAGGCCTATCCGGTTTCTAGGGCCGAGGCGAAGCCTGAAGCTTGCTTGAAAAAAAGGGGCCTGGCCAGAGGCACAGTCTCCTACTGCGGGAAACTAGTCCTGGGGATTAAATTCCCTACCACCTACTCTGTAGTCTGCACACTAAAGAGCGTAAACCCGGGAGGGAGGGTTCCACACTATGCCAACTCCGCCTCCCAATGAATCCCCTACCTTCTAACTAGCTGTCCTGTCTATAACCTTCTCCTGTAGTGACTATACCAGATTCCACTCCCCATTGAAAGGGGACAAATCTTCCCTCCATCATGGGAGTGAGTCAGCCCAGTTGCTGTTATATGGGGCCTTTTACTCTTAAAAGATAAGCACTCTTTCTGCCATAACCACAGTGCTGGTTTGTATTCTTGATACTCCAACCTTTGGGCAGCTGTATCACTTTCTATAAAGTAATCCCAGGTGCCCTCTAGCAATTCCCAGAACCCTCCCCTCCAAAACATACATCCATTCCTCACCCCTAAACCTGATCTCCGACCCTCACATCACTTCTCTTGAAACTCAGCCTGTTTGGCATATTGGCCAGTATCCACTTTGCAATGCCACTTGAGACACTCTGATTCCCAATGAAACTAGTCAACCCCAGAATGATGGTACCCAAGCTTAAATCCCTCAAAGTAAACAAATGCTAAAATCAGTTGCTTAGTTCCTGACCACTAGTTTCCCCTGAAATGTAACTAGTCTCAACCCTGAAATCCTGTTTTCTGTACTCTAGGACACAACTGAGGAAGGTCAACTTGGCCTTAGCTCTCCTATTTTTAAAGATCCTAGCATTACCACTATTATTAGGAACACCAATATCACTCCTTTAGACAATACTGTTTTCCCATTCACTCAGACTTAAAACCTCAAAGGCATCTCTGAAACCTCCTCTTGTATCCACCACCCAATCATTTGTCAAGTCCCACGGACTCTCCCAAAATGTGTCACAGACAGATTTTGGAGCTGGCAAGGACTTTGGTAATCATATCAAGTCAACCCTCTTGTACAGATGAGAAAACTGAGGCTTAGAGAGATGAGTGATTCAACTATGAAACTAAGAGGAAAGTTAGGATTCATTTCTCTCATTTCTGCTGCCACCTCTTTATTTATGCACTTACCTATGTTAAAAAAAAGAAACCTCATAACTGATCCCTTCCCCCACAAATCCATTCTGCTACCAGATGAATTTCCTAAAACACACTAAGTTCAGATCAGTCTCCTCCTTAAAAACTTTCAAAGGTTCCCTGTTACTTAAGATATAAACCTCAAGACTACATCTTGCCTTTCCAGTCTTATTTCCCACTAGCCTCCTACATACATACTTATATGCTAGCCAAAAAAGCCCAACTTTCTACTGTCATATATTTTTCTTATAGCCTAGCTAATGCTACTGTCTTCAAATTATACTCCATCCTTATTCATTTCTCTGCCTCATCAAAATCTTATTTCTCTCCTAATATCTACATCAAATGCCTCTTCATTGTGTCCCCATTTGTTGAGGATATAATACACTAACTATTGTGGAAATATTAGAGAACCAAAGGTGAATAAGACATAATCTCTACCCTCAAAGAACTCACAATAGGTAGGAGTATGTTTGGGTATATATGTGGGGAGAGGTTGGAAAATGGGACTATGACAATAATGACAAATGTAAATAATCATAATACCAGATGATAAATGCAATGAAATAAGCAGGGGGCTATTACAGGAATACAGATGAAAGGGACTTATTAACTTAGAAGGAAAAAGTTATCAAGAAAGTCATTTCTTGGGGCGCTTGGGTGGCTCAGTCGTTAAGGGTCTGCCTTTGGCTCAGCTTGGGTCATGATCCCAGCGTTCTGGGATCGAGCCCCGCATAGGGCTCCCTGCTCAGGGGGAAGCCTGCTTCTCCCTCTCCCACTCCCCCTGCTTGTGTTCCCTCTCTCGTGCCTCTCTCTCTGTCAAATAAATAAATAAAATCTTTAAAAGAAAGAAAGAAAGTCATTTCTTGGGCGCCTGAGTGGCTCAGCTGGTTAAGCAACTGCTTTCAGCTCAGGTCATGATCCCAGGGTCCTGGGATGGAACCCCGCATCATCAGGCTCTGCAGAGAGCCTGCTTCTCCCTCTCCCTCTGCCTGCAGCTCCCCGTTTGTGCTCTCTCTCAAATAAATAAATAAAATCTTTAAAAAAAAAAAAAGGCCATTTCTTAAAATGAGGAGGAGTTAACTAAGGAAGGTAAAGTGGGCTACAAGAAAGGAGTATTCAGGCAGTAGGGACAATAAGAGCAAAATCAAAACAAAGCACAGCAATGGCAAACAGCAGGAGACACGTAGAGGAAACTTTAAGGAACTATGTAGTTCAATGTCGCCAAAGTGTAAATCACAAACAGAAATTAGATGAGACTGAAAGGGTAAGTTAAGGCCAGACCCTCAACGAAGGCCTTGCGCACCGTGTTAAAGCATTTTCTGATAGGTGGGTGAGGGGCCGCCGGAACACAGAAGGACATGAGCAGAGCTGCGCTTTGGTGAGCTAACTCTGGCTACGGAATAGAGAGTACACCTGGGAAATGAAGGGTCCGAGAACACAGAAGCACTCAGGAGGCTGCTGTGGGAGTCCAGAAAAGAGCTGTATAGAAATTTGATTTTTTTTTCCTGCTCAACAACAAAAGCCCCTTTCCTATATTGGGGGAATAGCTCAAGATATAAATCTCACTGAAAGGCCGATTCTTACCTCCCACTATAGACTGTTAAAGGAGATGGGAAATCAGAGCAGGGGCTGGAGGGAGGGATCCCAGTTACTCTTCCTGGCAAAGACAAAGTACACACGTGACCTAGACTAGTTTAAGTGGACAGTCCTTCAGAGAAATTTGACTTTGCAGATGTAATACAAAGACCCACAACCAACCAGTTAAACAATACTCAGCAGTGCCAGGCACTAGAGTTCTACCACAGCATCCTAAACAGACTATTCAGTGGTATGACCTTGGACATTGTCTCTAACCTCCCTTAGTTTCAGGTCATTTTCTAAACCAGATTGTCTAGCATTCATATTGATTTTGTGAGCCACGCAATAACTTTCCAATAAATCCCCTTTCTGCGTAAGCTAGCCAAAAGACAATTTCTGCTGTTTGTAACCAAGAACCCTAACAAGGCGATTAATGTCTGAATCGCAGCAATGTGGGTTAAAGGTAATGATAAGGAAGAGACAGAGCCAAGTAACAAACACTTAATAAGGGGATAAAAATGCATAGAACCGAGAGTTTAGAGAGAAAGGTGAGTTCAGCCATGTTGAGTCCAGCCCAGAGCAGGCTAAGTAGTGATATTTGATAGGAGATTGGATGTATAAATATAAAAGTTGGCTTGGTGATAATTTAGAATTCTCAGTATCTAAATAGTAGTTTTAACAGTGGAGTGTGCCCAGGGAATATGTAGAACAGAGCAAGTATACAAAAAACTGTACCAATACTGTTGGGGAGACAACAGAGAATGTTGGGGTCTATGAAGGACTGAAGAATCCATGACCATTCCAAAGAGAGTAGGTGCTAGGCAGCTCTAATTAAGTGTTGCCATATGGAAATGCACATCCAAGGTTGAGCGAGAACTTCAGATTTTTCAAATGCCAGAAATAGAGTTTTATGTAAATCTAGGTTTTAAATGTAGACAATTAATTCAAAAAAAAAAAAACCATTTTGAACACTCTGCAGGCTAAACAAAACACTTAGCTGGAAACCCAAGTGTTGAGATTTTTGAGGTAGAATGAGAAAGTTAAGGAGGAACCCAGGAAAACATCAGGATTTAAGAATCAGGGGCACCTGGCTGGTTTAGTCGGAAGAGCGTGAGGCTCTTTTTGGGGGGTGGGGGAGAGGGAGAGAAAAAATCTTAAGTGGGCTCCATGTGCAGCGCAGAACCTGACGTAAGGCTCGATCTCATGACCCTGAGATCATGACCTGAGTGGAAATCAAGAGTTGGATGCTTAATTGAGTGAGGCACCCAGGCACCCCAGAGCAAGCAACACTTGATCTTGGGGTAGAGACTTTGAGCCCCATGTTGGAAGTAGAGATTACTTAAATAAATAAAACTTAAAATTAAAAAAAAGGATTTAAGAATCAGAATAAGCGGGCACTGGGCTGGCTCAGTCAGTAGAGTCCAACTCTTGATCTCAGGGTTGTGAGTTCAAGCTCCAAGTTGGGCATGGAGCTTACTGAAGGGGAGGGGGATAAAATAGGTGATGGGATTAAGGAGTACACCTGCAGTGATGAGTACCTGCTGTTGTATGAAGTNAGAGATTACTTAAATAAATAAAACTTAAAATTAAAAAAAAGGATTTAAGAATCAGAATAAGCGGGCACTGGGCTGGCTCAGTCAGTAGAGCATCCAACTCTTGATCTCAGGGTTTGTGAGTTCAAGCTCCAAGTTGGGCATGGAGCTTACTGAAGGGGAGGGGGATAAAATAGGTGATGGGATTAAGGAGTACACCTGCAGTGATGAGTACCGGGTGTTGTATGAAGTGCTGAATCACTATATTGTACCCCTGAAACTAATACTACACTGTACGCTAACTAACTGGAATTTAAATAAAAACTTTAAAAAGTTAAATAAAAAATCAGAATAAGCTACACCTAAGTAGGTAGAGAAGGAAAAGCTAGAGAAGTAAACAGTGCAATGTCATGGAAGCAGAGTGGAGAATTGCAGGGGAAAAGAGTGATCAATTATATCGAACAAAAGCAAGAATGTCTGACAATGTAATTTAAAATGTCCACTGGATGTAATAATTGAAAGCCTTCTAATCCCCACTTTTCATTGCCAAGCCCAAAGTAATCAGTTCCTTTTGAGCTTTCACGGCATTTTAAGTGCTCTTTACGATAAGTATCTTCTACTTTATATTTTAGTTGTACTTGTACATGGAGGTATAATGAGCTTTGAAATCAGAGGGACCTGGGTTCAAATTTCTGTCCCACCAAGTAAATTAACCTTTCTGAGTCTAGTTCATTCTTCTGTACAAAGGGAAATCAAGTTACAGGGCCGTTAATGAAGATTAATGAAACACCTAACACAGTATTTGGCATATAAACACTATGTCCTAGGAGATACTCAACAAATGTTGCGGGTAAATCTTTGGGGAAAAAATTTGGTTTTGCCAGTGTCTCTACGTACCTAGAAGATGCTAGTCAGCTTTCAAGGGAATCACCAAAATAATTTGTTAATTTCAGCAGGCTAGTATCTATGTACTTGAATACGCACTCAGGCTCTCTTCCTCTACCTATAATCTAAGACAAACAGGAATAACTACGCTTTAGATTCTAAAGTCTGAAGATTATGTTCAACTAACTGGCTTCAGTCAGCCTAAACCTGTCATAGACAGACGTTCTAAGTCAAGAGTATCCAACCTTGAGTGGTAAGACACCTAAACGAATACTCTCAGGGATCCAAAGAAGGGTCACAAAGATTTTAGAAAAAGCACTCCCACTCTCAAAACACTTATTTCGGATTGCTTCCAGGATGTCAGGACGACTTTTCTGGTTTTTCGTCTACCTCTCTGGCCACTTCTGCTTTGCTACTCTTCTCCTCTACCAGCCTTTCCTGTTGAAGTTCACGAAGGTTTGGTCCCAGGCCCTCTTTATTTATTTATTTATTTTAAAAGATTTTATTTATTTATTTGACAGAGAGAGAGACAGCCAGCGAGAGTGGGAACACAAGCAGGGGGAGCGGGAGAGGGAGATGCAGGCTCCCAGTGGAGCAGGGAGACCAATGTGCGGCTCGATCCCGGAACCCTGGGATCACGCCCCGGACCGAAGGCAGACGCTTTATGACTGAGCCACTCAGGCGCCACCTAGGCCTGCTTTAATTTTCATTCTACACTTTTCTCCAAGAATGTCTAATTTACATACATGGCCTCAACTATTATTATTTCCTTCAACAAATTATCTATGTATTTATATCTCTCGGCAAGAGGTCAACCCTGAATCCCCCACCTGTACACATCTACGTGCTTACTCCATGCCTTTTCTTGGTTGTGTCTCCAGTCTCCTTAGCTGACCCACCTGTCCCACTCTTCCTATAACAGGCTTTTTTTTTTTTAAGATTTATTTACTTGAGAGAGAGAGAGAGAAAGCAAGCTTGTGCAAGTAGCGGGAGGGGCTGAGGGAGAAGGAGAATCTCAAGCAAGCTCAGCACTGAGCGCGGGGCTTGATGTCATGACCTGAGGTGAAATCAAGAGTCCGTGGCTTAACCGACTGAGCCACCCAGGCGCCCCTCCCTATAACAGGCTTATTACCTCAAGGAGACTGATTCCTTGGTAGTCCGTCTAGTCACCTCCATCCCCACACCACACGTGCACATACACAAGGAGGGTAATCATTGTCCAGCACCTCCCATTCAGCCACAGCTGCAGAGACCAGAAATCCTCTTCTTCATGATCCATATTCATTATTTTAAAATCCTACCTTTACCTCCTAAATATCTCTCAAATGCCTTCACTCCTGTCTCTACTGCCATTCTGGATCAATTTACCATTCACTTCCCTGACGTACAGCAAGCGCCCTCTAAGTGGTTCCCCTCCATTCTGCCTATTTACCTCTTCTGTGCCCTTCAGAGTTCACTTCAACATCATCATCGCAAAGAAAAGCTTTCCCTGATGTTGCAGACAAAAAACAGCCAAATTTATTGAGTATGCATTACGTGCCCAGCACTCTTCTAAACAATGAAAATGCATTAACATATTTAATTTAATTAAGCCTGAAATAACTTTTTTTTCTTTTACAGATAAAGAAACGGAGGCACTAAGAGATTAAGTAATTTGCCCAATATCTCATAGCTAGTGAAAAGTGGTCCCAGATTCAAATTTAGGCAATGTGGCTTCAGAAGTCACATTCTTAAATATCTTACTATACTATGCTTTAGGTTATATGCCCCTATTATAAATTCCCCTGTACTATCCATAGCTTTTTGCAGTACAGATTGAATAACTGATTATATAATTGATTCCCCCCCCGTTAGAATATAAGTTCCACAAAGACAAGAGCTGTGTATGATTTGTTCATTACAATATTCCCTTTGCTTATCAGGTGGACATTTAATGTACTTTTCTTGAAGGAGTATATTTTCAACATCCAGCCAAAGGTGTGTGGGAGTGGGGCTGTAAAGAGCTAATGGGGAGGTTTCAGAGCAACAGCAAGGGCTTCTCTCAGACTCTGGAGATAGTAAACGGGCAGAGGCATGTTTCCTACCAGAAACGTTCAGAAGAGGCATTATACATCGGAAACCGGGGATGTACTACTGTATGGTGACTAACATAATATAATAAAAAAAAATTAAAGAAAAAAAAGAAGAGGCATTATAAAATCATAAGCGTCTTCACTTTTTAGAACCTGGACTACATGCAATATACATAAGACTGTTTTCTGTAGTATGATAATTACTGTTAAAAGTAATGAAATTTTAGTGATTTTCTTTAGGCGCGAGACCATAAAGCCTCCGTGATGGCCAATTTAAAGCCTGGCAAGAGACAAACAGATGATACTAAACCCATATGACCCAAAACTAGGGCACGGGTTCATTTTCAAGTCAGCCTCATTGTACATTTTTTTCCAGTAAAACTCCGGAGTTTTGGCCTAAGTCTGAAGATAGAAAATAAGAGCCTTATCTGTAAGGATCTGTAAGGATCACTGCCCTTAGGCCAAATTAGCTGGAAAAGTTCTTCACTGGCACATAGTCACCAAGGTGAAAATAATATTCTGGGTTCCAGCTGAGGAATATCTAACTGGATCAATATATCCACCTTGTGTGATGCCACTTGTGGGCATCGAGCATAAGTAACAATATATATAAATTTAGGTAACAAAGTCCTGGTCCAACTTATGGTCCCCCACAACACACACACCACTCTTACATGCCCCATTTTAACTGGGCCAAGTATATGTACATTTGTTCAGCCTAACAGAAAAATATAAATATTTACTTAATTATTTATGAGGTATTGTTTCATTGCAACATTTATGTTAAAAAAGTGTATGTGGGGGGCGCCTGGGTGGCACAGCGGTTAAGCGTCTGCCTTCGGCTCAGGGCGTGATCCCGGTGTTATGGGATCGAGCCCCACATCAGGCTCCTCTGCTATAAGCCTGCTTCTTCCTCGCTCCTGCTTGTGTTCCCTCTCTCGCTGGCTGTCTCTCTCTCTGTCCAATAAATAAATAAAATCTTAAAAAAAAGTGTATGTGATGAAAGGAGGAGAAACATTATAAAGCACTGCTATTACCACACTCGTGCTTCCAGGCACAAAAAATGACCTCAGTGACATGGGACTGATGAAAATTTAAATTTAGTGTACTAGTTTGACTTGCATTGGCTAATAAATAGTTATCTGCAAGACTGACCAAGTGAATTTCCTCTGTAGAGCTTAAAGTATTTCACATAATCTTATCTTCAAAATAAGTTAAGTAAAGGAAACAAATTACTATCCTTTTTTTTTTCCTTTTAACAGAGATACAAAGACAAAAATAAATTTTACATTCTCAAGGTTCTTCAACTGCAAAAGGTACAGCTTTAAGAGGCTACCGAATGCCTACTTGTCTCATGTGGTCAAAGACGGTTCCTCCCACAGAAGTCAGCACTGAGCTTTTCAATGGGGGGAGGCTGGATCATGAATGGGGTTTTGAAGTCGGACAGACCAGAGTCCCACTCCTGGCTAAGTTACCTAACCTCATTAAGTCTTATTTTTTCTCTTCGGTAAAACGAAGGTAACATCACATATATTTCAGGGTTACTCTGAAGACTAAAAGATAATGCACAACGTCTGGCACATAGTAGGCAAATGAAAAGGAGCTTATTATTCCCTATCCAATAATTTCAAAGTGTACCATTAAATGTTTCTCTCAAAGCAGAATCACTCCTTAGAGACTTGGCTGTGCTGGTCGGCTAAGCAGAATGGTGGGATACTGAAATAGATGTAAAAGTTTCACAATTAAAATAGCAGGACTGCTGGGCAGGATGAAAAGACTCTGAGAAAGCAGTACAGCCCTTTAACCTTAAAACCATGGATAAGACTTCAACCAGCCCTGGCGTCTAGGGCAACACCCAGGTAATTCAATTAATCATTATTTTGTGCTTGTAGGAATGAAGCCAGTGTCTATCTCACAGTACTCCATTTACTTCACAATGCCTGCTGTGGGAACATATAGGTCTCCAACTGACTAGGCTGCCCCTTGATAGGTTCACGTGCCCAGATCCAACTGCCTCGACTCTTGACTCCCATGACTTTCAGGACAGCCGTATATGGAAGTGGCCATTACCTATACGTATTTAAGGCCTCGTGAAGATGCCCCCCCCAACAGGAAGCATTCCTGAAAAACAGGCAAAAGCACTACATTTTACAGGAGAATTGATGTGTAAATAAACGAAGAGTTAATGTGTTCCACTCCCCAGACAAGGGGGAAAAAGAAGTATAAATACTGAGTAGAAGCAATGAAGAAGAAAAAACACTGAGTGAAAGGTCCATGCTCATGGAACTTGGTGTAGCCCGTTTAAAAATCCAGAAAAATCTTCCCATTCAGTTTACTTAGATAGATATCTGCTGTGTATCTGCTGTATATCTGATATCTGTAACAGAAAATGAAAATTATGTTCTATTAAGAAATTCTGGATGATCTGGGCTCTAAATAGGCAGCTCAATTACTGAAATCACTGGTTTCTTCTAGAACCAACCAAAATGAAATCCCCATGTCTCTAATGGGACAACGTACGTCTGAATATGTCCCAAAGGAATAATCCCCAAGGCATAGTGTATTCCCAAAGTAGGTAGTGGAAGAAAAAATGAAAGCAGGCTATTCCAAAGGTTTCTATAACGCACATGAGAGACAATTTGAGAAACCGGTAAGACTTTACAGCTCCTGAACGTCCTTCCTCCCAGATGAAATTAAGAATTCAGTTAATATATAACCTTTCTCGGGGCGCCTGGGTGGCACAGCGGTTAGGCGTCTGCCTTCGGCTCAGGGCGTGATCCCAGCGTTATGGGATCGAGCCCCGCATGGCTCCTCTGCTATGAGCCTGCTTCTTCCTCTCCCACTCCCCCTGCTTGTGTTCCCTCTATCGCTGGCTGTCTCTATCTCTGTCGAATAAATAAATAAAATCTAAAAAAAAAAAAAAATATATATATATATATATATAACCTTTCTCAGAAAGATACTGACATAGGTTTAGGAGAATTACAGACTCTCAAAACAAAAAGGTGTTATTAGAGAATTACAAATAACTAGAATATTGGGATATTACCAAAAGAATTATAACTATTACATTTAAGTTGCTGACATACAGGGGAGAAAAAAAGCACAGTTCATTATTACCTAGTAACTTCAATACTATGTCATTTAATTACCTTTTTAAAATGAAATAAACACTGAAAATACCAAATGAAATGAAACCATACACAATAAATTTCTCTGGGAACGTACAGAGGGGATAATTCAGGGGTGTTTCATTCTTTTTCCCTAAAGATTTATATACTTTTTTCAGAGAGAGAGCACAGGGGAAGGCATAGAGGGAGAGAATACTCAAGCAAATTCCCTGCTGAGCATGCAGCCCAACTCGGGGCTCAATCCCATGACCCATGATCATGACCTGAGCAGAAACCAAGAGTCAGATGCTTAACCAACTGAGCCACCCAGGTGCCCCAGGGATATTTCATTCTTTCAATGATAAAACCAATCTTTTCCTAATAATTATGCATAAGAATGAGGAATTTTTAAAATTTTGGGGGCTTTTTTGTACTTTCATTTGATTATGAGTGAATCTGATGTTCTGGAAACTTATCAAACAAACTAATAAGAATACACTTGGATCGTCTGAATTTGAAGGGGTTAGAACATTGTCTAGATTCCCTATGCCACTCTACCACTTGGAATATATTCCAGTATACCCCTCCCTGCTGAAGATAAATGTAAAGCAATTATCTTTGCCAGTCTACTTTCTGTTTATGTCTTCTGGATTTTTTTTTTATTATATCGTAACATACATTGGTAGGTAGAAATTAATTGCTTTATTTTTAAAAGCTCCTGCTACAATCTGAAGACAGGAATTAAGATATTTTAAAATTAGTCTTTAAAAAAAACTGGGGGCGCCTCGGTGGCACAGCGGTTAAGCGTCTGCCTTCGGCTCAGGGCGTAATCCCGGCGTTATGGGATCGAGCCCCGCATCAGGCTCCTCCACTGGGAGCCTCCTTCTTCCTCTCCCACTCCCCCTGTGTTCCCTCTCTCGCTGGCTGTCTCTATCNCTCCCCCTGCTTGTGTTCCCTCTCTCGCTGGCTGTCTCTATCTCTGTCGAATAAATAGATAAAATCTTTAAAAAATAAAATAAATAAATAAAAATTAAAATTAAAAAATTAAAAAAACTGAATAAAAGGCATAGAATTATCAGTCTAAAAAAAAGATATTTTAAAGTTGACCGTTTTGAGCCTAATGAAGGACAGAAAGTAATGGTTAATAAAGAGGGCAAAAGAAGTGCTACCTACAGAAGAGCTTCATGAGACATCTCAGAGACGAACGCACTTTGTAGTTTAAATTGAAAACATCCAGTCAACTACAAAGAGGCAGACTTATTTTGCAACACAAATACAATGAAAATTTAAAGGCCGTATGAAAGAGTGAGAAAACACAAAAAAGAGCCCAATTACAACTTGATACACTTGTACACACAAAACAAAACAGAGGTTAAGGTGGGGAAAGGTTATCCAGGATAAAATTTAGAACGTAATAAATGACAAAATAAACCTTTAGGCAATAGTAAACGGTGGATACAACAGCTTTGTTATATAAAAATACAACTGTCACTTGAGTACCAGATACCAAAAGAACACATCTTGAAAACTAGGGTCTCTCTGCATCTCGTAAAAGGCCTCAACAAGACAGAAGCAAAAAAGGCACAATATCAGTGAATTAAAACAAAAAGCAAAGTGAACAAAACTGTAACAGAAGTTTGAAAGGAAGACCATCAACTCTGTGAGAAAAAGAATAAAAAATTAATTAAAGGGGAGACACAGAAAGTTAAACCAAGTAAAATCTGAATTGATACTATATCAGTGAATCAATGCTAATGGTAAAACAGTAAAAACTAGGTTGGCCACCACAGTGCACGGTGGGTCACGCAAGGACCTGCACATCAGGGACTTGCCCAAATGCAACTCCAGAAGTGGAGTGACTTTTAGGGGTAAGGATGAGGGGCCAGAAAATATGTTTGTTTATCCCCCAGATATCAGGCTCAATGTAGGCTCAGAAAACAACTCTTGCAGGGCAGTGGACAAACAGTATCTTCAAAGCATTAACATTCATCTCAATGCTCAAAAAATGTTACAGTCCTTCCAGAGATGACAATATCAAATCTCATTCTTTCAGTAAGCAAGTACAGTTCTCGGCACCCACAAATTAAGTGGTAGTTTAGCTTAAAAAAAACTCACCCTTTTCAAAGGAGATGGGTACAATAGTTTCTTTTAAAGACTGATGCCCCCTCACCATCCTACCTTACCTAAGGGAAACTCTATCTTACCTATCAGACCCTTCATATAAAATGTCAGATTTTTTCCTCTCACAGCCAAAACTCTAAAGTGGTGGTAACCACAATGCCAAGATTCTTCCACCCCATCACCTGGTCCTGCTGCAGAGAAGGCTATCCCAGAAAATACAAGATCTGCGTTTCCTGGTGGTTCACAACCAGTTCAGTAGATTTCTACTATTTCTATCATTTTCTACCCACGTCTAAATAAATGGATTTTGTCAATTTGGGAACTGACAAAATCAAAAGGACAGACGCACAGGATAGATCACACATGGGGAAGGTGTGAACTGCGCAAGTACCCGTACACTGCTCCATCCAATTCCTCACCCCAATCCATTACACCTTTGCTACTTCAGTTGTAGACCTTCCCTGAGGCCTGTCTCTTCACACAGGCTTACCCTCTCTTTGGCCAATGTCCTTCATCATGCCTTGCAGACCCACTGGCATGCCACTCTTGCAACCCAGGTCTTCTTAAATAGAAAAAGTTTTCTTTATAACTCTCTTTTAAGGGGTGGAATAAGTCCAAAATACCACAATTTGTTCTGAAGCCTGTCTGGTGAGCACTACCAAAGAAATTCCTAAGCATAAGACATTATCTAATTAACTAACAGAGGAACTTATTCAAATCCCCAAACTCACCTTCTAGCATCTAAAGTGTCCCACACTGGATAGGACCTCAGCCGACTCTAAGGATAACCCAGTCAGAGAATCCCCGACTGAACTGACAGGATCAGAACAACATGAAGAGGAAATAATTTGTGGATGCTGGTGTGAGAGTATGATGCAATGGACACTGATAACGCAGCTCCTCTGGCTGGAATTTGGGACAATTCTATTAGGACAAGACATCGAGTTCTTAAGTCTTCGACTCCTAGCTCACTATGCTCAGTCACTGAAAAAAGATTGGTCCGCTAAACATATATACGCCCGTACACCTCCACTATACATTTCTTTAAAGACCTTAATCACTTCAGGACTGCCCCTAAAGGGCAGGAGCTGCGGCACTTGCACAGCTGCTGCAATGGCTGGAAAATTTCCTGCGACACTAGAGACAGGTAAATAAAGAAATTGCATTCGCTCGGAGGCAGGGGGAGGGGTCTTCTGCTAGTGAAGAGTTTACATAATGCAACAGAAGACCAGTAAGCTCTGCAGACCTGTCAATGGAGATGCAAAGCTTGAGCTCCTCTCTTCCCACCATCTCTAAACACTCTCCAAAAGCCTGATATTCCCTCCCAAAGACCCACAGAAATTACACCTACTAATGTATAACAATGTGCACACGCTCACGCCAAGCTTTCCTACCCACCTTTATTATTAAAATACAAAAAGAAAGAAAGAGAAAGAAATAAACCCCTAACCTCCTACTTCTGAGACCAAAGTATGGAGTAACCAAACGCAGCCGGGGAGTTTTCTCTCCGCTGAAGGGGCAAGGAGAACAAGAAGCTGCCTCAAATCTACACCACGCCCAGTAACGCAATGACAAGCCCTAAAAACCCCACAGCGGCGGGGCAGGCCCCTTCGCGGCTTGCCCCGACTCGGGCCCCGCGGCCCAGCAGCCGCCCTCTCCCCCGGCCTTTCACAAAGGAGAATGGTTCAGTCCAGAGCATCACCCAGCACCTGATCCCTCACAACTGGGGGACCGGTAAGGAGCGGGGAAGCAAGGAGGAGGATGAGTTACTGAAACCAATTCTAAGAGCTTTAGTTTTGCAAAGACTCTTGGACCAGCACTGATGAGCAGGCGTGAGCGGGAAGCCTACCTGAACAAGTCCTGGTGCTTCCTTTCCAGCCAGCGTTTCAACTCACCCTTTCGGAGAACAAGGCGCCTTCCGGCGGAGCATGGCCAGCCCTCGCCTCAATCTAGCTTGCTGGTAGTCCCTTCTCCCTCGGCTCCGCCCACCTACGCTGCCACCCTCCAATGGCAGGGCTGACGTCCGGCCTCTTCCAGCAAGGTAGTGTGAGTGCCATCCAGGAAGTCTCCCGAGGGTGGGAGGTCCTAAAAGGCTGAGAAGGGTACGTAGGCAACCACGGATATGCCTGATTGAAAATAAAATCTGGCGGCAGCCTGCCTTTGACTGCTCAGCTCACAGGCGTTCAGGCCTCTCGGCATCTTTTTTTTTTTTTTTTTTACCCCCGCCGGTGGGGGCGCTCTAAACTGAAACACTTAATTACCTGTTTGGGGAAGCCATCTTGGATCCGGCCGGTGCCTTGGGGACAGGGAAGAGGAAGGAGTATTTAAGGGATTTGAAGCCCTTTTCGGAGTTCTCTCGAACTACTTAGGTCCAGGCCCAACATGCTTTATGTAATCAGAATGTCCCCAATTACGATGGTCAGGAATAGAGCTTAATGCAGTTAGAGGCAACTCCCCTCCCCCACATGAGTGACGAGATCTTACCAAATCAAAGCAGCAACAAAAATCAACTTTTTGGAATGAGAGTGGATTTTCACAGTCCTAGGATAATCCTTTATAGACACCTCACCCCTCAGAATGTCAGCATGAGAGCAACGTAGGTTATGTATCTATTCTAGGCGCTTCTAATCCTTTTTTGGGTAAGATTTTATTTATTTATTCGACAGAGATAGAGACAGCCAGCGAGAGAGGGAACACAAGCAGGGGGAGTCGGAGAGGAAGAAGCAGGCTCATAGCAGAGGAGCCTGACGTGGGGCTCGATCCCATAATGCCGGGATCACGCCCTGAGCCGAAGGCCGACAACCGCTGTGCCACCCAGGCGCCTCTCTAGGTGCTTCTAATCCTAATAATGCTTCGCTTGCCAAGTTTTCCAGTGTTGGGTTTGGCAGTACAGAGGACTGCGAGTCTCTTATAAATGAACAGGATTTAGGGAAGAATTTTTTCTTAAAGGCTCAAATTCATCACAGATCCAAATTATGTGTGAGTACCGATAGAGCACATGCTAGAAGCCTTGGAGGAGAGATACGTGAAGAGAGCCCTCAGGGGACAGCCTTAGAAACAAAGGCTGTAGAGAATAATTTCCTGGTAACAGCATTTAAATTAAAAAGGAAATAATTTTATTGTAGGTGGGGGGCGCCTGGGTGGCTCAATCGGTTAAGGTCTGCCTTCCGCTCAGGTCATCATTCCAGGGTCCAGGGATCCATCCCCACGTCCAGCTCCCTGCTCAGCGGGGAGCCTGCTTCTCTTCCTCCGTCTACCGCTCCCCCTGCTTGTGCTGTCAAATAAAATCTTTTTAAAATTTTTTTTATTGTAGGTGAAATTCTCTTGTGCTCAATGAGACTTTCCTGTATTTCCTAGAATAAATTTCTACTGTTATTTCAACTTGCTACAGGAAGGTTTTGCTTTTTTTTTTAAGATTTTATTTATTCATTCGACAGAGATAGAGACAGCCAGCGAGAGAGGGGACACAAGCAGGGGTAGTGGGAGAGGAAGAAGCAGGCTCATAGCAGAGGAGCCTGATGTGGGGCTCGATCACAGAACGCCGGGATCACGCCCTGAGCGGAAGGCAGACGCCTAACGGCTGTGCCACCCAAGCGCCCCTGGAAGGTTTTGCTTTTTTAACTTGTGAGTGAAGGGAGTCCTTTCAGATCATTAAAGGAATTTCTCAAGGAATAACATATGCATAGTCACACAAAATAGGAACTCAGAGACGGAAAGGAATCATAGGAATCAATACTTTATCACAGAAGTGGTAAGACTTGGCCAAATACATTTCCCTGTATATCGAGCGAAATCCATTGCCCAAACTTCCCCTGGGCTACTGCTATCATCTTTAACAATTTGAGGTTAGAATTAGAATTTATCAAAACAATTTACCAGCTGTGCCTTTGGAGTTTGTCTGTAGATGCGTATACAGCAATGATCTTACTTATGTTTCTGGAATGAAAACCAATAGGTTCTTTTTGCTTAAAAATAAACCTATCAGGGGCGCCTGGGTGGCACAGCGGTTAAGCGTCTGCCTTCGGCTCAGGGCGTGATCCCGGCGTTCTGGGATCGAGCCCCACATCAGGCTCTTCTGCTATGAGCCTGCTTCTTCCTCTCCCACTCCCCCTGCTTGTGTTCCCTCTCTCGCTGGCTGTCTCTATCTCTGTCAAAAAAATAAAAAATCTTAAAAAAATAAAAATAGGGGCACCTGGGTGGCACAGCGGTTAAGCATCTGCCTTCGGCTCAGGGCATGGTCCTGGCGTTGCGGGATCGAGCCCCACATCAGGCTCCTCTGCTGGGAGCCTGCTTCTTCCTCTCCCACTCCCCCTGCTTGTGTTCCCTCTCTCGCTGGCTGTCTCTATCTCTGTCAAATAAATAAATAAAAAATCTTTAAAAAAAAAAATAAAAATAAATAAAAATAAAAATAAAAAAAATAAACCTATCAAAGGAACCAGTCACAGGCATTTATGGAAAAGGGAAAGGCTGTGGCCTGCTCTACTAATTTTTACTATCTGCAATGACCAAAAGTAGTAGGATTTAGACTGCTTGCTATAAATAGG
>NC_048237.1:1311696-1345568 GCF_002007445.2 Ailuropoda melanoleuca
AAAAAAAAAAAAAAAGAAAATGCCTTTTAAAACCAAATCCCTCGGGTGCCTGGGTGGTGGCTCGGTGGGTTGAGTGCACCATTTTTTAAAAAAAATATTTTATTTATATATTTGACACAGAGAGAGGAAGCACAAGCAGGGAGGGCAGTAGGCAGAGGGAAAGGGAGAAGCAGGCTCCCTAACAAGCAAAGAGCCCGATGTGAGGCTAAATCCCAGGACCCTGGGATCAGGACCTGAGAGAAGGCAGATGCTTAACCGACTGAGCCACCCAGGTGCCCCAAGTGTCCAACTCTTGATTTCAGCTCAGGTCATGATCTCAGGGTCAAGGGGCAAGCCCATGTTGGGCTCCCCACTGAGTGGGGCATCTGCTTCTCTCCTTCTCCCTCTCCCTCTGCCCCTACTTGCATACATATGCTTCCTTTCTCTAAGATGAATAAATCAATATTAAAAAAAATCCTTGGGACGCCTGGGTGGCTCAGTCAGTTAAGCATCTGCCATAGGCTCAGGTCATGATCCCAGAGTCCTGGGAACAAGCCCCACGTTGGGCTCCCTGCTTGGTGGGTAGTCTGCTTCTTCCTCTCCCTCTGCTCCACCCCCACTCATTTTCTCTCTCAAAATAAATAAATAAAATGTATTTTTTTAATTAAAAAACAAAAACAAACAAATAAAAAAAAAATCCCTTTATTTCTTCATCTCAGTCCAGTTCATGAACCTTTGTTGAAGCAATAGCCTAGAAAGAGTGAGTGGTTCAATCTGCGTTGGTTAGAGGTATCTTTGTCCAACCCCATTAAACAAATCTGAAGCAGCAAAGAATTAAGATAGAGGTATGATAAAGAGAATTAATACCTTTTCAATTTCTCCCAAGTAGAAGAATCGTGTTTATGGTTTCAAGATATATACAATCAACCCTCACACAACATGGGTTTGAACAGCTCAGGTCCACTTACAGATTTTTTTTTTTAAGATTTATTTATTTATTTGACAGAGATAGAGACAGCCAGCGAGAGAGGGAACACAAGCAGGGNAGCCTGATGTGGGGCTCGATCCCACAACGCCGGGATCACGCCGAGCCAAAGGCAGACGCCCAACCACTGTGCCACCCAGGCGCCCCAGATTTTTTTTTATAGCACAGCACTAGAAATGCATTTTCTCTCCATTATGGTTTTATTTTTAAAAAAAAATTTTTTTTTAAAGCCCCAATGCAGGGTTTGAACTCACAACCCTGAGATCAAGACCTGAGCTGAGATCAAGAGTCAGAAAGGAAAGAAGAAAGGGGGGGTGGTAAACAGAAGGGGGAATGAACCATGACAGACTATGGACTCTGGGAAACAAACTGAGGACTTCAGAGGGGAGGGGAGTAGGGGAAAGGGATAGGCTGGTGATGGGTATTAAGGAGGGCACGTATTGCATGGTGCACTGGGTGTTATATGCAAGTAATGAACCATGGAACTTTACATCAAAAACTAGGGATGTACCGTATGGTGACTAACATAATAAAAAAATTATTAAAAAAAAGAAAATAGAAAAAAAAAGAGTCAGATGCTTAACTGACTGAGCCACCCAGACACCCCTCTCCGTTATTTTTTTTTTTTTTTAGATTTTCATTCATTTATTTGACAGAGAGAGAGAGCGAGCACTAGAGGGGGGAGGGTCAGAGAGAGCAGCAGACTCCCAGCTGAGCAGGTAGCCCGATGTGGGACTCAGTCCTGGAACTCCAGGATCATGACCTAAGCCAAAGGCAGACACTTAACCAACTGAGCCACTCAGGGACCCCTCTATTATGGTTTTCTTAATAACATTTTCTTTTCTCTAGCTTACCTTAATATACACATAAAATATACATAACATATATATACATATAACATACAAAATACGTATTAATCCATTTCTTATGTTATGAGTAAGCCTTCTGGTCAACAGTAGGTTATTAGTAGTTAAGTATTTGGGGGTGCCTGGCTAGCTTAGTTAGAAAAGCATGTGACCCTTGATCTCAAGGTCATGAGTTCAAGCCCAAGCCCCACATTGGGTATAGAGATTACTTAGAATAAAGTAAAAAAAAAAAAAAAAGTAGTTAATCTTTTGGGGAGTCAAAAATCATATGCAGACTTTTGACTGTACAGAGGTTGATACCCCTAATCCCCACATTGTTTAAGGGTCAACTGTAGTCTGAAGTATCAATTCCTACAAAGCCAGAAAGGCTCATTTCCTAAGAATCAAAATGCATTCTGAAGTAAAATACAAAGGAATTTGGGATTGACCAGTATTTTATAGTAACTACAGTATAATGCCTATTCATTTAGCATGGGTTATTTGGGCAATTACATGTACAGGATGAAAAGAGATAATAATGTGGCTGTCTAGGGGCATCTAGCTGGCTTAGTTGGTGGAACATGCGACTCTTGACCTCAGGGTTGTGAGTTCAAGCCCAACATTGGGCATGGAGCCTACTAAAAAGAAAAAAACCAAAAAGTAATATGGCTCTCTACATCCTTATCAATAACCAGAACCAGTGACAACAAAAAACTTTGGGTAACTTGATCTCTTTAAAAATTTCCTTCATGGTAATCCCTAAATATTTTCACGTAGGATGACTTTGGGAGTATGTGAGAGAATGGGGTCAACAAAATGGGAAGCCAAGGTGGCTAAGCAATGAGTAGATCAGAGCTGACAAGGGAAAAATGATCAGGCTTGCCCAGAGAGTGGCAGACAAGAAACACACTACGTTATAGGCCGGAATCGCTTAAAAATTTCAAATAGAAAACTTAATATTCTGAAACCTCATATCTTTTTATAATTCAACAGAGATTAGTATAATTGCAATACAATTATTAAAAGGGAACAGAAAAGAACTAGGTCAGTTGCATCACAAGTGCCTATCAGGCCTTATGGTCCTTGAGGATCTTGTCAAAAGAGCAGTGGCTCTCAACTTTCTTATTTTATGATCCACTGTCTCATGTTACCATGTAAGGAAAAAAAACACAGAAGCCAGCAAACCAACACTCAGACACTCTCATAACTGTGGCCATACAACTAACTGGCAGCAACTGGGTCTCCTGGCATGAAAACACCCATTTTTAGAAATGGTAGAGGTTTAAGTTAAAAAGGCAGAACTAGATACTACCAGTCTTGACATCTACAGGCCTCACTCTGTCATCTGCTCAGAATTTGTCCTGTGGCCTCTTTAGGGAGGCAAATCTATCAATGTGGGAAATATAAAAACCAGGAGATAATAAAAGTAGAGTTGCAATATACATACTTGGGTTAATAGTGACAAAGAACACTTGGGCCTAAACAATAAAAGGAGAAGGGAACGAGTGACAGCTGTTTAAGAAATATATGAACTTGGGGCGCCTGGGTGGCACAAAGGTTAAGCGTCTGCCTTTGGCTCAGGGCGTGATCCCGGCGTTATGGGATCGAGCCCCACATCAGGCTCCTCCGCTATGAGCCTGCTTCTTCCTCTCCCACTCCCCCTGCTTGTGTTCCCTCTCTCGCTGGCTGTCTCTGTCGAATAAATAAATAAAATCTTTAAAAAAAAAAAAAAGAAATATATGAACTTAACCTTGGCAACAGACATAGAATAATACCTATTGGGCTTAGTTGGGAGGAAAAGGCTAGAGACAAAACTAGTCAACAGAACAAGTTTGGAAGATTTAGAGGTATGTGGTTAGTGCTTCCACTATTAAGGATATAAAGTCTAGTCAGAAGGGCAAAAGGTTATTAAAATAATTGCAAATACAACCACATAATGTACAAGAGAATATGATCCTAGTTAAAAAGCACTTAATGAATCAGTGCACCCAAAAGTGTTAACAACCTTAGAGGCCACCAGAAAAAGACTCTGCAAAAAGGGCTTAGAGCAGCAAGTTAACTTACAGTTGACTCCGGAACAAGAGAGGAATTAGGGAGTCTGGCTGCCATAAAGTCGAAATTCCTTGTATAACTTCGACTCCTTCAAACCTTAACTACTAATAACCTACTGCTGACCAGAAGCCTTACCCATAACATATCATGTTCATCAATAAGTTTTGTATATTAGTTCCCTAAATACTGTATTTTTACAGTAAAATACGCTTAGAGAATAAAAACGTTAAGAAAATACATTACAGTACTGTAGTACATTTATTGAAAAAAATTCACATGAGCGGACCTGTGTAATTCAAACACATATTGTTCAAGGATCAACTGTACTTTTAAGACTAAGAAAGATACCTGCATGTGTAGGGAGACAGAGGATGGGAGGATGGGAGGAGGGGGAAGGGAGGAAAAAAAGGAAATATCACTGTGTACTGCTTACAGTTATAAGGGCTTCAGCTCTGAGTTTAGGAAAAAAAAAAAGAATCAAATAATAAGTAAAGAAAAACAGATTTTAGCTGAATATTAAGAACTCTGTGCTTCCTTCCTTTAACTTCAAATAAAGACAGTATTATTTTCCTTAGAGAAAAGAAAGATACAAATCAAATGAGATAATACACATAAAGGCAATTTATCTGGATAAAACAAAATTATACTAAGTCAAGCTAAATTTTGGAAGGACTACATTTGTCAAATTTTAAAATATGCATAACCTTTGACCCAGAATTTCCATTTCTGGGCAGGCATTCCACAGAAATTCTCAAACATTTGCATAAAGATGTGGTAACCAAAGACATTCAGTGAAAATTTGCAAAGGTGAAAACTGGAAACCTGAATTTCCATCATTGGGAGAATAGTTAAATAAATGATGGTACAGACTTTTTATGAGTCTATATAGTGGTTAAAAGGAATGAACCAGAGATATATGTTATCAACATGGAAGTATCCAAAACACAGAAATTATTAAATAAAAAACTTAATTCATATAGCTAGGTCTACTCTACCATGATTCTTTGCATGTAAAACTAACAAGAACAAAACCATTACCATATATTTGTACACGTGTATGTATCTGAACACAAAGAAAAAGTCTGAAAGTGTAAGCACTGAAACATTCACACCGGTTAGGCAGAAACCAGGAATGGAAGGAAGAAGAAGTTTATGTATGTGAAAGGGGACATTCACATTTTACTCTATACACTTAATATTGTTTGCTTTTATTTTTACTAGGACAAACTCATACATTACTTGGGTAATTTAAAATAAAAATACAGGGCGCCTGGGTGGCTCAGTTGGTTAAATGACTGCCTTCGGCTCAGGTCATGATCCTGGAGTCCCGCATTGGGCTCCCTGCTCAGCAGGGAATCTGCTTCTCTCTCTGACCCTCCCCCTCTCTAGCGCTCTCAAATAAATAAAATCTTAAAAAATAAATAAAAGAAAAATACAAAGATACGGTATTCAGAATTTTAACTGTAACAGATGAAAGTGAAAATTCTTCCCTTACTCTCATCTCCACCATCAGCCCCACCCTCATAGCCCCTTGCCCCCACAACAGCCTTTACTGTTCTGTTTGGATCTTGGTCAGGGAATAAGTTATCCTGTTCTCTCTCACCGTATCCCAGATTTGCAGTTTGATTTGTTTTCCGTCAATGTTGACCATACGGGCCCCAAACTCCACACCTGTCAATGAAGAGCAAAAGAAAGGATGTGATTCTCACAAATATCACCCATGTTGAGAGGTTCATGTTTTTCCCCAATGTGCCAACTTACTCCTTCTCTGTCTGTACTCAGTACCACTAAGCCCATTGCTGCTATTCATTACAATTAATTTTGTGTTTCTTAAATTTTCATTTTCGTCCTAGCAGTAAGAATTGTAATCTAGGTGATAATGACCTCAGGAATGTAACCAAAAAGCAGATTATGGAGATGAAACTAATTAAGAAGTAGAAAAGGTAAATAAATTTTTAGTAATGTTAATGCTTAAATTTCATTAGGTAATTAAAGTTTAATTTTGTAACTTTTTAAAAAATCTAAAAATTTTGAAATATTTTCTAACATTTTCTCAAACTCACACTCTAGTCCAATATTTGTTTTTTGCAATTCCGTAAATTTTTTGTTTGAGAAAAGAGCCTACCTAAGAAATAGCTTCTCAAGAATGATACACTGCAGATCTCTACTAAGTCCCACAGTTCACCGGAAAATAGCCTTCCTCATAGAGTATGGAAACTGATAGTCTGAATAAAGATTTTGGTTTACCTGGCATTCATCTTCTTTCAAGTAATGTTAGGACAAAATTTAAAACTGAAGGTCGCTCAAACTGAAAATACTTCATCCTAAGTCAGACAATTTGTCCTATGTTCTATGTTTATATAGTACTTTACTAGAGGAATTCTGATTTCCAAATAAGAAAGAGCACTAATGTAGCTTCTGCTAAAGGGCTGATAGGTGGCCCCACACATTATCTGGACTATCTCTCTCAACTCTATGATGCTGCAGTTAATTAGATATAAAAAATGTCTCTTACTATTCTAGACTGCTTCATCAAGAACAGTGATAGCTATTGAAAAAAAGTCACTAGATTTTTTTTCCTTTCTGGACAACAGAAATGGAATTTCAATGGCGAATTAAGAAATAAAATTGTCTTTTATGCAACTTCCCCCGGTTATGCATTCAGAGATCCTTATATTTTGCACATATTTTCTATCCAACTGTCTTATCTTGGTACATTACTCTGAATTCAGAAAGAAACACAGCCTATACAGGACTCTGGCAAAAACCTGATCGCCCATCTCTCCAGTTTAAAATTTGTCATTTGGGGGCACCTGGGTGGCACAGCGGTTAAGCGTCTGCCTTCGGCTCAGGGCATGATCCCGGTGTTATGGGATCGAGCCCCACATCAGGCTCCTCCACTATGAGCCTGCTTCTTCCTCTCCCACTCCCCCTGCTTGTGTTCCCTCTCTCGCTGGCTGTCTCTATATCTCTGTCAAATAAATAAATAAAATCTTTAAAAATAAAATAAAATAAAATTTGTCATTTGCTCATTACTTTCAGCTGTTTCATAACTTGGTCCCTAATTTATTCTCAGCTTTATTTTTTGCCACTCTCCACTTGAAATTTCATGCTCCAGCCGTATTAAATTATTTTGTTTTCCAAAGGTAGCCTGATCTGTCATTCCTGAGCATTTGCAAATATTATTCTCTCTTGCCCTGAGCACTTTTCCATCTCTGCCACCCCTGTGCCTGGCTAACTCTTGTTCATCAATTTTCAGCCTTTCCAGATAAAGGTCACAGTCTCTCCTCCCCTTTTACCATAGGAATTTACTTATCAGTATTGCCCCAGCCCCACCTCCTACATTGGAAGACTGTAAGCTACTTATGAACAGGCACAATGTCTGCCTGGTAAAGTACTATGTATCATTAGCACCTCTTACACTGTGGTTACTTCATATCAACTTACAAAGATTTACCTGTAGATGTTATCCTCTAACTCCTTTTTAATTAACCCCATTAGCTATTTGGCTCTGAATAAGGTGTTTGGGAGAAGTAGCTTCAGATTTCAATAAGGTGGGATTTGGGATGGTATAAATGGGAGTTAAGGGATTTTAGCCAGAAACTGCATTTGCAAGGCTAGAAAGCCGGTTCCATATACATTATTCATTTGGAGTAGGGTTATGGAGATTAGAAGGAAGGGGCTGCTAAAGTCCCAGCAGGCCCTGCCTCAACACAAATGTGCAGCAAATGTTTACACCTTCCATGGTCATGAATGTGATTTTGAAATTCTACTACACTCTTTTCTTTAAAAGTCATTTGTTTCATCTACCTTCCAACTCTAAGTCTGGCAGGGCTCTTTAAATTTACTTTTTCCTCTTCAACACACACAAAAATCTGCATGTTGGTGATCACTCTGAAAAACACACGTGAGGTTTGCACTAACCGCAAAAGGTGAGTTTTTGAATAAATAATTAAGCTTTCGTGGAGTTTTCCATAAACATACAAATTATATTTAAAGGAAAAAAAAACCCCACGGCAAAGAATCCATACCTCACGCCCATCTCTGAACTTACCTTTAAATGATTTACTCCCCTTTACACCACTCCCCATTTATCACCATTTAGTTCGTCACTCTTTATTTAACATAACTTTGGACTAGCTTAAAAATAGGAAAAGGGAACTTTTTACTTTCAATACCGAAGCCTGCTAACTTTCCACTTCAGCTAGTCAGGTTTCATTATCTCTTCTGGGACAGGTAGATGGACTTACCTATTGTGAGGTCGTGGACAGGCTGGAACCGCTTGTCTGTAAACTGCAGGAGGAGACATGACTTCCCCACACCTAAAAGAGGAAGACGCACGTTCTAAGAGTCACGCGGCCCAAGAACAATCTCAAGTCCGGGCGTCCCGGGCTGGGGAAGGGGAGCCCCGAGCCCCGCCCCGCCGNCCCGCCCCCGCCCGCTCTTCACTTAATCGCCCAGCCCACTAAATGAGCCCCGCCCCACGCCCCGATTTGTGAACTTCGGATCCCCGCCCCAGCCGTGAGGGCAGTCGCCCGCAGGTTACCTGTGTCCCCGATGATGATGTACTTGAAGAGATAAGCATAAGTCATGGTCCCGTTTCCTCTGGATTCCGGGTCCGCCCGACTTCTTACAGCCACTTACCTCCGGCCTCTCTAGCCGCGCAATCTACCGATCTCTGGCCCCTCTAGCCCAGATCATGTCTCTATTGCTCTCCCCTGAACTCCTCTCTCGGTCGGAGCGACTGTAATACTCGCACAGCACCTCCAGGGACGTCTCCAATTCTTCTATTTGCCATTATCCCACCAAGCTCCAGGGGGCGGTAGCTACACTTTCCGTCCGCTCGGCCCTCCCGGCAACAGCCCCGCGGCTCTCCTTCCAATCAGCGGAGAGCGACGCGCGTCCTTGCGGAAGTGACGGCAGTTCGAGTCCGGTGGGGGTGGTGGGAGCGATGAGGGAACTGAGACGGTGGTAGCCGTTGTGTGAAGATGGAGGTAGGAACCTGAGCGTTAAGAAGGCTGGCGAGAGAGCGCGGCCTACCGAGTGGAAGCGGAGGCGGGAAGCCGGGCGGAGAGGCGGCTGAGGGGAGGGGAGAAGAGAGCGGGGTTTGGGAGTGTTGTCAGAGTGTCGGGGACAGAATCCGTCGCTCCATGCTAACTCCCTACTCCCCCTAACTTATCCCCGCGGCTTTCTTTTGGTTTCCAGTTTCCCGGAGGAAATGACAATTACCTGACGATCACAGGGCCCTCGCACCCCTTCCTGTCAGGGGCCGAGGTGAGCACGGGGGGGAGGGGGGGGGGGGGGCGGGGGGGGGGAGGAGAGCGCGGACGCCCGGGCCGGGGACTGGGAAGCAGGGCCACGATTGGTGTTTAGAGAACAGTGGCAGCTGCTTCCAGAGCCTGTGAAGACTAAGGGGAAGGCCCGGGAAGCTGCTGTCATCAGAAAAGCCGGACTTTGAAAATAACTAACCCATTTCAGAGTGATTCTGGACTGGAAGACAGGGTGGAATTGTTTCCTTTTATTGGGGAGAAATGACTACAACAACCTATGGGCATCACAGCGGGAAGAAAATACTATAGCTAAAGAAATTGGGGTAAGGGAGGAGTACTTAAGGGGTTAACTGTAAACGTGTTCATTCTTGGAACTAGCTCTGTTGTAGGGTCTTTGTTTCACTTAAACTTCCTACTCGAGGATTAAAAAAAAGAATAGTAGTTATGTTTACCTACAAGCTTGTTTTGCTAGTGACAGGATGAAAGGAAATAGTCGCCAGAAAACATGGAGTTGAGTACAACATGTGTTTCTGTTTGCCAGTGACTCAGAGTTTGGGCAGGACACTTCACTTTTATATGTCACAGATTCCCTCGCTGTAAAATGGCTGTAATAATAGTTTCTTGTGATGTTGTGAAGCAGAAGTAATGGTTATGATGAGGTGCTTTAGTATTTGTGAAAAAGCTTTCCTTAAAACATTGTCATAATATAGATACATATCACTTGTTTAGATTTTAGATTTAGATAGATTGCAGGGCAAAATAGAAAGATTTAGAACAGAAAAAAAATAAATTTCCCGATCTTTGAAAACTTAGTCTTGAGCCTAGGATGTCTTTTTTTGAGAATTTTAGTACTCCCCCTGCCCAAAACTGATGTTAACCACTTGCATTAGTGGGTTTTTTGTTTGTTTAGTTTGTTTGTTTTGGCCTAAGAATTCTAATGCTGTTGAGTAAGCTTATCCTGTATTAAACCTTAATATTTTCGTGAATGAGAATTAGATTGAAAAGGGACAGTTGCTAGTTTGATTTCTTAATTGCCATTATTGGTTATTGTTATTCTCTAAGGAGGGGAAAGTGTGGCTCAAATGAACAACAGATTTAGAAATGATATAAAACTAAATCTCTTTGATGCTTTCCAGTCTCATTGCCAGTTTCTTCTGAATATCTCCATGGTTTAATTTCATTGTTTGGAGTGTTGTAAATCTCACATTGGCCTCATCCACATGAATGTGCTTCATTGCCAATTTCTTCTGAATCAGATTTAAATTTAGAGTGTGGTAAATTTCACACTGGTCTCATCAAGAAACTTTCCAGGTTTGAGTCTATCCTTTGTTTTTTTATGACTAAGAAATTTTTTAAAAAACAAAACTATTTTGCCAAGAAGCTCACAATTAAATTTCAGTGTCTTCCTTTAGCTTAGGTCTTTGTCGTTGCTAACAGTTCTTCTCATTACAACTTCACCTTCCCTTCCCTTTTTTTTTTTTTGACCTTTATTTCAATTGGTTTGTGGTTTTTGTTGCACCTGGTCTTATTGTGAACCACCCCCAATATAACTTAGAACTAGGTAAAGGTGATATTTTTTAACTTTTTCTTTTAGAAAAAGAGTGATATTTAGAGTTTTCTTGCAAGAAAAAAGATAGTTGTCCAAAAAGTACTAATCATAAAAAAAAAATCAAAAAATTGGACTTCATTGAAATTAGGAACGGCTTTTCATCAAAAGACCTCAGTAAAAAATTAAATAGGTACACCACAGACTGGGAGAAAATATTTGAACACACATATGTGACACATATTCAGGATATATCAAATATTTATGTAGAAGAATCCAATTTAAAAATGGGCAAAAGGGGCGCCTGGGTAGCACAGTCGTTGAGCGTCTGCCTTCGGCTCAGGGCGTGATCCTGGCGTTCCGGGATCGAGTCCCACATCGGGCTCCTCTGCTGGGAGCCTGCTTCTTCCTCTCCCACTCCCCTGCTGTGTTCCCTCTCTCGCTGGCTGTCTCTCTGTCACATAAATAAATGAAATCTTGAAAAATAAATAAATAAATAAATAAAAATAATAAAAATACNCCCTGCTGTGTTCCCTCTCTCGCTGGCTGTCTCTCTGTCACATAAATAAATGAAATCTTTAAAAAAAATAAATAAATAAATAAAAATAATAAAAATAAAAATGGGCAAAAGATTTGAACGTACACTTCACAAAAGAGGGTATCCAGATTGTCATTAGGCATATGAAAGAGTGTCATAATCACTCATTGGGGAAATGCCAGTTAAAATTAATGAGCATGACTGTATACCCACTAGAATGTTAAAATTAAAAACAATGACAATCACAAGATTTTGCAAGGAAGCAGATAACTCTTAATCATTGTTGATTAAAGTGTAAACTGATTCAATCACTTTGGAAAACTGGCAGTATCTGCTACAGGTGAACATGTACCTACCCTATGACCCCGCAGTTCTACTCCTTGATGTACACATGAGAGAAATGAGTTTATATAGTCACCAAAACATGCATGTTGACAGCACTTTTACTCATAATAGCTAAGAACTGGAAATAACCCAAATGTCTATAAACTGGTACTTTTGTAAAAAAGGATACTACACAGCAATAAAAAAAAGACCTCAACTACTAATAAATGTACCTTGGGTGATCTCCAAAATATATCGTTGAGTAAAAAGCCTGACATAAAAGAGTAGACACTATTTAAGTTCATTTTTTTAAATGAATATAAGGAATAGACAATGTGAAACTATGGTAATAAAAATCAGAATAGTGGTACTTGTTATCAAAAGGAGAGAGTACTTAATAAAAAAACAAAAAACAAAAAACAAAAGGAGAGAGTACTGACTGGGAAGGAATATGACAAAATATTTTACAGTGATAGAAATGTTCTGTATCTTTGATCTGGGTAATGGTTAATTGGATGTTTACAGATATAAAATTCTTTGAGCTATATACTTTAAATTTGTGCACTTAAGTTATACCTAAATAAGAAATAATACTAAAAATTTCTAAGGAGTAAGTATCCAGAGGGGAGGGCTTAGGATCTGTTAGAGCATTGCTTGACACAGGGAAGTTTTATCTGAAGACAGTTTAATCTTTCTGCTTTCCTCATTCTTGTTGGCTCTTACACAATGATACTGTGCTTTGAGCACTTTCAGGAAATAATATAAAGATGCCTATTTTTTATTAGAAAAAGTATTTTTAATATTAGAACCAGTTAATTATTTCAGGCTGAATAGTTAAAAATTTTCACTGCTATAGCATTTTTTAAGAACAATGAATTATCTTAAGGATCCATTGTACCAGTGTACTGTGAGTAAATAAGTGTTGGTTTAAAATAAATTTCTTTAAAATGAGTAATCTACACAAACTATTTAAAGAAATACTGGGTTATATGTTTTGGCATGGGGAAATCTCAGGAGAAGAGAGAAACGTGTTTGTTTTTTTTTAATTTTTTGGTTCTCTAAATAGTTGAGCATCCTTGTTTATAAACTGTAATTCCCAGATTGTTTCCTCCTTCAAAATGGCCCATGAATTTATCAGAGAAGGAAAAGAAGACTGAATGAGAGGGTAGCTACATCATGTTCTGTTTTCTCCTTCTAGGTTGAAATCACTTATTTTTACCTGAATATTTGCTACAGTTTTATCTTGGTTTTATACGTGGTAGAGAATGGTCTAGTGATGTAGTAGATCCACTAAAATAAAATAACTAGATACTCATTATTGGTTTTTCCCCGTAATTAATGTTATAGATCATTTGTGGTAGGAAAAGAGCTTTAGAGTGAATCTCTTGTGTTTATTCTAGCCTGTAGTTTATCCCTCTGTATTCTTGATCATTGCTATTATTTTACTTTTTTTTACTTAGGGAAGAAACAAATAAACAAAACAACCCTCCCCAAAAAAACAACATTAAAGCTATGGATACTGAATAACAAAGCTGTTTCCACATTCCCAGGGGGTGGTGCATAGAAAGAATGCCTTGTTAACTCAATACAGTGGAATCTCTGCATGTCTCGTTTTTTAGTGTAGTCCATGAGAGCACTCCAGATGGTTTATGAGGGGTAGTCCTTTGCAGAACACTGGTTGCCTGTTTGGGATATGAATTTTTACTCTTTTTCCGTTGTCTTTAACAAATAGTATCATTTTCATATCTTGGCAGAGCTGTCTTTTTATTTGTTAAGCTGAAAAGGATAGGCATCTTTTGCTTTGTCAAAGCAATCTGTATCTTGTAAAAAATTGAAAACTACTATCATACAACTGTTGATCTAGTACAGTAAATGTTTCCCCTGATCCTTCTTCCCATCCCCATAACTTTATTTGCTTGAAAATTTGGTAGAAGTCTTTGTACTCTCTTCTTGAAAAATCTCACATGAACCTAAACTCAAATTTCAGAAAGAGTCATGGACCTGAAGTTCAGAGCTTTCATGTAAGAATTACGAGCTATGTGCTGAGAAAAGTTCAGTTGTTGGGGAGATGTTCAGTTTTTCCCATCAAGAACTGCTTGCTCTTATGTTCCTTGTGCCACTCTCATGTTTACATCTCCGATAACTACCAAATTTTTACCATGTTAAGGATCGTGGAGGAGGAAAATGTAGAAATGAAGCTAAGTACATATATATCTTTTTTTCTTCTGGGAAACTTTTTTTTTTTTTCCAGTTTGCCAAAGTGATTCAGAGAGATTAGGCATTTCACAGGCATACTTTCTTTTTCTCCCTAGTTTCTACTAGCTGGAAATTTCTTTCTAGCAATGTCTTCTTTAAAATAAAAATGGTGGGGGGCGCCTGGGTGGCACAGCGGTTAAGCCTCTGCCTTCGGCTCAGGGCGTAATCCCAGCGTTGTGGGATCGAGCCCCACATCAGGCTCCTCCGCTATGAGCCTACTTGTTCCTCTCCCGCTCCCCCTGCTTGTGTTCCCTCTCTCACTGGCTGTCTCTATCTCTGTCAAATAAATAAATAAAAATCTTTAAATAAATAAATAAATAAAAATAAAAATGGTGGGGCAGCTGGCTGGCTCAGTCAGAAGAGTGAGTGAATCTCGGGGTTGTGAGTTCAAGCCCCACGTTGGGTAGAGAGGTTACTTAAATAAATAAAACAAACAAAAAAAATTAAAATGATATTAACAAGACCCTTCTGGGTCTATAATAACCTTGAGGAACTCTTAATGCATTGTTTAATCATGGTGGGAAAATGTAGGTACCTATTGAATTTGATCTTCAATCAGTTGATATTTATTCTGCCATGTGATAGTTTGGTTGAATTTAAAGTTTCTAAAATTCCAATTATCTATAATTATAGATTATCAGGTCACAAGTTAATAATAATTAGGATATTAATATTATCATTAATAGGGGCGCCTGGGTGGCACAGTGGTTAAGCGTCTGCCTTCGGCTCAGGGCGTGATCCCGGCGTTATGGGATCGAGCCCCACATCAGGCTCCTCCGCTATGAGCCTGCTTCTTCCTCTCCCACTCCCCCTGCTTGTGTTCCCTCTCTCACTGGCTGTCTCTATCTCTGTCAAATAAATAAATAAAAATCTTTAAATAAATAAATAAATAAAAATAAAAATGGTGGGGCAGCTGGCTGGCTCAGTCAGAAGAGTGAGTGAATCTCGGGGTTGTGAGTTCAAGCCCCACGTTGGGTAGAGAGGTTACTTAAATAAATAAAACAAACAAAAAAAATTAAAATGATATTAACAAGACCCTTCTGGGTCTATAATAACCTTGAGGAACTCTTAATGCATTGTTTAATCATGGTGGGAAAATGTAGGTACCTATTGAATTTGATCTTCAATCAGTTGATATTTATTCTGCCATGTGATAGTTTGGTTGAATTTAAAGTTTCTAAAATTCCAATTATCTATAATTATAGATTATCAGGTCACAAGTTAATAATAATTAGGATATTAATATTATCATTAATAGGGGCGCCTGGGTGGCACAGTGGTTAAGCGTCTGCCTTCGGCTCAGGGCGTGATCCCGGCGTTATGGGATCGAGCCCCACATCAGGCTCCTCCGCTATGAGCCTGCTTCTTCCTCTCCCACTCCCCCTGCTTGTGTTCCCTCTCTCACTGGCTGTCTCTATCTCTGTCAAGTAAATAAATAAAATCTTTTAAAATATATATTATCATTAACAGTAATGATTAATATTTATTAAACAAAATAACAATATAAGGAGAGTACTGTTAGAACTCTCATTTTATAGATGAGGAAGACCCCGTCAGAGTCCTTTAGTAAGTGGCAGAGCTGGAACTTGAATCCAGACCTGACACCAAAGTCTCTTGCAAGTATTTATAATGCTTTTGCTGCAGATGTCACCATTTTAGTTTTTTAGTGTCAAAAAGGAACCATAGCATTTAATGTATCTTAGTTCAGACATTGGTCTGTTAGCTCCATTAATGGTAGACCCATTCAGTATAGTAAGAGTCTGTTACTGTAGTTGAATTCAGAGGAAGGAATTGCGTTTTATAGCAAGCTAATCTTTTTCTTCCTCTCTTGCAGAAAAGGCTCTGTCAGAGCAAGACTAGGAATGTTAGAGAATCAGTTTGCCTTTTGGCTGTAGCTCTTATGAAGGTTTTTCTCCTCGGTATTAACCTTATCTTGGCATTGTTGGGTTTTCCAAAAATGCCGTACAAATCGTAATCTTAATTGTTGTTAACATCATGATTTCTAAGCTGGAACTCTTAAGTGTAGATGTCTTAGAAGAGGATATCATTCCCGTGACACNTGACAGAGATAGAGACAGCCAGCGAGAGAGGGAACACAAGCAGGGGGAGTGGGAGAGGAAGAAGCAGGCTCATAGCGGAGGAGCCCGATGTGGGGCCCGATCCCATAACACCGGGATCACGCCCTGAGCTGAAGGCAGACGCTTAACCGCTGTGCCACCCAGGCGCCCCAACATCATGATTTCTAAGCTGGAACTCTTAAGTGTAGATGTCTTAGAAGAGGATATCATTCCCGTGACACTACCTTTTAGGATTTGCTTCAAAGGAACCTAAAAACAGTAGTCAAAAGTATAATTATCTGGTTGACAGTGAATTTCTGTGGTCTGATAGTTCAGGTGTATTGCAAAATAACTGCTGTCTATTAGAATCTTTGGAGAGTTTTTAAGCATCATAGGCAAAACAGTTTATAAAGACTGGGTCCTTACTAACAGTGCTGAGTCACTCATTAGAACAATAAGTATGATAGGACAACTGAGATGGCAAAGATAAACTGAAAACTGTGATTGATTTTGGCAGCCTTGTATATGCCATATGACCAAGGGTATGAGGAAGAGAGGTTTATCTGTAAAATTAAATAGGTCCTAAGAAATTGAAAACAAAAAGAGGATCCAGGCTGAAAAAAGGTACGCTGAGAAACTCCAGTACCCAGCCATGTTCTTCACTTAGCAGTATGCCGTTCCTCCTCTTCCCACTAACTTTTTTTCCCTTTTTCCCCCTACAGACATTCCATACACCAAGCTTGGGAGATGAGGAATTTGAAATCCCACCTATCTCCTTGGATTCTGATCCCTCACTGGCTGTCTCAGATGTGGTTGGCCACTTTGATGACCTGGCAGACCCCTCCTCCTCTCAGGATGGCAGCTTTTCAGCCCAATATGGGGTCCAGACATTGGACATGCCTGTGGGCATGACCCATGGCTTGATGGAGCAGGGCGGGGGGCTCCTGAGTGGGGGCTTGACCATGGTAAGGGGCAAAACATTATCAAGCTTACCCAAGCTCGTGAGCTTGGTGGTGTTAGGGGAGATAAAAGTGACTCTCTCTTCTCTACTACACTTGAATATTACTTGGTTCTCATTCTGTGTTTAGGGGCTCACCAACAAAGACTTAATTTCCCCTGAAGGAAATTTATCATTTGAATCAATTTTACTTGAAAATGATTTAAAATTATAAAATGTCCAGTGTTCAACCGGATATGAAAATGATTATGATTTGGGGGGGGGTTCCCCTTCTATAATTGCCATCACATCCTAGGATTAAAATGTGAGTGTGAAAAAAAATGTGAGTGTGATAGCTGGCATGTTGAGAGATTTATTCAAAACCAGTCTGAACCAAATGTATTAATTGTGGATTAGTATGTTATAAATCAGTGTTTTGGGCTTCCAGCACATTTTCATCAGTAGCACATCTTCACACTGTATTTGATGCCAAACATCTCTAACATTGGCATTATTTACTCTTGATTGCCTGTGTGTTACAACTTTAAAAACCATTATTGTAGGAGAGTACAGGAAGTTTTTCTTTACCCTAGGTGTCATCACTACCTCCAGATTACTGAATAATTTATTTGTTCTTTAAATTAACTTGTCCAAAATTAAGACTTCTCTGGATATTTTTCATTATTTTAGAACAGGCTTTTGAATACAAAGAAGTGACTTTAATAATTTCTGTACTTTATTAAAAAGCTTAATATACTTTATATATAAATTATTTGATGTTTAGTCTTTAAACGATGATACAATCTGGATAAGCAAGAGTTATAAACTGTCCTGAATTCAGTGGGGGGAAAGAGTGGTGTTTTTTTATATTTAGTGTTTAATTAGTCCTTCTGCTTCTCTCAGGACTTGGACCATTCTATAGGAACTCAGTATAGTGCCAACCCACCTGTTACAATTGATGTACCAATGACAGACATGACATCTGGCTTGATGGGGCATAGCCAGTTGACCACCATTGATCAGTCAGAACTGAGTTCTCAACTTGGTTTGAGCTTAGGGGGTGGCACCATCCTGCCACCTGCCCAGTCACCTGAGGATCGTCTTTCAACCACCCCTTCACCTACTAGTTCACTTCATGAGGATGGTGTTGAGGATTTCCGGAGGGTGAGGCATTCCCTGCCAAAATCAAATCTGCCATGATATTCTGGGATAAAACTCTTGGCATACAGAGCCTACTCAGTATTGTTTGCTCCTGCCCTGCCATCTCCTCTGCTCTTTTCTGGGTATGGGGTCCTGCCTCTCAGTCTACAGTTTATAATGCTTTTCCCAATCCCCATTTTAATTGGTCCTCACATACTTTACTAATGTCTTAAACCTATTGCCTCTTTTTAGCATTTCTGAAAATTCCATCCATGTGCCTAGTTAGTTCCCCCATATAAAAGTCCTTTTCTTACAGTTCTCCAGACATGATACTTCCTTCTTCCCTTTTGTAATTCTCTTTTCTCCCCTGCAGCAACTTCCCAGCCAGAAGACAGTTGTGGTGGAAGCAGGAAAAAAGCAGAAGGCCCCAAAGAAGAGAAAAAAGAAAGACCCTAACGAGCCTCAGAAGCCAGTTTCAGCATATGCTTTATTCTTTCGTGATACACAGGCTGCCATCAAGGGACAGAATCCCAATGCCACTTTTGGGGAGGTGTCAAAAATTGTGGCCTCCATGTGGGATAGTCTTGGAGAGGAGCAAAAACAGGTGAACAAAACATGGAGGGACTAGTGGGTAGTGAATGTCCTAGAAAGTTTTAAGGGGATAAAAAACTAAGTGTTCTTTTAACTTTTTAAAGTTGTTCTTATTTAACATCAACTGTTTGTTAATAGCATTCACAGATCATACTTTGTCTTAGAAGTTACAGCCATCCACTGAATCTAAACCCCATTTTTTTCCCATCTGTAAAATTAGGCCATTCCTTGGTAAATTGCATCTCTAAAATCCACTAGCCTAAGTTTGAATTTAGTTTAGTTTATGGTTTTCTCACTGGCCTAGTATAAACTTGAAAACTATAGTTAATCTCTCTAAATTTAATATGGATTTAAAAAATAGTGGTGCCTGGGTGGCTCAGTTGGTTAAGTATCCAAATCTTGGTTTCAGCTCAGGTCATGATCTCAGGATCATGAGACTGAGTCCCACATTAGGCTCTGCACTGGGTGTGGAGCTTGCTTAATATTCCCCCCCGCCCCTCCTCCACTTCTACCCCCACCTCACTTGCTCTCAAAAAATAAATGAAAATTATAATATTATGTAAATATACGATAGTTAGCATTGAAGATGGCTAGAATTATCATTGCCCTAGACTCACTAGGTCTTGTGTCAAAGTGAGTCTGCTACTTTAATATATGAAACAAAAAACTGA
The DNA here is from genome assembly GCF_002007445.2 of Ailuropoda melanoleuca. Classification (NCBI taxonomy): domain Eukaryota; kingdom Metazoa; phylum Chordata; class Mammalia; order Carnivora; family Ursidae; genus Ailuropoda; species Ailuropoda melanoleuca. Next base: position 1,330,888 of record NC_048237.1, read on the forward strand.
AATTTATAACTTATAACAGCTATCTATTGTACTCAACAAACCACAAATTCAATAGCTCTAAATAGTGGCAGTTTATTTCTCATGATAATGCGAATTGGTTAGATGGTTTTTCTGATGTTCTTGCCTGGGCTCACTCTTGTGGCTGTAGTCAAATGATAGCTGGTATGGCTGGCCAGGGTGACCTGTTCCCATGTCTGACTTTGGGTGCTACTTGTTGGCTTAGATTCCTGCCCATTCACATGGCCTCTCATCCTTCAAAAGGCTAGACTGGCTTCCTTATAGTATAGCAGACTTAGAGCAAGATCTCTGTCACTTCAGCCATCTTCTTGTGCTCAAAGCAATTCACAGAACTATCCCAGATTCAAAGGAAGGGGAAAGGTTTCAGCCCTCAATGGAAGAAAAAGTATGCAAGATGGGAGGAATTCTTGTGTCCATCATTGCAAATAATTTGCCACATTCCTTAAGGGGGAGTATACCCATTAGACACAATCCCAGACTAAGCAGACTATTGATCTTATATAATGTTTGGATCTGGATTTTTTTTTGTTGTTTTCTATTATAAAAGTGGGCATGGGTTGGTGCTAGCTTTAGAAGTGTAGTTGTTCTGGCAAGACTTGCTGATTGGCTGACTTTCAGATGCATGGTCACTGGAAAGTCTGCCATGGAGGCTGTCTTGATTACTAGCTTCCAGAAGTGTATTCACTAAAAAGAGTTGTCAGTATTTAACTGAGATGAATTGTCATTCACTGATAAGTAATACAGAATTATTAGTCTTTTCTAGGACTGTCGGGACTTTTTAAACAGTCTCTCCCTTTCCTGTAGGTGTATAAGAGGAAAACTGAAGCTGCCAAGAAAGAGTATCTGAAGGCTCTGGCTGCATATAAAGACAATCAAGAGTGTCAGGTAAGAGGGTTATTTAAAGCAATAAACAGATTTTTGGTGCTACTTATTAGCAGTTATAAGAAGTAAATACCACCAAAAACCTGTGGGACCTATAAATACTATGTTGTATTAAAAGCTTAAAAGTAGGGGCGCCTGGGTGGCGCAGTCGTTAAGCGTCTGCCTTCAGCTCAGGGCGTGATCCCGGTGTTCTGGGATCGAGCCCCACATCGGGCTCCTCTGCTGGGAGCCTGCTTCTTCCCTCTCCCACTCCCCCTGCTTGTGTTCCCTCTCTCGCTGGCTGTCTTTCTCTGTCAAATAAATAAATAAAATCTTTAAAAAAAAAAAAAAGCTTAAAAGTATATAACAGGTTTCCTATTATTTCCAACATAAACCTTGCCACAGTCTGTCTTTTACAGGGACTTATTTACTCCCACAGCTCTTTTCTTTCTTTTTTCCACTCTGTATATCTTTTCTTGGGAGGTGATTAGAGTGACTATGTTCTGGGGAAGAGAGTACATTTCCCAATGACTTTTTTTTTTGGGGGGGGGTCTTTTAGGCCACTGTGGAAGCAGTAGAATTGGATCCAGTGCCACCATCACAGACTCCTTCTCCACCTCCTATGGCTACTGTTGACCCAGCATCTCCAGCACCAGCCTCAACAGAGCCCCCTGCCCTGTCCCCTTCCATTGTTGTTAACTCCACTCTTTCCTCCTATGTGGCAAACCAGGCATCTTCTGGGGCTGGCGGTCAGCCCAATATCACCAAGTTGATTATTACCAAACAGATGTTGCCCTCTTCTATTACTATGTCTCAAGGAGGGATGGTTACCGTTATCCCAGCCACAGTGGTGACCTCCCGGGGGATCCAGCTAGGCCAAACCAGTACAGCCACTATCCAGCCCAGTCAACAAGCCCAAATTGTCACTCGCTCGGTGTTGCAGGCAGCGGCAGCAGCTGCTGCTTCCATGCAACTACCGCCACCCCGCTTACAACCCCCTCCCCTGCAACAGATGCCTCAGCCCCCCACTCAGCAGCAAGTGACCATTCTGCAGCAGCCTCCCCCACTTCAGGCCATGCAACAGCCTCCACCTCAGAAAGTTCGAATCAATTTACAGCAACAGCCACCTCCTCTGCAGATCAAGATTGTCCCCCCACCCACTCTGAAAATGCAGACAACCTTAGTCCCACCAGCTGTGGAAAGTAGTCCTGAGCGGCCTGTGAACAACAGCCCTGAGGCCCATACAGTGGAGGAGACCTCTCCTGAGACAATCTGTGAGATGATCACAGATGTAGTTCCTGAGGTAAGCCTGTTTTCAAGTCTTTCTCCATACCAGTAGCAAGGTAGAATTATTTTGGTTGACCCAATAAAAGTGGAGGTTGCTACAAGCATTTAATGTCTGGCAACCAGGAGTTCCTGCAGGAGTTCCCTGTGACTGTGACTTGTCCTACCCAAGATAATCTGTAGCGTTCTTGGTGAGAAACATTGGTGGTCTGGGACAGACCACCCCTTAATTAAGCAAGTCATACCGCAGTTCTATGCGAGAGGATACAGCCTAAGCATAGAGTTGTTTTTCAGAGGTATCTATCCAAGGATCCTAAACTTTGGAGATACAAATTCTTCCATTTCTCCTACATCTCTGCCGCTTGGCTTGATGTTTTAAGTGGGGGATGGATAGCTTGAAAAAAATTGGTTCATATCATTGAATCTTTCCAAAGAGACATAAACAGATGCCAGTTACCCTCGTTTTAATCTGTACATCACCAGTACTCATTTTAAATAAATTATGGGTCTGTTTTGAGACTCCAGGTCACAATTAATGAAGCCATCATTTAAAGAAAAATAACCCCCCATCAGCAGGAAACTATGAAATATCCAAGGTCTTTCCCTTTTTCTAATGGCATATTTTGTCTCTCTTAGCCCTCCCAATCCTAGTTGAGGTAAACCAGCCTCTACTCACACTCTACTTTTGACTTTTTCAGAGAAGTATTATTCAAGTGTGGAATAAAGTCAGTGATAAGATTAAAATTAAAGAGTACTAGCATGTGGCCAGCATTCCGCTGATTGGAAGAATCTTCATGTCAGTGTGCTTGGCAAAGTTCTAAAGCTGCATATAGAGGGGGACACCAAGGACACTTTTAGGACTCTGTCCCTGCATGTGAAGGATTTTAATACCCGGTACTCCATTGGCTCCCAGTTAATTTGACTAGCTGGCTAGTTAAGTAAGTAGCAATCTAATTCGTCTTTGGTGCTCTCTTCCTCTCATAGGTTGAGTCTCCTTCTCAAATGGATGTTGAATTGGTGAGTGGGTCTCCTGTGACACTCTCACCCCAGCCTCGATGTGTGAGGTCTGGCTGCGAGAACCCTCCAGTTGTGAGTAAGGACTGGGACAATGAGTACTGCAGCAGTGAATGTGTGGTGAAGCACTGCAGGTGAGCTCACAGTTTCCCTTCTTGTAATTCATGTATTGCTCAGTTAACTGCAGGAAAACTGGGTAACCCTGAGCATATGTAATCAGCATCACCTGACCTTAGGTAAACTAGGTTGCCGTATGTATGTCTGATTGTAGAGGCTACTAGAAAAGCTTCCCCTGCTTAAAAAGAGCTTACATTTGCCACATAGACAAAGATGATATCATTAACAATTTTTGCTTTTTGGTTACATTATGTTCAGTTACATATGCTCTTTTAAAAAATTGTAACACCTTAAGCTGTTAGTGACTATGGATATGAGCTTAGCTTCTCTCCTTAGCACAAATCCAGCTACTCAGGGATTAGAATTTGAGGAGAATCATTATGCTAAGTGGTAAATAGCATAAGAAGGTGCTAAGTGTGGCAGGAGTAGGGGTGGGTGGTGGGGCAAGAGAAGTTCTGAAGATTTTGCCCATCTCCCCAATTTTCCTGGGATTTACCTCTATCTATGAAAGTATTGATATTTCCTACATCAAATCTGCTTCAGTGAATCAGGATTGCTTAAGCTTAATTAAGGCCCACTGCCCTTGTATTTGTATGGGGTGATATCATTTCATCTTAATGAAGCTATTTCAGACAGAATTCAGAAAGACTAGGCTGTAATTCTAAGTTTATGTGTATCTCTTCTCTCTCAGGGATGTCTTCTTGGCCTGGGTGGCCTCTAGAAATTCCAACACAGTGGTGTTTGTGAAGTAACTCTTCCTGTTCTCCAAGCCAGTCAAGACTTCTCCGTGGGGAACCTGTCTAAGAGCCTCTTTCTAAAAAACAAGCTGGGCTTCTGGTAGTGCCTGATTTTAACTGATGGTCCTTCATGCTTCTCCCCTTTTCTGTCTCTTCAGTAGGGGCCATACCGTGGAGCAAGGCCACTGAGTTTGCTGTAATCTGGAATTGCTTTTTACTTTCAAGTACAGGCAGAGATACCAGTGATAATAGCAGAGGAAAGGGTGAAGGGAATATGAATAAGCAGAACATGGGGGTGGTGCTGGTGGGGGGCTGTTTGAGGAAACTCAGGATAATGGTCATAGGACATGCCTGAACAATTATTAAAATGATGGGAGAATATTCAGCTTTGAGCCTAGGCTAAAACACCGTGTGCATCCACTTTAAAGGGGATAAAAAGTTGCATTAAAGGTTATCTCTTAAACAGGAACGATTGCTATCACACCTATACATTGCTCTGAGAACAAAAGTTTTCAAAAGAGCAGGCACCCTGGGCTATAGGGAAAATACCATCACCTGGGAGTTTCTTATTTATTTCTCTTTACAAATAATGTTATTTCTTTAGTCCGTGATTCTCCTCCTTGCACTTACCACAGTTTATAAGTGTAAAAGGCAGGAGTCTATATCCTTAATATAAGAGGTTTTACCAAAGTCTAAAGAAGTTGTGTTCACTTGTGTTTGATGAAATATCTTTTAAAAATAGGCTAGAGGTGTTTTCACTTACATAATATATAGGCTAATTCTTTGTATACCCTAGGCATTTATTTAAATTTAATCTAAGATGTGCTTATCTTACTTTTCTTAGAAATACGCTAAACAGACAAGCAAAGCCACACAGCTGTAAAAGAGTAAACAAATATTTAGAGCATGTCAGTCCTAACGATGATAACCTTAAGTGAAATCAAACCTTACCTTCAGAAATAGCTGTCCCAGAGAACCCCTTCTTGAGTACGACGTTCATGTAGTACTGAGAGCTAATCACTTTGGTCCTACACGGTATACTCAACACTAGAATGCTTTCTGTGCACTCATAGTTTGAACCCTTAACACCCAGTGAGGCAGGTAGCACTCCCAGCGTACATACAAGAAATCCTACTGACAGAGAAGTTACACAAGATCACACACTGTTAAGTGACAGAGCCAGATTTTGACCTTGAAATCCCAACTACGATACAAACTTTTATTTAAATAAGGAAGAAAAACTATTGTACAAATATTACTCTTCACGTGCAGCCTGCAGAGCCATGGCTGTAGGTGCTTAGCTCTGTAAGGAAATGCTTCTATAGGTTTTTAGGTTTAGAGATGATACCATCTGGATACCTTTGCTTGAACCGGGCAACCACATCTGGGTCTAGTAGGTGGATCCCATCCAATTGGTTTCCAAGGGTGATCCTGAAGTAAGGATACAGAAGGGGCAAACCAAAAAATCCTGGAATTAAAAGGCTTAATATTGTTAAAAGATGCATACCTTTTATTAAGGCTGCCTATCATCTCACCTAAAATTCATGCCAATTTTTTAAGAAGACCTGAATATTAGAGTAGTAGTATGACTGGTTAGGGATTGGGCACAGATTTTTGTGTTAGAACAGGCTGGATTTGTACCACCTAAGGGTTAATAACAGACACCTAACCAGGCATACTTCACAAAGTTGCTGCCAATTAGTATTCTTTGGATAAACAGAATGCTAGCAACATGTCTTTCAAAGCTCTAACAGTATGAAAGATGCTAAAACTGTTGACAGAGTAAGTGGATTCTTCACCACCAGGGGGCAGATTCAATACATCCCATAGAATAACTGAGGCAGTTCTTCGGTAGAGACCCTTTGGAGAGCAGTGGTTGGAGTCTTAAAACCTGTTGGGTCTCCAGTGAATGTTGCAGAGCCCCATCAAACATTAAATACCAGCTTGGATGTCTTATGAAGCCTCTCAAGCCCATTTTTAGATTATTGAAATAAGAGGTAAAGCTCTACTAACATCCATCCTTGACCATAAACAGGAGGGTTACTATGTCCTGGTCGCCTTACCAGTTGGGCTGCACATTGTGTGGTCGTCCAAATAACTCAATCTTGCGAGTGCCAGGGGATAGTCTCTCAATCATGCCATAGATTTCATCTGGTTTATGACTGGTAGAACGAACCTAGGAAAGCAAGGCTCTAGTTACTTTTAAGTTACCAAAGATTGCAAGTCTAGCCCTTTCCATTTATATTTATGATCAAATGAACCTGGAACACACCTGACTTGAATAACGTGGAAGGTTTGGATGCCTGGGGAAGCACATACCTCAGCTACGATCACATCGCAATCCAGACCCTGGTTGAAGCCTTGGGGATTTCCTTTGACACCAACCTGCTCACCACAGAGAACAGATTACCTTACGGAACCCCCAGCATTTGAACTTTTTCTCAATAAGAAGTCCAACAATTCCTCTTTCTCCTCCACCTATTGAACTGGGCCCCACTGCTGCTCACCAAGCAGTGTTCCTTCCCGTGGTTCAACCAGTGACCTGTACGGCCTGTCCGAATGATGCGCTGCAGTTGATTTGTCTTCACCCAGATAATTTCATCTACCCGCTCGTAACTGTGGGACATAAGAAAGAGAACTAGGGCTTTAATCAGGCCTTCACAGTTTCGGGGGTAGTACCATCTACTCTACAGAGGAAAGGACTCACAGGGAATATTCTGGGAGAAGAGAATACATCTCAACTACAGCAATTACGCTTCTATTTCCTTCAAAAGAAAGCAACACAATGATCGCTACTTACCCCCAGAGATTCAGACATTCTCTGCCCAACTCCATGGCCCTAAAAGAAAAGGGTTAAACAGCTACTTTCATGTCCGTATTTTTTATCCCTTCAAGATACCGAAGTGTTTTCAGTAGACATTCAGTGAACATTCACATGCAAGACACCATTAGGGCAACAGGATGGATCTAAGAATGAAAACATAAAACAGTATCTATTCTCAATGGCCTTACCTTTCACAAGGAACAAATGTGAAATTAAATAGAAATCAGGTATCATTTGTGTTATAAATAGGCATTACGTCTCAGTAGCAAAAAAGGCTGACTTAGTCTTACATTTAATAGCAGGGCTAGGAAAACCCCAGATTTCATTCCCACCCAGTACTCACTCTGTACTATATCTGCCCATACCTACATATCTTTGAACTGCATTACCTGCCTGTGACCCAGAGGAAGAGAAAGCCATCATCCTGCAGTACTGGTATGTTGAGCCTGCGCATCTCATCATCTGTCAGGGTCCCATAGGGCAGCTCCATGTGAATATCCCAGGGTGGGTCAGCCATCACAACTGCAAACTTGCCCAAGATACTGACGTCCAGGTAGCGGATATCACAACAGATCCACTGCATGAGGTGGTATTTGGTCATCTTCCCTTCCTTCACTCTCAGATTCATGGCCCCAGTCCCTTTTTTCCATTTGATTTTCCTAATCCCTTATAAATATGTATATCCCACACCATTCCCAATCAGCAAGAGAGATTGCTGATGATGCCTGCTTTCCTACATGTATGGCTGCCCTACTCAGAAGTCCCTGAGCTGAAATAAGTTTTCTGAGCAGACAGGTACCTGAGGAGGGAAAAGTCGATCTGCATTGGAGTCACCTCCAACACTCTGTGTAAGAGCAAGCTCCTGGCTGGGTGTACGGTCTTTGCTCCCAGGAGCCTCAGAATCCATGCAAGCATCGATTTCATAGTGAACATATTTGCAGGTATCCATGTGGAAGCACGTGTTAAGGAAAGAGCAGTCACCTAATGACTCATCAGTGTGTTTATTGATGATTCGTCTGGGAAAATAAAAAGGGAGAATGAGAATCAAATGGTGTTCCAGAGTTAGAGCCCATAGTTCAAGTTCCAAACTGTTTCAAAATTTTGTCTTTTATTACCCTCTCCTAATTTTATCTTGAGAGCTTCCTCCAAGAGTTTTCAAAGAAAGGAAGCAGGTGACATGGAAATCCATAATTCACACTAAAGAAGAATCTAATTCCTCTCTGAGCAAAGACAACTTTCTTAGGGCAGGAAAGAAAGGCTTGCTGGTTAAGGCTGAACAGAACATTGACCTAAGAGCCCACATTCCTATTTCTACTAAGATCATCCTTCCAGAGAACTTTAACTTCTACTAGGCCTCAGAGACAGAGATGCCTGGCTAATGCAAGAAGAAAGGGGCATTATTTTTTAAAAATCTCACATCTATTTGGGAGCACCGTCTATATTCCCTCTCACAAAACACTACTACTGAAAATACATCTTCAGAATCTGGAGGTCTAAGACAAATCATTAAAACCATTTAGTAACAGGACCAAAGACGGAACCCCAGTGACTGGAAGGAATGTGCTGAGAAGGAATGAGTGCTTCTGGGAGCCCCACCCACCCCACCTCTCTCCCTCCCAAGACACCTGAAGTGCAGCTTGCGGCAGGGCCGATCAGCATCACTGGCTTTCATGCACTCCTCCTTGGTTCCATAGTCACAGAACTCCTGTACTTGGGCCCGACCTCGTGAGCGAAACTTTTCAACAATGGACTGTTCCTTGGCTGTTGTTGTATTTAATAGCTCTAGGATCTCCTGACTGACCTGTGACAAAAGAAGCCTTAGACTTAAAAGGGTTTACAGATAAAATGAGTCCTAAACCACCTCCTTAAATTCTACTTGACAATGTCCTGTTCTAAGAGGTGAATGAGCTAACCTAATATGGGAAAATTGGAGTCCTAGGAGAAGAGATCTGTCATGGGTTCAGTCCTTTCTTACAGATCTGCATTTTGGGTGGAATTAAAATATAAGAAGCCTGGTTCCTACTGCTAAGCATTAAATTAACTTCCCCTCCCCAGGAAAGCAATCCTTCAAGGGCGCCTGGGTGGCTCAGTCGTTAAGGGTCTGCCTTCGGCTCGATCCCCTCCTGGGATGGAGCCCCACATCAGGCTCCTCCGCTGGGAGCCTGCTTCTTCCTCTCCCACTCCCTCTGCTTGTGTTCCCTCTCTCACTGGCTCTGTCAAATAAATTAAATCTAAAAAAAAAAAAAAAAAAAAAAGGAAAGCAATCCTTCCCACCAAAACCACTTACATTTACATAACCAAGTACTAAGCACTTTACTGTTTAGCTGAGTCTATGCAACAGTTCATATTTGCACATCTAGAAGTACCAAATGGATAAGAATTTATGAGTCCATTATTTATATTCAGAATCACAGTTAACTGCCAATTCACACTGTTTAATCATCAGTTTCCATAATTAATGGTCCATGTAACTACCTTCCAGTATTCATCTTCATTCATCTCCCTCTGTTCCTATATTTGGGTTCCTCTTCCGTTTACCTGATGATTCTTCCAACGTCAAACATTCAAAATCGCAGTTTTCTCAACATTGGCATTATTGACATCAGGGGTGAAGTAATTCTTTGTTGTATGGGGACTATCCTACTATTATTGTAGGATGCTTAACAGCATTGCTTGTCTCTACCCACCAGACGCCTGTAGCACTCCTGTGTGTCATGACAACCACAATGTCTTCAGACATTGCCAAATGTTCTCTGGGGGATGGAAGGGGGAAAATAATCCCCAGTTGAGAACCACTTTTCTAAATCTTCAACCCTAAGAACTGCTCCTCGCCCTAGGGGTAAATCCCTCCCAATCAAAGCTGTAATTCAAAGTGTCTGTGAGGAGCGCCGGGTTGGCTCACTTGGTAGAGCTTTCATCTCTTGATCTTGGGGTTGTAAGTCTGAGCCCCACAATGGGTGTAGAGATTACTTAAATAAAATCTTGGGGGAAAAAAAAAAACAAAGTATATGTGTGAAAGCATTTCCATGTACCCCTACCTTCTTACTCTGTTGTTCCTTAGTAGACTGTTGGTTCAGAAGGCTCTCTATCTCCAGATCAACATCCGAGGCAGCATGTTTCCTTGATTTCTTGGTTGGCTCCTTGGCTGCTTCTGATGCCGAAGAGGCCAGGCCAGAAGCCAAAGAGCTAGCAAAGGCAGCTACTGTGGCTGAGTCCTGCTCTGCACGCCGCTTCTGCCCCGCAATAGTCCCTGTTACCTCCCCAGGGCCCTTCTTTTCTGCCACAGCGCCCATCATGGCAGAGAGCTTGGAATGATCCGCATAGGTCACAAGAGTGGGATGTGCGTCATCTTGTAAGAGACCTCGCTTTACCTCAATCAACTCCTGAGCCGCAAACTTCTGTAGGAGGCTTTCTACCCCATCTTGAGTGGCAGGGGCATCTGGCTAGGGAAAGAGGGGAGGAGAAGGAAATAAGACACTGACCATGAACTGAAGCAAAGAAGTGGTATATCCCAACCCTGCCTTATCAGATCGTTACCGTGGAGATGGCAAGACGGATGGACACAGCATCAGTGGGCAATGTTAAGGCCAGATCAGAAAGATGGTGTAGCAATTTCTTCTCTAACTCAGGGTCTGTGGCTAGTTCAGGCACTGCTGAAGCTGTGCTGGGCTTAGGGCCACCAGAAGTGGGCGCAGTAGGCACTGGGCTGTCACTGCGGAAGGTGGGAGACAGTGCTGCCTCTGGATTTCGTAGATCTACAAGTAAAGAAAAGCGAAGAAAATGACAAAGGGCAACCGCTGTAGGTCTGTCTATACACTCCTCAGGAGTCAAATCCTCCAATGTTCCCAGCACGTACTTTCATTTCGTGCAGAGAATTCTCTGACCAAATTCAGCACTAGATCACCTTTCCTCAATCATACTCAAGCATTCACTGCTTTGCTGAGATAATCCTGGATTTTCTGGGAAACACTTAGCTTTTTTCTACTGACTAAGAGGTATTTTCCTAATTCCTGTCCCCACTGTGCTTCAGAAGAAATCAGCAGCATGGTAGATTTAAATGTCCATACCACCTCCCTTCAGCCACCCTAATGACAACTGAAAAAATCAACCCAAATTTAGGGGCACCTGGGTGGCACAGTCGGGTAAGCATCCCAACTCTTAATTTCACCTCAGGTCCTGATCTCAGGATCCTGAGTTTGAGCCCCATGGTGGGCTCTGAGCTCAGCGGCAAAGCTACTGAGAGTTTCTCCCTCTCCCTCTGCCCCTCCCCCAGCCTGCTAGTGCATAAGCACACACACTGTCTCTCTCTAGTAAATAAGTAAACCTTTAAAACAAGTTTTTTAAATAATAGCCCAAATTCTAAAGCCAGAAATACTTCTAACAACCTAAGCTGTGTTCAGCTCTTCTGAGGAATGGAGTTCGAATTTTAATGAATTAAGGCCACTGGACATCAGAAGGTACGTAAAATGACAGTATTGAGGATTAGAATAGGACCTTTTTTTTCTTTTTAAAGACTTTTTTTTTATTTTTTATTTTTTTTTTAATTTATTTTTTTTTNAACAACCTAAGCTGTGTTCAGCTCTTCTGAGGAATGGAGTTCGAATTTTAATGAATTAAGGCCACTGGACATCAGAAGGTATGTAAAATGACAGTACTGAGGATTAGAATAGGACCTTTTTTTTCTTTTTAAAGACTTTTTTTTTATTTTTTATTTTTTTTTAATTTATTATTTTTTTTTATTTATGCNTAACGCCGGGATCACGCCCTGAGCCGAAGGCAGACGCTTAACCGCCGTGCCACCCAGGCGCCCCTATTTTTTATTTTTTTAAGATTTTATTTATTTGACAGACAGCCAGCGAGAGAGGGAACACAAGCAGCGGAATGGGAGAGGAGGAAGCAGGCTCCTAGCAGAGCAGGGAGCCCATGCAGGGCTCGATCCCAGGACCCTGGGATCACACCCTGAGCCCAAGTGAAGACTGGGCCACCCAGGCGCCCCTAAAGATTTTAAGTAATCTCTAAACCCAATACAGGGCTCAAACTTACAAGCCCGGGATCAAGAGTCGTATGCTCTACTGACTGAGCCAGCCAGGTGCCCCTAGAATGTGACCTTGAACACTCAAACACAAAAGTAATACTTTCTCTAAAACTTTGCAGAAGCCCTGGTCACCAAATGATACTTCTTGACTGTATTTTTATCACTTACCCTATTACTTCACAAACAGGTAGCCATCATAACCTTAATAAGACTTAAGAACTCAAATTAGGATAACACATTACCTTTTAGAAAGCTTAATATATATGATTATTTAGTTAAAATACAGATGGGGGCATCTGGCTGGCTCAGCGAGTAGAGCATTCAACTCTTGATCTTGGGGTTGTGAATGTGAGCCCCATGGTGGGTGTAGAGATTACCTAAAAATAAAATCTTTAGGGGCACCTGGGTGGCTCTGCCAGTTAAACGTCTGCCTCCAGCTCAGACTACCATCCTGGGGTCCCGGGATCGAGCCCCTCGTGGGGCTCCCTGCTTAATGAGGAGTCTGCTTCTTCCTCCATCCCTCCTCCTGCTTGTGCTCTCTCTCGCTCACTCTCTCTCTCAAATAAATCAGATCTTTAAAAAATAATAAAATACAAATGAAATATTAAACTTAGGAACTATATCAGAATTCTGTTAAATATTATAAAATATAAGTGAGTCCTTAGTTTACATTTAGAAATATTTTGGTTACTTAAACATTTTTACTCTAATGGAATTGACTTCAGTAAAATTTGACTCACAAATTCCCAGGAAAATAGATCTGAACTATATCGAACACCTTGCTGTAACAGTTAAATTTTATGAAAATAAGTTATACCCTATTTGGAAAATAAGATTCCACAATTCAATACTAGGCTGGAAATGTTAAATGACTGACCGAACTTTCTTCACTTTGCTTACGACTGGATTCCTTTATGTTCTGCTGAATCTTAGAGTAGAACATTTGCCAGATAAACTGATACAAGTTCTTTGTTTTGTTTGGCAAAGAGGTACTGTATATATAGTGGAAAGTTCCCTGAAGCACTTTCAAGGTCGGGACGAGAAAGAATTCAAGGGCAACAGACCCAAGCTAAAAACATGTAAGAGGGGCGCCTGGGTGGCACAGCGGTTAAGCGTCTGCCCTGTCTGCCTTCAGCTCAGGGCGTGATCCCGGCGTTACAGGATCGAGCCCCACATCAGGCTCTTCTGCTATGAGCCTGCTTCTTCCTCTCCCACTCCCCCTGCTTGTGTTCCCTCTCTCCCTGGCTGTCTCTATCTCTGTCGAATAAATAAAAATCTTAAAAAAAAAAAAAATGTAAGAAACATAAGTGACAATTATTATTTTAGCTTACTTGGAAAACTACAGGCAAAATTTCTGCACTGAACAGGATTGAATGATGACTACTGAAGTCCTTGCAATTCAGAGATTCTAGGAGTCTAATAAACTTGAGCTAAAAAACCCCAATTACAATTTACACTGGGATAAAACTCTGAGCTGTTTTTTTCTTTAAGCAGTCAAGTTTTAAAATTTTTTGAAGTAACCAAAAGTTTCTTTCATTAAGCAATTTAAGCACAATCAATAGTAAGTATCATTATTAAGGCAGAAGAAACAAGGTATTTTAAAATTAGGATTTCAGGGACGCCTGGGTGGCTCAGTCGGTTAAGTGTCTACCTTTGGCTCAGGTTATGATCCCAGGGTCCTGGGATCAAGTCCTGCATTGGGCTCCTTGCTCGGCAGGGAGCCTGCTTCTCCCTTTGCCTGCTGCTCCCCCTGCTTGTGTGCGTGCTCTGACAAATAAATAAATAAAATCTTAAAAAAAAAAAAATTAGGATTTCAGGGGCCCCTGAGTGGCTCAGTCAGTTAAGCATCTGCCTTTGGCTCCTGCCTTTGGCTCAGGTCATGATCTCAGGGTCCTGGGATGGAGCCCCACCTCGGGCTCCCCGCTAAGCAGGGAGTCTGCTTCTCTCTCTCCATCTCCCCCTCCCCCCGGCACGTGCCCACATGCTCTCTCTCAAATAAATAAACAAAATATTTAAANCTCTCTCAAATAAATCAGATCTTTAAAAAATAATAAAATACAAATGAAATATTAAACTTAGGAACTATATCAGAATTCTGTTAAATATTATAAAATATAAGTGAGTCCTTAGTTTACATTTAGAAATATTTTGGTTACTTAAACATTTTTACTCTAATGGAATTGACTTCAGTAAAATTTGACTCACAAATTCGCAGGAAAATAGATCTGAACTATATCGAACACCTTGCTGTAACAGTTAAATTTTATGAAAATAAGTTATACCCTATTTGGAAAATAAGATTCCACAATTCAATACTAGGCTGGAAATGTTAAATGACTGACCGAACTTTCTTCACTTTGCTTACGACTGGATTCCTTTATGTTCTGCTGAATCTTAGAGTAGAACATTTGCCAGATAAACTGATACAAGTTCTTTGTTTTGTTTGGCAAAGAGGTACTGTATATATAGTGGAAAGTTCCCTGAAGCACTTTCAAGGTCGGGAGGAGAAAGAATTCAAGGGCAACAGACCCAAGCTAAAAACATGTAAGAGGGGCGCCTGGGTGGCACAGCGGTTAAGCGTCTGCCTTCAGCTCAGGGCGTGATCCCGGCGTTACAGGATCGAGCCCCACATCAGGCTCTTCTGCTATGAGCCTGCTTCTTCCTCTCCCACTCCCCCTGCTTGTGTTCCCTCTCTCCCTGGCTGTCTCTATCTCTGTCGAATAAATAAAAATCTTAAAAAAAAAAAAAATGTAAGAAACATAAGTGACAATTATTATTTTAGCTTACTTGG
>NC_048237.1:1347207-1386731 GCF_002007445.2 Ailuropoda melanoleuca
CTTTGGCTCAGGTCATGATCTCAGGGTCCTGGGATGGAGCCCCACCTCGGGCTCCCCGCTAAGCAGGGAGTCTGCTTCTCTCTCTCCATCTCCCCCTCCCCCCGGCACGTGCCCACATGCTCTCTCTCAAATAAATAAACAAAATATTTAAAAATTAGGATTTCAGGCATTACATCCACAAATTGTTCTATATGTTATATACTGATTTAGCTCATTATTATACACTGATATAACTCATTATACATTTGTTTTATACATTATATTCTGATATAACTCGTTATATATCTTTAATTCCTACAGTATGACAAAGAGAGTAAATCATATTAGCTACTAAACCAAAGATAACGATAACAGAAAATGGGGCTAAAGGAAGATGTGGGTAAGTTTTAAGTCAATACCCAGGATACAGGTCCTGTTATGCAGCTCTGAAATTTTTTTTTCAGCTCTGAAATTTTTAATATTTTAGGGTAAGCCATAAATTATCCATTACCCTTCCCCCTTAATTCATGTTCAAACTTTGTGCCAGGTACCTTACATATGCTGCTGCCATTAATATGAGCTTTATTTTGTTTTTTAAAAAACGACTACAGCATCTGGGTGGCTCAGTCAGTTAAGCATCTAGCTCTTGGTTTTGGCTCAGGTCATGATCGCATGGGTCATGAGATCAAGCCCCACTTCAGGCTATGTGCTTAGTGGGGAGTCTGCTAGAAGATTCTCTCCCTCTGCCCCTCCCCCCCACTCACTGGGGGGCCCTCTCTCTCTAAATACATCTTTAAAAAATAAAGGCCTAGGGGCGCCTGGGTGGCTCAGTCCTTAAGCATCTGCCTTTGGCTCAGGGCGTGATCCCGGTGTTCTGGGATCGAGCCCCACATCAGGCTCCTCTGCTGGAAGCCTGCTTCTTCCTCTCCCACTCCCCCTGCTTGTGTTCCCTCTCTCGCTGGCTGTCTCCATCTCTGTCAAATAAATTAAAAATCTTAAAAAATAAAAATAAAAAATAAAAATATATAAAAAATAAAGGCCTAAAAAAGTAATAATAAAAATTTTAAAAGGCCTAAGCTCCCTATAGATAATACCCACTACACCTTTTTTTTTAAACCACCTTAAGGGAAAATAAATTAATTAAATAAATCAACCAACCAACCACTTTAAGGTACGACTGACATGTAAAATGCTAAACATATTTAACAGATATAACTTGATGAGTTTGGAAATAAGGATACACACCTATGAAACCATCACTACTGTGAAGGCCATAAACCTATCTATCACCTCCCAAAGTTTCATTCCACAGCCTTTATTATTATTTTTGTTTCTGTTAAGACCACATAATGTAAGATCTACCCTCTTAGAAAAAAAATTATTACATTTTTTTTTTTTAAGTAATCTCTACACCCAACGTGGGACGGGAGCTCACAACCCCAAGGATCAAAAGTCACATGCTCTGAGGCTGAGCCAGCCTGGTGCCCCCTATCATCTTAGAAAATTGGAAGTATACGATGCGGTATAGTTAGCTATAGGCACTATGCTGTAAAGCAGATCTCTACAACTTACTTACCTCGCGTTAACTCAAAGTTTGTACCCTATGATCATCACCTCCCCACTCCCCCTCACTCCAGCCCCCAGCAATCAGCATTCTACTCTCTACTTCTACGACTTAACTGTTTTAGAGTCTATGTCTCAAATACGATCTAAGTAAGATTATACGGTATTTGTCTTTCTGTGTCTGACTTATTTCACTTAGCATAATGTCCTCCAGGTCTATCTGTATTGTCATAAGCAGCAGGATTTCCTTTATTTATGGCTGAATAATATTTCATGGTATGCATATTCCATTATCTTTATCCAATCATGCAATGATGGACAGTTTGGCTGTTTCCGTATCTTGGCTATTGTAAGCATCACAATGAACACCGGTGTGCAGGTAGAGACCCAGATTTCAATTCCTTTCGATACTTAGAAGTGAGAGTGCTGGAAAATATGGTAGTTCTATTTTTTATTTTTTGAGGAACCACCACACGATTTTCCATAATGGCTATACCAATTTACATTCCCAACAAACAGTGAATCAGGGTTCCCTTTTCTCCTTGCCAACACTTACATTTTGATGTTTTAATAACAGCTATCCTAACAACTGTGAGGTGATATCTCATTATGGTTTTGACTTGCATTGCCGTGATGATTAGCGATGCTTACACCTGTTGGCCACTTGTATGCCTTCTTTGGAGACCTCTCATTACATCTTGATTTTGCCTATTTTGCTTGTTTTTTGCCCATGTGACTTAAAAGAAAATGAGAACATTGTCACTGATTAAAAATAAATGTCAAGGGGCGCCTGGGTGGCTCACTCAGTCAAGGGCCCAACTCTTGGTATCAGCTCGGGTCTTGATCTTAAGAGTCATTAAGTTCAAGCCGTGTTGGGCTCCACACTGTGCATGGAGCCTACTTCAAAATAAATACGTAAATAAAATAAAAGTCAAAATACAAAGCATTTTCCATGATTTCAAATTTTCAATCAGTGCTTTAGAAACATTCTTGATGTAATCAAATGTAATCAAATGCAATCAAATGTAATCAAACCTAAATTCTGTTTGGGAACATAACTTATTCATTGCCACATTACTTTTCATTACTACCATAAATAATGGTTCTTGAGATACTTAGCTTAAATATGTAATAATATCACATTATTTCTTTGATAAATATTTTCTCTATTACGTTTATTTGAAATGAAACCCAGAATCTAACAGTTCAAAGAAAAAAAGCAATCTACTTGACATTGTTTTATCTGTTTTTACATTTAAAATAACAATATATAACTTTGGTTAAATGTTAATGCTTTGGTTTTCTTTCCTACCATGTGAACATACTACCCAACTTCTCATGCAACTGTTACTTGCTATTTCTAAAATAGACTTTTTTTTTTTAAGATTTTATTTATTTATTTGAGAGAGAGAACGTGCGCGCACATGCACAAGCAGGGGGAGCAGTGGAGGGAGAGGGAAAAGCAGGCTCCCCAGGGAGCAGGGAGCCCAATGCAGGGCTCGGTCCCAGGACCCCGAGACCATAACAGAGCCAAAGGCAGATGCTTAACCAACTGAGCCACCCAGGTGCCCCTTAACATACATTTTCAATCCCTAGAACTGGACCCTAACATTTTTTTTTCTCTTTGGTAATTTTACTATAATCACTTGTTTTAAAACTTGTTCTTTTAAAAAATAATCTGCTGGTGTGATTCTGGTTACGAATCCCTGTGTTAATAACACCTCCTGGCAGTATCCTTTTCATGACATTCAAGACACTACAGCTGAAAATACCTCTTTTAAGGTTACTGGGAAGAGGGGCTCACATTTAAATATTGAATTTCCTGGGGGCGGCTGGGTGGCACAGCGGTTAAGCATCTGCCTTAGGCTCAGGGCGTGATCCCGGCGTTGTGGGATCGAGCCCCACATCAGGCTCCTCCCTTTTGAGCCTGCTTCTTCCTCTCCCACTCCCCCTGCTTGTGTTCCCTCTCTCGCTGGCTGTCTCTATCTGTGTCGAATAAATAAATAAAATCTTAATAAAATAAAATAAAATAAATATTCAATTTCCTGAAGTCACATGCAAATTTTTACACGTATATAGCATTTGGAGAAAAGACTCTACTGTTTTATTATTCTTAAAATGTGTTACTAGCAGAAAATGATTAAGAACCTCTGGATTCCAACTCCTTCAGAAAGTATTTGTTCAGTTATTATTTCAATACATTTANATAAAATTAAATAAATATTCAATTTCCTGAAGTCACATGCAAATTTTTACACATATATAGCATTTGGAGAAAAGACTCTACTGTTTTATTATTCTTAAAATGTGTTACTAGCACATGATTACTAGCAAAATGATTAAGAACCTCTGGATTCCAACTCCTTCAGAAAGTATTTGTTCAGTTATTATTTCAATACATTTACTGAGCGCTTCCACTATGCTGGCAACTACACTGATACTATACTTATAATCCCATGAAAAATTCTCTGTGTTGGGTTCAACAAAGTAATACATAATATCTGAGCTTATTCTTTGGTTAAAAGTTCTGCTAAAGGGGCGCCTGGGTGGCACAGCGGTTAAGCGTCTGCCTTCGGCTCAGGGCGTGATCCCGGCGTTATGGGATCGAGCCCCACATCAGGCTCCTCCGCTATGAGCCTGCTTCTTCCTCTCCCACTCCCCCTGCTTGTGTTCCCTCTCTCGCTGGCTGTCTCTATCTCTGTCGAATAAATAAATAAAATATTAAAAAAAAAAAAAGTTCTGCTAAAGATAAAATAGTAGCTCAAAGACATAAAAATACGGCCAGTCTATTAATATAAAACTGTAGGGTGGCTCAATTGGATAAATGTCTGCCTTTGGCTCAGGTCATGATTTCCAGGTTCTGGGATCGAGTTCCGCATCAGGCTCCCTGTTCAGTAGGGAGTCTGCTTGTCTCCCTTACCCTCTGCTCCTTCCCCCATTTGTGCTCTCTCTGTCTCTCTCTCTCTCTCTCAAATACATAAATAATCTTAAAAAAAAAAAAAAGCTGTACTTTATCTCTATGGAAAAGAGTTTGGGGGGGGGCGGCTGGGTGGCACACTTGGTTGGGCATCCGACTCTTGGTTTCAGCTCAGATCATGGTCTCAAAGTCATGAGATGGAGCCCTGTGATGGGCTCTGCATTCAGTGCCAAGTCTGCTTCAGACTCTCTGTGCCACTTGCCCCCCCCACGTGCATGATGCATGCTCTCTCTCTCTCTCTAAAATAAATAAGTTTTTAATTTATTTATTTATTCATGAGAGACAGAGAGAGAGATGCAGAGAGGGAACCCTTCGCGGGACTCAATCTCAGGACCCCAGGATCATGACCTGAGCCTAAGGCAGACATTTAACTGACTTAGCCACCCAGGCGCCTCTAAATAAATAAATCTTAAAAAAAAAAAAAAAAAGGAAAAAANAAAAAAGGAAAAAAGAAAACAGTATGGTGGTTCCTCAAAAAACTGAAAATAGGGAGTACCTGGTTGGCTCAGTTGGTTAAGGGACTGACTCTTGGTTTTGGTTCAGGTCATGATCTCAGGGTCCTGAGATCGAGCCTTGTGCCGAGCTCTGTGAACACGGAGTCTGCTGGAGATTCTTTCCCCCTCCCTCTCCCTCTGCCTCCTCCCCAACCCATGCCAACTCACAGGTGCTCTCTCTAAAATAAATAAATTAAATCTTTTAAAAAAATTGAAAATAGAATTACCATATGATCCAGCAATGTCACTGCTGGATATACATCCAAAAAATTTGAAGCTGGATCTTGAAGAGATATTTGTAAACTGATGCTTATAGCTGCATTATTCACAACAGCCAAAAGCTGGAAGTAACCCAAGTGTCCACCAACAGATAAATGAATAAACAAAATGTGGTATAAAACATACAACGGAATCTTCCTTGGCCTTAAAAAGTAAAGAAATTCTGACACAGGGATGCCTGGGTGGCTCAGTCGGTTGGGCACCTGCCTTCCGATGGGGTCATGATCTCAGGGTCCTGGAATCCAGCCCCGCATCGGGCTCCTTACTCAGTGGGGAGCCTGCTTCTCCGAACTCTGCCTACCGCTCCCCCTGCTTGTGCTCTGTCTCTCTCTCTGACAAATAAAATCTTTAAAAAAAAAGGAAAGAAAGAAATTCTGACACATGCTACAACAGGATGAACCTCGAGGACATTATGCTAGGGGAAAATAAACGAGCCACAAAAAGATATGAGATATCTAAAGTAGTCAAACTCATAGAAACAAAAAGTAGAACGGTGGTTGCCAGGGACTGCACAGGACAGGAAAATAGGGAGTTACTGTTTAATGTATAGAATTTCAGTTTTGCAAGATGAAAAAGTTCTGGAGATTGGTGTACAACAATGTGAATATACTTCAAGTTACTGAGCTATACACTTAAAAATGGTTAAGATGGTAAATTTTTTGTGTATTTTGCCAAAACTGGAAAAAAAAAAAAAAAGTTGTACTTTAAAAATGCCAAACTAAGGAAGGTCTCCCAACAATTCTTTATCCATGGTATTTGCATTCATTAATGATATGGATACGTTTTAGTTCATTTAATATCCTTGTCTTTTCTCACTGAGCTTTGTGGTAAACAACTAAGTATCAGGTTTCAGTAGTGCTATAAAAATCAAGAGGTAGGGGCGCCTGGGTGGCGCAGTCGTTAAAGCGACCGCCTTCAGCTCAGGGCGTGGTCCCGGCGTTCTGGGATCGAGTCCCACATCAGGCTCCTCGGCTAGGAGCCTGCTTCTTCCTCTCCCTCTCCCCTGCTGTGTTCCCTCTCTCGCTGGCTGTCTCTCTGTCACATAAGTAAAAATAAAAAAAATAAGTACAGGCATGAGCAAAANAATCAGGTTTCAGTAGTGCTATAAAAATCAAGAGGTAGTAAGAACATGTTTATTTCCTGAGAGAAAAGAATGGAATGATCTAAATTTTTAGCAAGCCTTTGGTTATATCTTACATGAAAACTTGATTAATAAACTAATAGAGTGGGGGTGCCTGGGTGGCACAGCAGTTAAGCGTCTGCCTTCGGCTCAGGGCGTGATCCCGGCGTTATGTGATCGAGCCCCACGCCCCACGTCAGGCTCCTCCGCTATGAGCCTGCTTCTTCCTCTCCCACTCCCCCTGCTTGTGTTTCCTCTCTCGCTGGCTGTCTCTATCTCTGTCAAACAAATAAATTAAATCTTTAAAAATAAATAAATAAATAAACTAATAGAGTGTGTCCCATGTTTTCCTAAGAATCCTAATGCTCAAAGAAATACATTCTTTGGAATAACCAAAATAATTCAAAGAAAGAACAGTGATAGGCTGGTTTACTTTGTGCTTTATCTTTATCTATTCCCACAGTACCAGATGGGCCAGCCAAAGCTCTGGGCCAAAAGACAATACATGTTTAAGCACAACCTCAAAAATATTTTTATAGAAGTCTTAACCATATTACTTAGGCAGATGTACTAGGAATCTTAACCATATATTATTAAGTGGGTCAAGAAATTAAGTCAAGAGATATTTATAAGGCCCCCCCCCAAAAAAAGAATATTTACATTCAAGGGAGAACACAATCTTGTCAAAATTATTAAACATGCTTAGCAAGAAACTGTATGAAGTATCGACATTCTAGTAGTTAGGTTTGCACTGGCACAAAGTTTGGTTAATACCAAAGTGTGGTTATTACCATGGAAAAGTGAAATGGACCTTAAAATTGACACCAATTAATCCCTGATCATAGGATTTATACTTCTTCCTCCTCTACCTGCCCTGCCCTTTTTAACTTCTCTTTAAATGCTTTTTTTTTTTTAAGATTTATTATTTGTTTATTTGACAGAGATAGAGACAGCCAGCGAGAGAGGGAACACAAGCAGGGGGAGTGGGAGAAGAAGAAGCAGGCTCCCAGCGGAGGAGCCTGATGGGGGGCTCGATCCCATAACTCCGGGATCACGCCCTGAGCCGAAGGCAGACGCTTAACCGCTGTGCCACCCAGGCGCCCCTAACTTCTCTTTAATTATCTAAGTACCATGTAGCCATCAAGATCAAATCACAAGTGCTAACTCATGATACCTTTGCAACTAAAGCCAACTCTTGTTGCTTTTCTCTTCCCTGTCTATACTTATCGTGGATTCATTCATTCAGCATTTTACATATATCATATTGTAGTATTGCATTTTTATAAGCATCAATCCTTTACACCAAATAAATTTTAAACTCCCTGAGATCAGGAACAATGTGTTACTTATGTTTGTCCATCTAGACTTATGCACACTGTAAATACCCAATAGATGTTTGTTTATTATGGTGTCAAAGTCCTGACAGAACATCTAGGTTCTAGGGGCCAGAACATGAGCACATGGACCTGATATGTAGACAAGATTCAGAGATGGACTCCAGTATACTAACAAACATTGGAACAAACTACCACAAGGATGGTATGGCTTACTGTCCTTGTAGATCTTTATAATTGATTTGCCTTAAATAATCCAGGGCTTGTGCTGGGGATAGGGGTAGATAAAACTAGACAATTATTTGAGGTTCCTTCAAGTTTTATGACTGGCACAGGGAGCAACGAGAGGGGAGAAAAAGTTTAAAAACATAAAACAAATATTTTCAGATTGCTGCTTGGGACATAAATGGCTAAGACAATGCCAGTTCTACTCCTTTAGCAACTCTGTGAGGGTCACTGAGCTGGGCACTGTGGATATAAAGGTACGGTCCTTGCTCTCATGGTGGTTACAGTGGCAAAGAAACGACCACTACAGGGAGTCGCTATAACGGAATAACAAAGCGCCATAGGAACAAAAAAAAAGGGGGGGGGAACTTACTGCTTCAAGAGATGGGGGGGCTGAGAGGCCTAGCAAAGGCAATGTTCTCGCAGACTTAAGAGGAGTCAGCCAAGCGGACGGGAGTGGGGTGGGGTGGTGGTGCCAGGCTTCTGTCCCAAGGAAGTGAACTGGAGGAACCAAGGCCCGGGGTGGAACGGAACTGCCACTACCTACAGGAGAACGAAGCGTCTGTGCGCTGAGGGTGAAGAGCAGAATACTGATGCACCGGGCTTTAAAGAAATGGCCGCTGGGGAAAGGGTGCTGACTGGGGAGCTCTTTTTCTCCAGGGTTCCCTCCCGCCATCCCTGGCTAAACATCGGCCCGGACGCCCCGCACCTCACCCAAGTGCCCCGAGTCCTGCTTCCGCCTCCGCTGCAGCCTCTCTCGCAGCGAGTCCAGCTGCTTTTTGTGGGCCTGGATAGAGCTCCACGTGTCCGACATCTTTAGTCTCTCAGCGGAGACCCGTCTCGAATCAGGCGCGGTGGACTAGCACCTCCCAGCCCCACCAGCAGGAAATCTCCAATTCTCACGCGGACACCCCCAGGCTAACCGGAAAGAGATCCGGAGAATACGCCAGCCGGGAAGTCATTTTCCGTTTCCCTCTCGCTTTGAAGCTGAAATGACAGCCACCTTAGGTGTTGGCAGGATGGCGGAAATATTTTCAACGGGAGCTCTCTCGTTCTTCCGGGTGCAGTGAAGCTGTGGTTGCCATATTAGTGCCTGGCAGAACAGCCATGTTGCTTATAGAGGCGCATGCGGCCATGTTGAATTAAAGGGGATGAGTGACTCCTGTGAGTTGACCCAGGGTGTTAAGACAGCGCTAATAGAGCAGCAAGTGTAGTACAGATTTTTTTTGTTTTTAAGATTTTATTTTTAAGTAATCTCTACACCCTGTATGGGGCTTGAACTGAACATCTGGAGATCAAGAGTTGTATGCTCCACTGACTCAGCCAGTCAGGTGCCCTGGTAGTACAGATTTTTAAAATGAAAGACAACTAATTCATTTTGCCAGTTAGATACTAACATACCTTTTCCTCTGTAGGTATTGCCGGTTTACGTTTTCGTGCATTCATTTATAAAGATACCGCTATTACACTGGTTTACAGCCTATGGGTGGGTGCCTGAAGGTGACCTTCTTTGAAAGAGAAGGAAGACTGGGGCACCTGGGTGGCTCAGCTGGTTAAGCATCTGCCTTAGTTTCAGGTCATGATGCCAGGGTCCTGGGGCCTAGCCCCATGACTGGCTCCCTGTTCAGCAGGGTGTGTTTCTCCCTCTCCTTCCCTACCCCCCCCCCCAGCTGTGATCTCTCTCTCTCAAATAAAAGTTTTTTTAAAACCACATTTATTTTTAAAAAGAAAAAGAAAGAGGAGGACTGAGGGTGCAGAGTTTTTGTTTTTGTTTTTGTTAAGATTTTATTCGGGGACGCCTGAGTGGCTCAGTCAGTTGAGTGTCTGCCTTCTGCTGGGGTCACAGTCCCAGAGTCCTGGGGTCCAGGCGTGGAGCCTACTTAAAAAATATTCAGGTTTGAAATGACAGCTAGGCCTTCAACAGGTGAAGCTATAGGAGAAAATTCGAGGCTGAGGACGTAATAAAAAGCAAAGATCTAGAGTTAGGAAAGCATGATGTATGTCCTGACAATCCAAATTGGTTTGCTAGAACAAAGAGAATTACATTAGAGAATTTAGGAGGATGTTTTTGTTGCCATATTTGAGGCCAGATGTCAAAGGGTACATGTTACCTTAGTAAAGAAGTTGCAATTTATTCAGAATACAGCAGAGAACACTTTAGGGTTTGTGAATAGGCAGCTCTTTAAAGATTAATCTAGTGTTCTAGTTGGATTGAGATGGTGAGGAAGGAGAGTTTAGAGGTGGGAAAATAGTAGCCTTTTTTTTTTTTAAAGTAGGCCCTGTGCCCAACATGGGGCTTGAACCCACGATCCCTATAAAAGGGTCACATGCTCTACCAGTGGAGCCAGCAAAGCACCCCAGTTAGTAGTTTATTTCAATTAGTGTTTGGTGATAGGCCTTTAATTAACTCAGAAGCTGGTTACGGATAGTAATGGAAAGGAACAGGTGAAAATGAGGGGGGAGGCTATTGAGAAGAAAGATGTATGTGTCTTGGAATGTAGTAGTTTCATCCAGTTATTCAGCAAATATTTGTTGAGTGACTACTATGTGTTAGGTACTGTGCAGATTTCGTAGTGATCAAAATATTCATTTCCAGCCTCTTTTCTCAACTTAATATACTTACTAGGCAATTTACACCATCTTTTGAGATGAGTAACTTTGTGTGTTTGGTGTTTGTTTGTTTGTTTGTTTGTTTGAGATGCATGACTTTATATGTGAGCCCTCAAACAGAGGACACAGAAATGTATATGGGCTCACTTGAGTATCTCTGGACATTTAATTCTCAGAATTACATTTAATTCTCAGAATTACACTTAATTAAAATGAAAATGCTGTCTTCCTCAACTGAAATACTCTTAGAAATTTCGCTGATGTGAGATCACAGAAGACTACTCAAGGGGACTGCTCTACCTATAAGTTTTGGCTTCCTTTAAATACCTGGGTCTAGCAACTGCCAAGAAAGTGGACAAGGGATGCTTTTGTACTTTTATTTGGGATGTATCCTGTGTGGCCCTATGTTTAGACACATGTATCATTCCTGAAGTAAGATGATACCATTAATGCTATATTATAGATTTTTTTCCTTTATTTGACACAGAGAGAGAGACCACAAGCAGGGGCAGTGGCAGGCAGAGGGAGGGGAAGAAGCAGGCTTCCCGCTAAGCAGGGAGCCTGATGTGGGGCTCAATCCCAGGACTCTGGGATCATGAGCTGAGCTGAAGGCAGACACTTAACCAACTAAGCCACCCAGGTACCCCTAAATTATAGAATTGTTAAGAGTTCGTTGTTCACAAATCTGAATCCCTCACTTATTATAAGATCAGTTTTTTTTTTCAAGATTCTTAACACATAGAAATAAAATATATAGAAATTATATAGCAGTGAAGTTAAATAGTCTTGGGGGAGAAAAGAGTATTGGACATATCCTTGTAGAAGAAAGGAGTTGATTCATCTTGAAGATGGAAATCCATAGGTTAACCTCTGAACAATATAAGCATTTTTGTGTAGAAAGGGAAGGATTTTCTAGTGGAAGAGATTCAGTCTCTGGTAGAACTCAAGATATCTAAGGCCCATAGTGCCTCCCCTTACGTACAGGGGAAGCTAAAGAAGTAGCACAGGTATTGCTGAAAGTCAACCAAATCAAGGGCAGCTTCCAGAAGTCTGCTTTCACATTCACTGTGAGTTAATTATCACAGTAGTAAAGCAGGCAAATTTTAGGAGCACAGGAGGGCCACTCAGCATGCTCTGTTTATAGAGGGATTCTCTCTAGACTCCTCATGACCAATTTCCTGCCCACTCTTAGCCAGTCTACATACCATCCTGAGCAGTGCACAGGGCAAGGAACCTTACCCAGCCCTCTTCCAATCAAGACAGAGTGCAAGTCTAGTTGTGAGCAAATGAGTGCTGCGTGCACTACATTTCTTAACTTTTCTTTATATCCACTGTGGTAGATTGTTTCTAGAGTTAGGCACAATGCCTCCCATCCCATATGCCTTTATGCAGGGTGACTTGGCCACTCTTCCTCTTAAGAGGTAAAGCTTATTTTCCCTCTTCTTGAATCTGAGCAGGTCTTCTGTCTAGTTTGGCCAACAGACTGCAGCAGAACTGATATTCTTTGAGTTTCAGAGCCTAGGCCTTGAGAGACCTTGCTGCTTGCAGCTTCTGCTTTTACCTTCTTAGAGACCCAAGCCATCATAAGAGCCCATTTACCCTGAGAGAGAGAAAGCGTGAGAGATCCTGGAGATTGAAAGAGTTGAAAGAGAAAGGGGCCCAGAGGATGAAAAGACAATAAGGAAAGAGGCTTCAACATTCCAGCCACTCAGTTGAAGGACCAGAAGTGAATGCATCCATCTTGGATCCTCCAGCCCAACTCAAAGCTGCCCAAGTGAGCTCAGTCCTCACCACATGGAACATAGACAAGACGTCTTACCTGAGGCTTGCCTCACCACATGGAACATAGACAAGACGTCTTATCTGAGGCTTGCCTAGACAATTCATGGAATCACAGGCAAATATATAATTGTTTAAGATACTAAGTTTTGGGGGCGCCTGGGTGGCTCAGTCGTTAAGCGTCTGCCTTCGGCTCAGGGCGTGATCCCCGAGTCCTGGGATCGAGCCCTGTATCGGGCTCCCTGCTCCGCTGGGAAGCCTGCTTCTTCCTCTCCCACTCCCCCTGCTTGTGTTCCCTCTTTCCCTGACTGTCTCTCTCTCTCTATCAAATAAATAAATAAAATCTTTAAAAAAAAAAGATACTAAGTTTTGGAATGGTTTGTTGCATAACAATGGATTACTGAAACATTCACAATACTGACTAACTACTACTGTACTTATTACTTGTTCTTTAGTCAAATGTTTTTTTTTCCTTTTTTTCCTTACTCAATTTTTATTATATGATCAAAAGCAAAATGTCCACTGAGGTTAGTCAATCTCTTATTAAATTAAACATTAGAGGGATGCCTGGCTGGCTCAGTTGGAAGAGCATGCAACTCTTGATCTCAGGGATATGAGTTCAAGGCCCATGTTGGGAGTAGAGATTCGTTTTTAAAAATCTTAAAAAAAAAAGTTAGGGGGGCGCCTGGGTGGCACAGTCATTAAGTGTCTGCCTTCGGCTCAGGGCGTGATCCCAGCATTCTGGGATCGAGTCCCACATCAGGCTCCTCTACTGGGAGCCAGCTTCTTCCTCTCCCACTCCCCCTGCTTGTGTTCCCTCTCGAGCTGGCTGTCTCTCTGTGTCAAATAAACAAATAAAATCTTAAAAAAAAAAAAAA
Source organism: Ailuropoda melanoleuca (assembly GCF_002007445.2). Classification (NCBI taxonomy): domain Eukaryota; kingdom Metazoa; phylum Chordata; class Mammalia; order Carnivora; family Ursidae; genus Ailuropoda; species Ailuropoda melanoleuca. Next base: position 1,360,446 of record NC_048237.1, read on the forward strand.
AGTTTGGGGTGCCTGGGTGGCTCAGTCAGTTGGGCATCTGGCTTTTGACTTTGGCTCAGGTCATGATCTCAGAGTCCTGGGATCGAGCCCAGCGTCAGGTTCCCTGGTCAGCTGGTAGTCTGCTTGTTTCCCTTGACCTCTGCCCCTCCCCGGGCTCATGCATGCTCTCTCTCTGTCTCTCTCTCAAATAAATAAATAAATAAATAAATAAATAAATAAATCTTTTAAAAAGTTAAACATTAGAAAAAAACAAGGAGAAGAAAAGTCAAAGTTGGGTCTAATTGAGAGTAATGCTAGTGAATTCTGTCTTGGGGGTTAGGAGACAACACTCCTTGGTTTACCAACAAGCTCCAGGGATGGTAATCAGAGCCTCAGGAGTAGGACTTTGTGAAAGATGAAAACGTGCCAGAGGAATGTAGGCCTTTTTCATTAGTAATACAGGCTGAAAACTCTGAGAAGAAGCTGAGGCAGAATTAGGATTCCAAACGTTTTAATGGGGAGTAACACCTATAAAAGGAAAAAGGGGGTGAAAGCAGTTTGGGGCAGGAAGAACTGTCAGACTATGAGGCAGACCTGACCATCTCTGCCAGCCCAATGGGGAATTCCAGGGCAAAAAATGCTCATTGGAGTCCCATGTTCCATGGAAATGGCTAAGCTCTTGTACCACTCACCATCTCGCTCAGTCTTTGGCCAGAGGCTGAAGAGTGGAGGGGTTGAACGATGTCAGTGAGTCAGGCTTCTTGCAGCTAGGTGGCCAGTTCTTCCTTGAAGGGGATCCTCTAAAGCAGTACATCTCTGTATCTGCCAAAGGGGACTCGGCATATCTTACATAGGTTCTTGAATGATAACTGCATAGTCCTTATGTTGTTGTATGGATTGTTAATATATTTGAGTGGTTATTATGAAAGCTGAGTTCAAGAGAATCATACACCCCTTCCCCCTTCCCTATCTTTGGATTATGAGTTATTTCCCTGTCTGGGAAACTGCAGGCCATTGTTTGCACCTATCATTCTATTTACTACCACTATATAAAAATGTTTATATTTTTCGGGGTGCCTGGGTGGCTTAGCCGTTAAGTGCCTGCCTTTGGCTCAGGTCATGATCCCAGGGTCCTGGGATTGAGCCCCCCATTGGGCTTCGAGGGGGAAGCCCTCTCACACTCCCCTTGCTTGTGTTCTCTCTCTCGCTGTCTCTGTCAAATAAATAAAATCTTTTAAAAAAAATTTATATTTTTCATCATCCTAGACTGAGCTCCCATAGGGGCAGAAGTGTCTTCCTTACTTTTGGACCCACCCAACACTAGGTCTCTGAAACAAAATAAATCATCAGAAGTTACCCAAATGAATGAGCAAATCTGCCTTACAATAGTGATGTTTTGCATCCATCCAGTTTGAACTGGATCCACTATATTTCTTTCATGTAAAGTGTTTTGCAAGCTGCATTTATTTACATTCTTGTTCCAGCAAGTTAGAGTTGATTCAACTTCCAAAAAGATGATCAAATGAAAAGTGATTGAGAGTGAGAAATGGGAAGCTGAGGGTGGGGACTGGAGGGGCTATAAGAAGGGAGAAACTAAAGGCTCTAAGAGACGGAATAAATTAAAGGTGATGAGAGAAAAAAAATTAAAGCTGTCAGATAAGAGAGGTCAATGAAGAAAAAGCAGGACAGGAGAATAAAAAGAATAAAAAGGAGACAGAAGGGAAAATAAAGTAGAGCAATGAAGGAGGGGTGGGGGGAGTCAGGCACAGTGTGGACCTGCCCAAGGAAGCATCCACGAGTCGAAGGCCTACCGATAGCTGTTACCATAATGGGAACTGGCATATAAAGAGAGGGCAAGTCTACTTTAATTAGTTAAATGGCATTATCCATGTCCAATGGGGGTGGGGGAGGTAAATGGAATAGGATTGGTGACCTACCTCTTTTCACAAGCTGAAAGGAGAAAAAGATTTACAAAGCTTTGCTAGGAATTAAAGAGGCAGACGCTGTTTCTTCCCCAATTGACTTCACAAGATTCCCATGTATTCTTGTTCACCAGGACCTTTTAAAGGGGACCTGTACTGCTCTGGTGGGGGCAACTAGGATCAAACGTTGTTTCTTTACCTTGAATTGCGCCAAGAATAGGTTTACTCACCTCCTCCTTTCTGTCTTCCGGCCCCCGGCCCATCAGGAGTCTTAAATGGTGTAGCAGGGAACAAGCACCATTCCTGATCACTGCTGGTGGTACTAAACTGGGATCCTTAACCCAAGTCTGCCACTAACTGGCCAAGTGACTCTGGGCAAATCATTTTACCAACTCCATCCATGTAGCACTAAGAGTCAGTGATATTGTAATCTTACAAATGCAAAAAAAAAAAAAAAAAAATTCTGGAGACTATTCTCTAAAAAAAAAAAAAAAAAAAAAAAAATNAACAAGATCTTAGAGTCAAATGTAAACCTCACCATGTTGTGAAGAGACAAGGTAAAAAAAATGTGTGTTTCATTTCACACCCCCACTCCACATGTACTTCCTCTGTTAAGAATCTTCCTTTAGGGGCGCCTGGGTGGCACAGCGGTTGGGCGTCTGCCTTCGGCTCAGGGCGTGATCCTGGCGTTATGGGATCGAGCCCCACATCAGCCTCCTCTGCTATGAGCCTGCTTCTTCCTCTCCCACTCCCCCTGCTTGTGTTCCCTCTCTCGCTGGCTGTCTCTATCTCTGTCAAATAAATAAATAAAATCTTTAAAAAAAAAAAAAAAGAATCTTCCTTTAAATTATCCGGTTGGTAAAAATTATTGGTGTTGAATTACTTTTTTTCCTGTTTATAACATCAGATCTTAAGGATCATAAAGATGAATTCATCTTGGTTCTACAGATTAACTGATGTCAGGTAGACTAGCCTGGGTTTCAGGAAGACAAAGAAATAGCTTCCAACCTCCAAACAAAACAAACAAACAACCCCCACAAAAGCCTGGTGGTGGAAAGTTCTAGGCAAAGAAAAAATCTAGACAATGACTGCACACAATGGACAAATCCTTTACTTTTTAAGAACATAAACTCCATTTCCACAGGGAAATTACATTCACTGGAGGTTATTTTAGGACAAGGCCGAATAAATTAAATATTTCAACACCGTATGTTCAGCTTTGGCAGGAGATGTAGGTGGGAAGGGAGTCTCAATGCTAGGGAATGCCCATATCACACCCCAGCTGGCTATTTAGTCATGAAATAAGGAAAAACACACAAATATTTGGTTAAAACACTTTTAATGAAAAGGGAAAGACACTAACATCTCCCTTGTCTGCTCTTCACATTTGACTATGTTAAGGAGCTCTGGGGCCTACACTTTTGAAGGAGAAACCATCATTCAAGTCAGTCCGTAGCAGAACTCTCACTCTCTCCTCCTCAGAACTCCTGTTCCAAATGATCCTATGTTAAGAGTAAATACTACATCTCATTACAAGACAGAGAGGCAGGGAGAACACCACCTAGAGCTCATCTCCCAAAGTCTGCGACTCTAAGACCCAGACAGTGGCAAAGACATAAGCCCTGGTCCATAGACAGGCAAAATGGGGAGGAAACAGGCCTTGAGAAAGGAAGACAAGGAAAATCCAAGGGACCAGGGAACAAAGGAGGGAGTTATCTAAAACTAGAAGCACACTAGTGCTAGGAAATCCCCTATGACCTGAGGTGCAGTGCTGCACACCAAGTCACTAATAGTCCAAGAGAACATTCATGAGACTCATCCAGTCAAGAACTGGAAGTCCCCTCCCTCACACCATGCCCCTTTCTCAATCTCATAGGTTCCCTGCAAGCCCTATGCTTTAGTGACACTCTTCAACTCTCCATCATTACTCTTTCAACACCCCTCACCAATGAAGATATGAACTTCACATTTCCCCAAATATCCCACAGGAGACCTGTTGGCAAGACATCTGCTTGTTTCCTAACTTTGAGAGGCCACGATGAAGGAATAGAAGAAGCTGGAGGTGTCTTGGCATATTGGCCAGCCAACACCTTTGCCTGAATGGGCCTGAACGGGAGTTTACCAGGAAGAATGTCCTACATGCCCTTCATTTCCCCCTACCCCTTAGGGCCGAGCCACCAGATACAGATATTGTTGTGTCTTCATTGCTGGCACCTTCTGGAGCAGGGAAAACAAGGAACGTACAGTTTGCTAGTTTTCTTCTATGATGGGCTTCTCAGGCACTGCCTTGGATGCAGGAGACCGAAATAGGAAGAGGGGGGCTCTCTTCTCCTTGGCCTCTCTGGATCCCATTGCCAGAGGCAAGTTCCCAGCCACAGTTCCCGGGCCAAACAGCACTGGTGGTGCCAGGCCTAAAGTGGTAGTGGAGGTGGAGCTGGAACTCCGGGGCTTGGTGGGCAGGTCACTTGAGAGGAAAGCTGTGTACTGGTTCCAGAAAGACAGGGGACCTACCCTCACCAGTTGTGCAGGAATGTCCTGGGATAGGAAGTCCTGCAGGTTTACCTGGTCACCAGAGAGGAGTGGCACTGGGCCCTCCAGAGACAGCTGCCGGCCCCTTCGGGCTGGGCTGTAATTCCAAATGTGGGTGCTCAGGTGCACCTGCCAAAGGGAAAGGGAGAGGAAGAAAGGAGAGGGGAGAAGGGTCACCCCAGGGAAGCTGGAGAGGGTTCCCCTCGGGAAGGTGAAAGCTGTAGAGAATCTATTTTCCTCAGGTACAATGAGTGAAGAGGGAAGAGAAATTCATCAGGGGGCCATCCCCCTGTGAGCACAACTATTTCCAAGCTCGGGGACTAGCGAAAAGCCACTAGGGATGTGTCACAGAAGGACTCAGAGAAAAAGACAAATAAGGGCTCCTACATCTTGGAGGTCCTTCTATAGAGCTCTCGGTTTCTGCTCCCTGGGTCGAGGGGCTGCAGGTACAGAAAAACAGGCTCATGGGATCGTGGGGTCATCTTTTCGGGGAAAGGGGGAGAGCCCTGGGGAAGTGATGGAAGGTGAGCAGCCTGGGACCAAGGAAAGAGCAGCAATATTCTGAGGGCCGTGGGGGGCAAAGGGTGGTACCTGGTGGTGAGCCAGCAGCATATGCTTCTTGAGGATAGCCCGCTCGAGAAAGCTCTGCCTGCAGAAAACACAAGTGAAGAGCGGCCCCTCCTTGGGGTGGGTCTTCTGATGCTCCTCCAGGGCTGCCTGCGTGGCAAAGGTCTGACCACACACCTCACAGGCCTTTCTGCTCCCGCTCTCGCCCGGCTCCTTTCTCAGGGCCTCCTGCAGGCTCAGCTCCTCCACCGAGGTGCTGCCGCTGCCTTCCCCTTCCCGCGAGAGAGCCGCCGCGGGGCTCGAGCTCCTCTCCGCTTTGCCCCCCTCTTCCATGCCTCCTGCGCCCTCAGCGCCTCCCTGCTCCATGGGCTGGGTGTGATCCAGGCTGTCGCGGGGCGGGGGCGGCGGCAGGGAAGGCTGTTGAAGCACTTTCTCATTGCTCTCCACCTCCTTCCCCGCTGTGGCTGCCACGGCCGCCCCCGCGGCCGCCACGCTCCCCGCGTCCTCCTCTGGCCCCGATGCCTCTTCCGAGTCACCTCGCACGGATATGGCCTTCTCGCCTCCACTCTCTGAGCCTCTCCCTGCCAGGGAATCTTCATCAGTCACATCTTCCTCCTCCTCGTCGTCCTCGTCCTCCTCTTCGGACAGCTCCTCTTCCGGGGATGGCTGCTGGGACGGCTGCTGGGGGAAGCTCGCGGGCCCTGAGACTGCGGACTGCTCTGAGCCATTCTCCTGCGCAGCTCCCCCACCTTCCGAGAGCGCGGCACCGCCGTTGGGGATCTGGCCCCCCAGGTGCATGCGCACGTGCTGCTGCAGAGTAACAGCATTGGTGAACTTCTTCTGGCAGATGGGGCAGGAGTTCTGAGCCCGGGCGGCTGGACTGGCCTTGTGGCCCACGAAGTGCGCACGCAGGTTGCCGCGGGTGGAGAAAGCTCTGCCACACACCTTGCATTTGAAGGGCCGCTCACCCCCATGTTGGCCGTAGTGCAGACGCAGTGCGCGAGGACAGCTCAGCACCCGGAGGCAGATGACACACTGGTTAGGTCCTGACGAGGCGGAGGATGAGGCGGCAGGCGCCGAGCTGGTGGGGGCTCCTGAGGCCGTAGAGGCCACGGCCACAGCTCCTTGCCGGTCAATCTTCTCTACCAGCTGCTGCAGCTTGGAGGTCTCGGAGGGCGAGGCCCCCAAGGGCTCCAGCACGTAGGGGAAGGGGAAGCTACCTGCGGACTTAAAGTGGTTGGTAAGCAGCGCCCAGCTGGGGAGCGAAGTCACCAGCTTACTCAGCTGCATTCGGGTTGCTGTGCCACTTTCTGCCACCCCGGCGATGGCTGAGCCCTCACTCCCCGGAGGGGTATTTTCATCAGCTTTGCTCTTTGGCTCCACTGCTTTCATGAGCACGAACTTATTGAAAGCAGGGAGCGCGGGAGCCGTGGCTGTGCCGGCACCGGTGGAGAGCAGCGTGAGGCTCTCCGTGGCACTAAGTGCTGTGGTGGAGGCCACCAGAGGCTTGCGGTCCACGCCGCCACCGGGCATGGCCACCTCCTCCTCGGCCTTCTCTGGTGGCACGGACATGCCATAGGGCAGGCCGCTGCTGGTGATGACGTAGTCCAGGTGCTCCGGCACGGGGTGAGGGTTCATCTGCACGTGCGGGTACTTCTCACGATGCCGGTGAAAATGCACTTTGAGGTTGCCGCGCGTGGTGAAGCGGTTGCCGCACACATTACACTTGTAGGGCCTCTCGCCTGTATGGGAACGTAGATGGATCTGCAGGGCACTGTCACTGCCAAACACTTTGGCACAGAAGCGGCACTTGTGCCGTCCGCCGGGCTTCTCCAAGGGACCCATCACTTCCCCATAGCCCAGCTCGCCACTTCCGTTCTTTGGCTTCAGGAGCCCTGGGGAGGCAGCAGCCTCAAGGCCTCGAGCTGCCCCAAGACACTGTGCTGCCAACAGTCCCGTGGTGCCTGGGAATGCCAGATGAGGTGAGGCTATCAGCTGATCTGTGCTGCCAGGCAGGGCTGGGGAGGGGGCAGGGGTGGGTTTGTGGCTTCGCCCAACCCCTCCAGCAGAAAAAGGGTGCTGGGACCCCAGCGGATGGTAAAGATGGAAGAAAGCCTGCTTGGGCGTTTCTGCCCCCGAGGAGGAGGAGGAGGAGGAGGAAGGTGCCAGCGTCTTGCCAGTCTGGACAGGCTTGATGGGGCTGAAGAGGGGAAGCAGGGGCTTGGTGGAGGAGGCAGTCCCCGTCCCAGGTAACTCTGAGGGACTGGCAGGGGTGCCCACCGTCTGGCCTAGGGAGCCAAGCAGCAGCACCTGGCGGCAGATTTGCTCAGTCATCTGCATCTGGTGGATCTGGCGCTGCTGCAGCACCCGAAGCTCTTCCAAGATCAGAGGGATGTTCAAGTGGCCGCTGCCTACCCCTGGGGGCGGGGGTGGAGGAGGAGGTGGGGGTGCAGGGGTCGATTCTGGAGGTAACGGGGTCGCTCCCAGCTTGGGACTGGCCAAGATCAGGCCCCCGCCTCCCCCAGCCGCGGTACCTGTGGCAGCGACCAGGAAGTGCCCGGCAGACTCCTCTACTCTCCTCTCCGGGCCCCAGGTGGGATCTGTGGGCACAGAGGACCCAGAATCCGGAGGGTTGCTGTGCTCTGCCTCCATGACCTGTGGGCTACTTTGGCCCTCCGCCCGGGGTTCCGAAGAGGTCGAAGAGTTGTTGGGGTTCTCCTGGCCCCCAATTATCACCATTACAGGGGGGTCAGTAGAACATGCATTCTGGTGGGCGAGGAATTCAGTTGGGTCAGTGAATTGTGCGCAGCACTTGGCACAGACTTGGGGGTGGTCCTCCTCGCAAGCATCACCTAGGGAGAAGACAAGGAGAGAGCGTGGGTGGTGCGGTTGGGATGGGCATGCGAAGGCTCTAATTAACAACAAGCCCAGTAACCGCTTGTGGGGGCTGGGGAGATGAGCTCACCATCAGGCCACGCAGAAGGCTAGAGCTCAGTCTTGACCGGCCCGGGCTCGAGAAACACCCCAGCGTAGGGGGGGTGGGGAGGGCAGGCGCGCTCAAGCTTCTGCCTTCCCCAGTCGCCCCCCAACCCCCAACCCCGGGCCACCAGGGGCGCAAGGAATGGGCGTGAGGAGTGGGTCCGAGGCAGAGAATCATGCATTTTATCCCGTCCGCCGAAAGTCCCTTACCCTGCGCGCGTCCTCTCCGCCCCCACCCCTGCCCCGGCAGGGCCCTACCGCACCTCCAAGCTCCGCCGGCTCCCCGCAGGGCCCTCCGAGACGAGAGCTCCTCCCGGTTTCGTGCGCCATGGTTGTGGGGGAGGTGGTGGGCCGGGTAGAGTGGGAGACAATAGGTATCAGGATTGGGGGAGGCGGCGGTGGCCGCCGGGGCTGCGGCAGCCTCTGCACCCAGCGGCCCAGACTGCGGAGATGGAGATCGGCGGCAGCGGCGGCGGGGGCAGGGAGCCGCGGAGGAGGGGGAGGGGAGAGAGGAGGCGCGGAGGAGGGGAGGAGCTGGAGCGAGAAAGCTGGGAGAGGGGAGATGGGGGAGGAGCTGTTTAGGAGCCGGGCGGGAGCGGGGAGTGGGAGGTGGGTGTGTGGGGCCGGAGCCGAGAGCCTAGCAGGTTTCCGGAGGCTCAGTGACAGGTGCTTGTGGGGCGTGGTGGGTGTCCACCTTCCCTTGCCCTCTGCCAGCTCCCCCCTTCTCCAGATGTCTTTGCCCAGACCTGCCCCCACCCGCCTCAGGCTCCAGGGGCCACAGTGGGAAACACAGCCCTGCTCAATAGAGCAAAGCGATAGGCTTCTCTTATTTTTCTTTGGATAAAGGATCCACTGAGCCTGGAAAACGTGGACTCCAGAGAGGGTGGTCTGATCTCAGAGGTCTGAGGGCCAGAGCGGGAGAGGGAGCCCAGGACATCCATCCCTCATCAAAACACGAACCCCCAAATACCCCAAGTTTTGTCCAGTCTTCCTCACCTTTACTCCCACCCTACCCCATCCCTCTCCACAAAAGAAGTTTCTCAGGTTGGGAGGTTGCAAGGTAGAATTTCCACGGACATCATTTCAGGACCCCTCTCTGCGGAACACTAAGCCCCTTTACTCTCCGCTTTCCCTCCCGCAGAATAGCCGACTGCAAGTTACCCCCCAGATCACCCGGCCCACACCTGATTTATGGAGTTTGTGCTTATTCAAGGAGCCATCTCCTGTTTAGTACTCTCTCCCCTGCCCGTCTTTTTCCTCCATTGCCCTTCTCTTGCAACACACTGCACGCTGTCACTATTAAGGACTGTTGCCATTGGGGAGGTGCTGGCCTGCAGGGGCCTACGGAGGCCCACCTAGCTCTAACCTGGGGGGAGGGGAATTCCTGAAACAATGGGAAAAATGCAGTGGGAGCTACCAGACAGCCTCTCTGTGCAGAAAGCCCTTTCAGCCCCAATCTGGTTTGAATGCTTAGATATGACTTAACACCAGCTCACCGCCACAGAGGCCATCTCCTCTTCAGAGAAGATAAGTAGGGGTGAGATACTCTTAGACCAGATACTCTGCATTCCCTTTCTACCTTGAAATGTGTCTTCATAGGTTTTCCATTTCCTGAAAGAGTTTATCTTACTTAAAGGGAGTGACCCCCAAGTCACTTAGTTTTGTGGTTTGCCTGGGCCTCAGTAAACCCACCTTGTGGTAATCCCTGTTCTTATCCTTGCCTGACTGGTAAATTGAGGCACAGTGGTCAATCAGGCAACCATTTTCCTTTTTGTAAAGTGGTAATATTTTAGCTGTGTTATCTTTTTCAGAGAAATACTGTGGTGACAAAAACTTGAAAGACTCTTGACAAATCACGTTAATATGAATATATGGGACTTTAAATATTATGGATTAGAGAATTGACATTGTCAATGGCAAAACACTCAAAATAAACTAAAATACACATATACTAAAATTAGATCAGTGTTTCATGTTGCTTATTAACCTTATTAATTTCTGAGGCAAGACACTGATTAATATCACTGGCATATGCCAACATTAAGGAGTCTTTTTTGGATGGAGATGAAACTACCTAATACTAGCAACAACCACTTCACTATTCAACGCACGTTTTGCCATCTTTTTAAAATGAGAACATTTTACTGAATTATGTTTGGAAACTTCAAATAATCATGAGGATCTTAATGTTATGAACGATGGCTCCGAAACTGATAAGCTCCCTGCTTTCAGGCCTGACCCTTACAAAGAGGGAGAGGGGAATCTATTTCAGTTATGGAAGGTCACGGGTTACTGCAGTATTGTTTATTTTTATACGTACGGAAATTGAAGTTTGGCGAGCTGAAGTGACTTTTCCAAGTTCACACAGTAATTCAGTGAGGCGCACATTCGGAATTTTGACTCCTATCCAGTCCTTTCTCAAGCATGTTAATGTCGTATGGCTTCTCTAATGCTAGAGAAAGGGCCCTGTGTCGCTCCTACCTGCCGGTGCTCTCTGGCCTCAGCAAAGAACAGGGAATCAGATGGAGGCTTTCTACAGAGCATTTGTTAATTAGCATCGAACATTTGATATCAAGTTGCTGTTTTGTCAAGTCTTCCGACAAGAAAAGAAGTCCTTTTCTTTTCATCTTCTCCTGGGAAACACTGTCCCCTTTCTTGCTCTTTAATGTAACTTGCTTTCTGATGCGTAATTCGATCCGCACTCTTCTTTAAGGTAAATTTAGTCCCTGCTGAAAGGTGACGGATCAACAGCCACCTGTAAGAGGAACCCTCTCTTTCTCAGCACTGTGCACTCACTGCCTATCCTGAAAAGGGGGGCAGGATTCTTAGGCAGACACGAATGAAGTCATAAACACAGGAATAAACTAAGCTGGTAATGGTGTCCCTAGATAACAGATAAGGTGAGGTAAGCTGTCCTGGGTCGCACACAAAGTCTGGGATGGACGGTGGGGACTAAGACCTGGACATGCTTGTTTAAATTTATAAAGAGCCGAAATGACAAGGAAAAAAGAAACCAGGTAGCTCTCTAAACTGCTGCTCTAGGCTTGGGAGAGAATGGCTAGGAAGAACAAAGAGAAACATACCAGGGAGCGCACAGCAGGAGGGTAGAGTTGAACAAGTGGTGGTTCTCAAACTTTGCTGCCCATCAGAATTACTGGCAGAGCTTTTAAAGATCCTGAAATCCAGGCCACACCCTAGATCAATGAATTTGGAATCCCTGAGGGTGGCATCCAGGTATCAGTATGTTTATAAAATTCTTCAGGTGATCCCAATGTCCAGCCAAGGATGAGAACCACAGTAGCTTTCAGGCGACTGCTCTTCCCAGCAAACCTTCTATCCTGCTGCTCACCAGTCTTACCTGCCCTCAACCTGGCCAAAATTAAGACAGTGGCAAAGCCAGCTGCTCAATGCCAGATCTTCCTGACAGGCAGGAAGGAGGAGAGAGGTCTTCTGCCCAGAGCTACAGGCTAGCTCTCTTGTATCCAGCTTCCATGGGCTGATTTTTTTTTTTTTTTTTTTTTTGGAAAGGAGATAGAAGGTTATTAAATGCACCACAAGGGAGCGGCGGTCAGGACGGCAAAGGACAGACTATCTGCCAGAATTTGATATGATTTACACCTGACTGTGAATTTAAGCAACTGTATCGCCTTTCCCAGGTTACACGCATCTTGAGCCATATTTCTAATTTTAAGATAAAGTCTTGTTCTACGCAGAGTTCGAGCATCATCCAGATATTAAAGAAACAAAGAACACTATGTAGCACCTGCCTAAACTTACTGTTAGCGTTGGCCCAACACTAATAGTTTCCATAATTATGAAACGATCCTGTAACTGCTGCTATAGGCCACTTAGATGACTTTTTTTTGGTCAGAGAAAGAGAGAGAGCATGCACACAAACATGGGAGAGCAGCAGGCAGAGGGGGAAACAGGCTCCCCTCCGAGCAAGGAGCCTGATGCAGGACTCGATCCCAGGACCGTGGGATCATGACCTGAGCTGAAGGCAGACGCTTAACCAACTGAGCCACCCAGGCGTCCCAACTATAGACTACTTCTAAGGGAGAATGCCCCATCTTCTCTGCATCACTCCTCTCTCCTGAACACATACACATACTCACTCCTTTGCTACCCACACCTAGTGATGCAGCCATGGCCTATGCAACATCGTAAGCAAACAGGTGTGCTGAGGTACGCGTACATGGGAGCTAAGTGAGAAAAATATATTTGTTGCCAGAACAGAAATATCATAGATCAAACACCAAAAAGGTTTTTAAAGAGACATTTTTCTGGGTGGCGCAGTCATTAAGCATCTGCTTTCGGCTCAGGGCGCGATCCCAGGGTCCTGGGATCGAGCCCCATATTGGGTTCCCTGCTCAACAGGGAGTCTGCTTCTCTGCTGCTCCCCTACTTGTGAGCTCTTGTTCTCTCTCTCTCTCTCTCTCTCTCTGACAAATAAACAAATAAAATCTTCAAAAAAAATTTAATGGAGGTAATAGTGGAGTTGGGAGAAATAAACAAGAGGAAATACAAACAGGGCCTAGCATAGTAGGCCCTGACAGGTAGTAAATGCTCCACAAATACTAGCAAGGGGTGTATTATTCAAAGGCCAAATGCTGGGGCGCCTGGGTGGCTCAGTCGGTTAAGTGTCTGACTTGGGCTCAGGTCATGATCTCAGGGGCCTGGGATCAAGCCCTGCCTTGGGCTCCCGGTTCACTGGGGAGTCTGCTTCTCCTCTTCCCTGTGCCCCTCACCCCACTCATGCTCTTTCTCTCAAATAAATAAATAAATAAATAACATCTTTAAAAACAAAAAAAATAGGGGCGCCTGGGTGGCTCAGGTCGTGATCCCCAGGTCCTGGGATAGAGCCCCACATCAAGCTCTCTGCTCAGCGGGGAGGCTTCTCCCTCTCCCTCTGCCTGCCGCTCCCCCTGCTTGTGCTCTCTCTCTCCCTGTCAAATGAATGAATACAATCATAAATAAATAAATGAATGAATGAATGAATGAATGAATGAATAAATGCCAAACCCTGAAACCCTGGAAGAATGGACCCGCCCAAGGTGACCTAGCTTCAAGGCCCAAGCTGGATTAAAAACCAGGTTTTCTGCTTCCTGATCCAGTGCTCTATATGGCACCTGACCCGAGTTACTTCCTATCTATGCAGAGATGTTTTCTTTTTGACCCAGGGGTTCCTAGGGCTGAAAGGCTTGGGCTCAATACCCTGAGGGATTATGCTTTCTCCTTCCAGATATAAAGAGAACAGAGCCCTCAAAACTCTCTTTTTTGTCTTCCTTCTCCTTTTGCTGCTCTTGATGTCTGCCAACTTCCATTTCTCTCTCTAGATCTGTTTGGCTGTTGTCCTGGTTTCTCCTTCTCACTAAATATCTGGGTTTCTGATCGTTTGCTTTATTTCCCAGATGTACTAGTTTACATTTTCCCTATTCACATCCCTTATGTTCTCTAATCCAGATTTCTAGACTCTGTAGGGGAGAGAGGAAATTTTTTTTTCTCTCCAGAGTTTTTAAGTAAATAGACTATTTCCTTCTCATCACTTATGTGCAATATCTGGTCTGTTAGGCTTTTGCTGTTCTGGTCAGGGAAGATGAACAAAAACAGGGCTAGAAAACAGGTTTTTCAGACTGTTTCTTGGCGACATCTTAGGTCACTGCAGAGATGATGCTTTTAAAATGTGCAACAAAGGCTAAGCATTTGCTTGTCACATACGGTAAACATTGCTTAAAAGAAGGCAAGGACTCCTGAAAACCTTGGTGGCACCCTCGCCTGCTAAATGAATGTCTGCTGGTGTTCCTGAGGATGCCCATAGTTTCACAGGGACACCAGAGGACGTACATAAATCCCCTCCCCCCCACCTAATTGGGGTGCATGCAGAACAAGAAAATGTCTTCTGGGGCAGAAGGAAAAGTCAGGAGTCTGAAGATCACATAAGCAAATAAGAACTCTACCAGTGTAAAAGGAGGGAGTGGGAAATCTATTGATCTTGTAAGAGCAGGAAGGAATTTTAGATTTGATCACATCCAGCCACCTCAGCTCCAGATGTGACCCAGTGACACTCTGGGTCATGCAAGTAGCCCAGGATCTCTCGCTCTCGGGAGAATTCTGATCAGCAAACCCTGTAGGTTTCTTGAGGCCAACCTGCAGAGGTTACTGCTGCCTCCTTGCTCCTTACATTTATGTTTCTGACCTTTATGGCTCAAAGGCAAAATTCCAGCTGAAACCTGTTGCCGCCATCGGATTGCAGCCCGCACTGTTTCTACGGGGCGGACTGTGTAGCAGCATCTGGGCACCCCGGATGTTCACGACCCCGAGTGGGAACACAGCTCAAGGGGCTTAAGAATCCACTCAGGGCAGTGGTGAAAGATTTCTTTTGACTCCCTTACAGGCTCTTCATCAGCAGTGGTATGGGGAGTGGGCGAGCTGACCTGGGAGGTGTGGGGAGAGAAGAGGGGAGGTCGTTTTGGGGGGGGCGAGGGAGGCTGGAGGAGGCTGGGGTGTTTCGCATTGCTCCACAATCCAGCCAGCAGGGGAGCAGGACTGTGAGGCAACTCGGAGGCTCCACGGGAAGTCTCCTGCAGAGCCTGAGGAGGGAACATCCGGCCTGCAGCAGCATTAAGGAGGGCGGATGCTTCCCAGGAGGGAAGGATGCCGCCACCACCACGAACCCCTAAATATGGGCACAGTGGGATCCCAGCAAGGCAGTGAGTGACTTGAGGAGAATGTGTTCTATCCAAAACACAATATGTCTGTTAAGGCTGTTCCATAGCACACGGAGCACTCACTGATTTAATCGCAGGTCTTTTTTTTTTTTTTTTTTTTTTACAACAGGTGGAAAGGTCAATTTAATCCGTAACTTCACTTTAGTCCCTACAGATACATTATCCTAGAGCTTTTCATGGCACACATGTCCCAGAGAAATACTGAAGTTTGCCAAGAGGTTCCTGAGCTTTGGTCCTATTTCAACCCTTGCAGGAAAGCGCCACGATGCTCACACGTATTAAGCACTTACTTCTGCTATGGACTATACCATACCACATATGTTGAGCACTTATTATGCTATTTATTTTGCCAAATGCTTTACATGTATTAACTCATTCCGATTCTCACAATAACTTAAGGAGGTAGTTAGTGTTTTAAAGATGAGGCAACAGCACAGAGAGGCACAGTAATCCAGGGTTGCACAGCTAACCAAGCAGTGGAACCAGGATCTGAATCCTGAAAGTCTGGCTTCAGAACCTTCTTACTACCGCACTATCGGGCGAATCAACTGTTTGCTAAATAGTTTATCCCCGTGGCAGGACTTCCAGACTTGCACAGCGTGAATGTATATGGCCATAGCAGTATGTCCAAAACTTGCCTGATCCTAGAACTACCTAAACCCTTGCAAAGATATAAAGTCCCAGACTCCAGGCCGGACCCACAATCAGGCAAGTGTGAAAAACCCTAATTTAGTAGAGTGAGCATCACCAGCCCTGAGCATCAGGAAACCTAGGTTTGGGCCCTGACAGTACCTCTAAGTGTTTCTCAGACTTTGGGCAATGTCACTTTTCAGTGCCCTCCTTGCTCCACTACCCACCTCATCCTGGACTGTTCTATGAATACATGAAATATCCCCCCCTTTGCATAGAGAACATCTGTTACTTTATTAAGTTTATTTAATTTTTTTAGTAATCTCTACACCCACGTAGGGGACTCGAACTCACGACCTCAAAAGCAAGTGTTGCATGCTCTTCAGACTGAGCCTGCCAGGGGCCCCAGAAAATGTTACTTTAAAAACAGATGCAAGTATGTTGACTCGTACTTTTTTTTTTTTCTCTTTTTTTTAGCTTGGCCTCCCTTGAAGCACAAACCTAAGTCCCTCATCCAGCCCTCTCCTCTGGTCTCCACCCCAGGTGACACGGACCCACACCCCAAACCAGGCCACATCTGACCGACATTAGCTCTCTCCCTCTGGGAGCTCTGATCTGTTCTCAGCTCAGTCCCACAATGGGAAACTTTTTTCTCCTCTCCCTCAGGAGAACCTTCACATTTATCCAATTCATTCTCTTGCAACCCAACTCCCCAGAAAGAAAAGGGGGGAAATCCCACCCCTAAGAGCCAGCCTCCAGGTCTGAGGAGGTTACTTAGCAACGGCACAAAGACCAGTGAGCAGAGGGGGACCTGAGGAGAAAACTCTAGGGTGGGGAGACAGAGCCAGTTTGAAAACTCCATTTCATCCGGAGAAAAACAAGGAAAACACAAACAGAATCCATCCTGAGAAAAGCCAAGCCGGGGCTTCTCCCCAGCACAGGTCAACGCCGTACTCCTCCCTGCATCCAGCTCCTTCACACCCCCAATGACCAAATCCTCCCCTGGCTTCACCCGTGGCCAGGGTGCCCTCCCTTGCCCTGGCCAGACCCACATGGGCTGGGACTCAGGGCTCCCGCACCCCTCCCCAGGCACCCACCGTTCTCAGACGCGCTGGGACCTTCGCAGTCCGAGATTAACTGTTGGGGTTTCCGCTGCTTTCGCCGAGACATTCCCGGGTGGAGGTGGGGTAGGGAGGGGCAAAGTTCACTGAGTCCTAACCGGGGTGACCTGGTCTGGTCTCTCCTTGGGTCTGAAGCCAACGGATGCCTCTCCCCAGTGCTAACCACTGTGAAGCAGAGACGTTCCCCCTTCCCAGAGACAGACAGACAGACTGGCCCGTGCTCTCTCGGATTCTCTGTCCCTGACTCTCTCTCTCTCTTTCTCTCTCAATCTCTGCAAGTCTTTAAAGGGGAGACGCCCCCTTTTTTTTCTTCAGCTTCTTCCCTATGCTTCTGCAGCTCCCATTGTAAAAGCAAAAATCCTAATCTTTCCGCACACTCTTTTCTTTTGTACTGCAGAGGGGAAGGATTTAACCCTCTCCTCACTGCCAGGGCTCTGGCCTCTCCCTGTGCTGTCTGTGCAGAAAACGCCCCTGCTTGTTTCTCTAACTCTTCATCCAAGGTCCTCACAGTGCTTTGTGGTTCTCTCATGATTCTATGCCACCCTGTTTGATGATGCGACTGTGTCTGGGGTATAAAGCTGAGATAAGAACTTTCCCTTATATCCTGATTATGAGGCCAAGAAGTAAGCTACCGCCAGCTGAAAATGGGGATATGAAAGGCTGGCAAAAAGATAAAGATGGACAGTCATTACAATAAAACTGAATATATAGAGAGCTCTTCATAACTTACAGGGTATTTTCATGTACATGACATATTTTGAGTATTACAACTCTGAAATTAGCACAGCAGATTTGACTACTCCTGTTCATAGATGATTCTCTTTACAGGTAAGCAAAAGGCTCAGTGAGGTTAAGTAACCTATTCAAGGTTGCACAGCTCTGCTGTGATAGAGACAGGCCTAGAAGCCGGGTGCATCTGACAGCAGGCTAGCATTTTTTCCCTCTATATTGTTAAAGGTACAGTAGGCCACCGGGCTCCTAGCATGAAAAAAAAAAAGTGATTGATCTTAAGGAATCCCAGTTAAAATAGCAACAGAGTTGGTGGCTTTCTGTTTCTCCCACTCTTGCCCAGCTCCTGGGGCGGAAGGGGTGCCAGCACTGAGAAGATGATGTAGATGATTCCGTGGGACTTCAGACTGGAAGCTACAAGGAGGCGCTTCCAGCTCAATACGAAGGAACTTTCTAATAGTGTAATGGACTCTCGGGTGAATGGGGGAGTTCTCTGTAATAAGTTCTCTCAGAGGCTGAAAACGACTGTCAGGGATTCTGCGGAAAGAATTTCCTTGTGGATATCATATTTGACCTTTAGAAATGTCTCCCTCTCTGAAATACATCATTTGGCAACCAACCAGATCTCTCCTGCTCTGCCTGCACATTAAGTGTGATTCATTTATTGTTCTTTAACTTCTGGCCATGCTGTCCCTCATGGTGTCTGAGTGATGCTGTGCTCCTGGGCATATAATATCCAGATGTGCCCTATCTCCTCACCATGATGCACGAGTCCTTGAGTCCTCTTCTCCTGGACTTATTGACCTTTTACTCTCCTGGCTGAGGTGAGAGAACATCTGAGACACTGTGAGTTAGGAAAGTGGAAATTCTTTTCCCTTTTGGAGCTCAGGGATGTACATCTCCGATGGCTGCGTCTTCAGGGAGACAGAAAACAAAGCTCCTTCACAGCATTCAGTGAGAACTGAAAGTTCCCTTGGTTTCCTCCCTGACCCGGGTCCAGGCTGGTGTGACAATACTAAGAAAGGGAGAGAGAGAGACAACAGATGGTTGGAGGGTTGCTGGTGAGAAACAAGGCAGGTACCCACAACTGAAGGGGTTTGGGAAGCACTCTGATCTCTGCTTCAGAGTTCACTGAATCTCCATTATTTTCCCTGTCCTTCAGGGTCAGGACCCTGGGAGGTTCCTTCATGTTCCACCCTTGGAACTCTTGCTGACATCGTCTAATTCATGCTGTGAACTTCTCTGTGCCAGACAGGTGCAGTTATCGCCAAGGTGGTTGTGGGGGAAATGAGAACACTGAGGCCAGGGAAGCTTGTGATGTCTCAGTGGAATAGACTAGGTCCTGTCTCTCTCAGCCCACTGTTTCCATCGTTTACTTCGTTTTTGAGGAAAAGAAACAAGAGAAAGAATATAGCTTTCTGCTTTTCCCAGGAGTCCCTGATCTCCAAGGGCAGATTTGGGAGCCCAAAATTCACGTCTTTCCTGGGTCTTGTCTGTCTTGTCTTTTCCTATTTTTTTTTCCCCTCCCTCCTTCTTGCTGGCCTTACTGTGAAAGGAAGGGCTCTTTCCCCTCCTCTCCTTTCTTCCGCCCTCCCCCATTTACCATTTTTTTCCTTTTACCTCTCCACTGTGGCCTCTTGACCTCCCCACAGAGTTACAAAAGTAAAATCCTTGAAGAGATGCTGCTGTGGGAATGTTAATGAGCCTTCCCCACAAAGGGGCAAAGACTTTACTTCACTGAGTTGGAAAAAAGCCCCCTTTGAAAAGGGGTTTCTGTGTGTGGTGAAGTGGAGAGGGAAGGGGAAGGAGAGAGAGAGGGAGAGAAAGAGAGAGAAAATGAAAGGAGGACAGAGAAATGAGAGAGAGAAAGAGAGAGAGAGAGAGAGAGACTGACTTAATAGCAGAAGAGAATATTAAAACAACACTTTTCATTCTTCAGTTGGTGATTTAATTTTTGGAAAATATTTCATGGTCTTTTGACGTTGTAAACTAAGCGCTTACATTCCCAAGAAACTGAAGAGGCACTGAAGATAATAAAGGATAGGAAAAAGGGACTTATCCTGGCACCCTTCCCCCAGTTCCTTCCCATGTGTAGGAGCCAGAGAGGCTCTGGGAGAAAATTCTGGATGGGGGCGAGCTGGTGGTGAAGATCGGCTCTTTCTTCTAGCTTTGTGGTTCCTTCTTACGCTATTTCTAATTTTATCAACATTTTCTATGTTGGCTTTTCTGTTGGCTATTAGCCTAATAATTTTCTCTCTCTTCCGGAATAGCCTAAAGTACTGTTGAGGTGTTCACATCCCAGAGCCAATTTTCAAGCCAGACCACTTGAGTATAATCTCAGTATCCTTTATTTGTGAGCACAGGTTGCCTCTGAATTAGTTAAAATGGATGTGAAGGTATTTTTAGTGTCAAAATTAAGTCCTCAAAAAGCAAAGATATGTTGTTGCTCTTTAAAGAAAGTCAGTCACTCTGTTGGACTCTCAGAGATTTTCCTACACATTGTTTTGTGATGTCAGCACAACACTTCAGTTAAAGAAGCCCTAGTTTTAGAAGCAAATAAGTCCTTCTCTTGTAAAGGAGGGTGAGGTGAGGAACAAAGGAAAGGTGATTGGAATGAGATCCTGGGAAGACAGAGGAGGAGCCAGTCAGGAATGCTAATTCCTAGAGTTGCCTCCACTCTGCTGGACTCACCTTCATCACACGGGGAGTTAGGGAGAACTCACGTTCCTGGTCTCTATCCCTGATCTACTCCATTCTAATCTCGGGGGACGGGGCCTAGGATTTTAAAAAAACTCTTAAATGATTCTTTTGCGGTAGGAATCAAGGACAAAAAAAAAAAAAAAAAAAAAAAAAAATTCCCNAAAAAAAGACAATTCCCTTAAAGGGAGAGATATGGTCAATGTGACCACAAGACATCCTTTCCTTACCTTTGGTCTTATAAAAGAAAATTCTGAATAAAAGAATAAAGATCACAAAAAAAAAAAAAAGAATAAAGATATGGTGCCATCTGTCAAAAGCTCTCCCTACTTTTTCCCAAGTAGTACCTCTTCAACATTGCAGGCTGTTTTGGCTGAAGTTTCCATGAAGATAAGTCCATGCTCCCGGGCAAAGGCCTCTCCTTCTTCTCTCTTCACGTCCCTACGGGACTCTAAGTCACTGCAGGAGATGAATTGGGGAGAAAACTAAAAAAAGGTCCAAGTGAAAGAAGAAACTCTTATTCCAAAAGAATCCCACGGCTGTTTCAACCCCTAGTTAATACATAAAGAATGTAGCTCCTGCACGACATTCTCTTGTACAGGGTCACCGCGTTCTGCAGCTCCTTGGAAAGTGGTTCTTCAAATTCATGACAGGCGCTGCATGGTCGAGGACACTACTTTACTTTTTTTTTTTTTTTAAGATTTTATTTATTTATTTATTTGACACAGAGAGAGGGAGAGGGGAGAGAGAGAGAACAAGCAGGGGGAGTGGCAGGCAAGGGAGAGGGAGAACCAGGCTCCCTGCAGTTCAGGGAGCCCAATGTGGGGCTTGATCCCAGGACCATAGGATGATGACCTGAGCTGAAGGCAGACGCTTAACTGACTGAGCCACCCAGGTGCCCCAATACCTTACTGTCTTATAGAGAAAAAGCTTTATAAAGAGTTAGGCAAGCCCCATAGTTACTCAAGGCTTACTGTGCCCCATGCTTCTTTTCGGAATGAGATCCAAGTGAGAGTTAAGGAAAGAAGATGAAAGGGAAATTCCAGTTGTTAGAAGGCAGAAAAGTCAGAGATACCCCATCCCATAGCGGTAAGTGTCTTCCTCTTTTACTGAAACAGCCTGTAAGAATAGAGAGTGCCAGGAATAAGGAGAACACAGCTGCCTAAGCTCATTAACATAATAGCGTGCCACCACGGAAATAAAAGACTCAAGATAAAAATGACATGTATAAAGTTAGGTGATAAGAGGGGAAAAAGAGCTACAGACTGAGAAAGAGAATCAGGTGGCATGGAAAGACTTTATGACAAGACAGAATAAAAGGCTGCAGACAAAGGTAAGGATGGACTGTCTGATTTTCATTTTTCTAACTGCAAATGTGCATTTCAGAGATTTCCAGTTTTCCAACCATGAAAAGAAATCAAAGAGTTAGCCCACTGAAAAAGAACAAATCTAGAAAATGTGTATTTATCATTTACCAGCTGGGTGAAAACCAGGGAAGACTACCCATCTAAATGTCTACCTCTAGCCCAGCTGCTCCTTTAAGTTCCAGATCTCTTGTCCCTTCGTCTGTTCATTTTCAGTCTCACGTGTAAAAGGCACCTCACACATAATCAAAATAGAACTTGATCTTTCCCCCCAAAACTGTTTCTGCCCCAGGCTTCCACATCACCAAAGAGGACTGAAGCTAGATCCAGAACATCATTTTTTTTTCAGGACGTCGTTATTTTAACAGCTTTTCCTTCTTCACTCCAAATACTCAGTTCATCCCAAAGCGAGGTATTTCCAAAATGCACCTTAACACCATCATTTTCCCCTCTCTCTGGTGTCATCACCCGAGCCCACGCCACCATTCACATTTAGACTACTGAAATGAACAGCCACTTCAACCCCTGCTCCCCTCCAGAGTGATCTTTTAAAATCTAATCAAGCCACATCTCTGCTTAAAACTCTTTTAAAAGCTTCCTACTGTATTTAGAATAAAATCCACATCTCTTCCTAAGGCCTGAAAGTGCTACAATTTCTGGCCCCTGCCTACCTTCCCAACCTTATCTTGTACCATTCCCCCTTGACTCAGCCCAACCATACTGATGTCTTTCAATACATTGACCTTGCCAAGGTCCTTCCCAGTTCAAGCCTTTCAGTTTGTTCCCCATCCTATACTTTTCTCGTTTTTAAACTGTGCCCACTGAACTCTTACCTATCCTTCAAATTCCAGAATAACTATCTCCCTCAATTAAAAATAGGTACCGTTACTCTCTTTTATAGCACCCTTTCTTTCCTTCACTGCATTTTTCACAATTTGTAATTAGATATATACCCTTTTATATTTAATATTTATATCTCCAATATAGTATAAGCTCCAAAGCAGCAGGGGTATGACTCTTTTTTCTCACCTTGTACACTCAGGGTCTGGCAGATAGACATTTAAAACACAGTTGAAACAAATGAGTACAATAAATTTGTGCCCACAGTTCTCAAATGGTGCACTCTAGGCACTGCTACAAACTCACAAGGGTGCCACAGGATGCCTTTTTTTGTTTTTGCCACAGGATAAATTTCCGAGAGAAACACAGTTAACACTCAACATCACAACACCACATGAATCATAAGCTTAAGACAGTTCACAAGGTCACTGTCAGATCAAAATATTCAATATGTTCAAAATATTCAATATTTGCATATGTTATGTGTAACCTGAGTTTTTGGCAACTGCTGTAATAAAAAGCAAGTACAAAATCAGGAAGCCTGGGTGGTTCAGTCAGTTAAGCATTCAATTCTTGATTTTGGCTCAGGTCATGATTTCAGGGTCGTGAGATCGAGCCCCACGTCGGGCTCCGCACTGGGTGTGGAGCCTGCTTAAGATTCTCAGCCTCTACTACTGGTGATACTCAGCACCATGGAGGACAATGGCTTGGAATCCCCTTTGTCTTCGGGGCACGGGGATGGCCCATGGAGCCCTGCTATGTGGCTGCTGCAGGAAACCTGTGACAGGAAACCATTAGTTCCACGCAATCCTGGAGGGAGGAATTGTGGGGAGAGGGACAGATGAGCACCTTTTTTAGAGCTCAGCCTTCAATTCACTCTTTACTCTAGAAGGAAGGAGTGAAACTGTGTAAGATATTAACAGATAAATTTTCCATCCTAAATTATTTTAATTTTTTTTAAGATTCTATTTATTTATTTGACAGAGAGATAGAGCCAGAGAGCACAAGCAGGGGGGAGAGGCAGAGGGAGGAGAAGCAGGTTCCCCGCTGAGCAAGGAGCCTGATAAAGGGCTGGATCCCAGGACCCTGGGATCATGACCTGAGCCAAAGGCAGACACTTAAACGACTGAGCCACCCAGGCACCCCAGACCCTAATTTTTTTTAAGGCTTCTTGTAACAATTGGTACAATATTTAGTGTTTACTTATTTTATTTCATTCTTTAGTTGTAGGTTGGTATACAGTGAGCTGCCCTCTCAGACAGAACTGGCACTGGGGGCAGAGTAGTGGACCTGTAAATTACGAAGTTTATGCCTTAACACTTTGAATCTGTTTTTTTAAATATATTCCCTCAGTAAATTTAAGAGTTTTTAAAATGTAAATCTAAAGCAATTAAAAGTTTCTTTGGGGTGCCTGTGTGGCTCAGTGTGTTAAGAGTCTGACTTTGGGTCCTGGGATCCAGCCCCACGTGGGCTTCTTGCTCTGAGGAGTCTGCTTGTCCTTCTCCTTCTGCCTGCCGCTCCTCTTGCTTGTGTTCTGTTTCTCTCTCTCCTCCTGCCCCCCAGCCTGGTGCATGTGTTTTCTCTAAGTGAATAAAATTTTTAAAAAATGGTTAAAATGGTAAATTCTACATTATGCATATTTTACCACAATTATTTTTATTTTTTACCAAGAGCACCATAAACTAAGAAAGTTTAGGGACCAAGTGAGTCAATGTCCATAGAGCATGTACATGACTTCTGGTCCTTATTATTCCTACAAACAAAATTTTACCTCTTATTCCCAATCAGCATGATAACCATGTTGGAGCTGGAGTGTTGCCGGGCATCCTCTAACCAAGACGTCAGGTGGTTGAAGGTTTCACGCCTACAGCAGAGAAGTTTAGAAAGTGGGTCAGAGATCCGTTTCAAAATGCCAAAGTAATTCCAAATGCATGGGAAAAGGGGGAAAGCTACATGTGTAAAAGAAAATATTAGAGAAGCCTTTCCTCTTTAGCATTCTTACCAGAACCAGAAGACAGAACAGAAAAAGATTTAGAGAACATGGGGAAAAGGCTCCCTCCTGCCCACCTGATCTGACTCACCTTGTGATGTCATACACTAGCAGTGCTCCAGCTGCTCCCCTGTAGTAGGAACGGGTGATAGAGCGGAAGGATTCTTGCCCAGCCTTTCCCACCAACATGGCAACAAAAAAATCCCAACAAAACCAGGTTATTTCCAGAAAAAGGACTTAATCACATGCCACTCTAACAAAAAGGACTTAACTTTAAAAAAGAACTTCTATTAAGAAAAGAGAATTAGAGAAAGAAAACTGACCACCCAGAGAGATGTCCAGGCGGGAAATTAACATGTTTAAATGGAAGCACAGCTGACATTGGGAGTGGGACAATTGTTCCTGTGAGACTGTCCATCAAATTGCTGAGTGTTTAGTATACTTGGCTCCCAGTCACTAAATGCCAGTAGCACTCCACTGTCAGTGTGACAATTGAAGACATTCTCATACATTTTCCAATATCCCCTAGGAAAGAACAACTGCAAATAGGACTAGAAACTCAAGAGCATTTTCAATCCCCACATGATGCCGAACACATCACATTAACCTATTTGAATTCTTTTATTTGTAAAAAGGAAACTTATCTTAGAATGTTAATACCCTGGCTAATGGAAGTTTCATTCCAATGGGTCAATGCAGAAAAGCAGTGAGATACAAAGGACTTAAATTGGGCATATGCTAATTGACATTTAGTGCTCCACTACTAAAGGCAGGACTACCAAGAGACCTTGTATAGCAAATAAAAATAAGGAACAGGGCCCAGCACAGAGTCTTCCTTAAAAAAAACAAAAAAAACACAATATTCACACTCTAATCTCATTTTCAAATGGGGCCAAGATATTTCTAACTGAGCTATCTATTTATTAATGCCCCCATATACTGGGTACTTTTGCTTTCTTAATGGAATAGTTGTCGTTTTTTTCCCTCCTCACAGGAAGCAAAAACATCTTTTAAATAATAATAGTATATTATTACTAATAACATTCTAGGCACTGAATCTGTCCCATTAGAGAAGTTTTCACATTCTTGAACTGACTCAGTAGTTGGAGTATCCGACTCTTGATCTCAGGGTCCTCAGTACGAGACCCACAAATAAATAAATCTTAAAATTAAAAAAAAAAGAAAGAAAAAAAGTTTTCACATTCTTGAAATCATTTATCCTCATATCCCTACATAAAGGTTAGGAAAGAAAACTACTATTCATATTTTAAAGATGGGGGGAAAATGGCTTTCTCGTAGTAAAATAACAGTAACAGTGAATACGAGTAATAATACAAATGGGAAAACTGAAGCTCAAAGGGATAACTGGCCAAAAGTTATAAAATCTATAAATGCTGAATCCATAATTAAACTTAGGATCTTAGTGCAACCTGGCACAAAGGTTTGTTCTATTAGCCATTACATCACATAACCTAAACCTGGGTTTGAAGGTGAGAAGAGAAATCCAATACATTAATTCTAAGGTTATTTTTCCAACAACATGAGACTCTCTTTCTACAAGAGTCATACAAATGTTTTAGTGTGTTGTGTACCTCTTAGAACATCAAAATAAAAAATAATTCTAAAGAACTTTGTTGGTAGGGGCCCCTGGGTGGCTCAGTCGTTAAGCGTCTGCCTTTGGCTCAGGTCATGATCCCATGGTCCTAGGATCCAGCCCCACATCAGGCTCCCTGCTCAGCGGGGAGCCTGCTTCTCCCTTTCCCACTCCCCCTGCTTGTGTTTCCTCTCTCATTGTCTCTCTCTCTCAAATAAATAAATAAAATCTTGAAAAAAAAAAAAAGAACTTTGTTGGTAATATTAATGATACTTTAAGATTTAAAACATACTTTTCCCCTCTAAGAGTTCACTTAACGTTTCATTTAGTCCCTAACAGTTTTAGGTCTTAAATGATTTGATTCCCATTTTGCTTTTACCTTACTTTTTCTCCTCTTCTGCTACTGTTGAAAGGCCCCTCTCTCCCTGTGGCCTTCTGGGAACTAAAGGGAAATCTTGAGGTAGGCCTATGTGATGGTTGAAGCACATGGCAGCATTTAACTTTAGCAGCTAAAAATACTTCCAGAGGCTCATCAGAAAATGCCTTTTAGGGGCTCCTGGGTGGCTCAGTCGTTAAGCGTCTGCCTTCGGCTCAGGGCGTGATCCCGGCGTTCCGGG